>NC_072391.2:55906590-56209621 GCF_028885625.2 Pongo pygmaeus
AACTGTACAAAATGAGATAATTTTACTAAGACTTGGTCATACACTGGCAGCCTCTTTAACATCTAGAGACTATGTGTTGCAAAATTAGGACTCATTTGTCCATTACATACACTAGATACACAGCAAAACAAAATAAACAAAATGCGCAGAAAAACGGTGTCTGAAAATTTCCAAGTGTGAATGCACTAGCATATAACCTTTTGCAATTCCTTCCCTCCCACCTCCTGCGGTGGTTTAACAATTTTATTTCCAAAAGATAATATTTCTTATGAATTTCAGCAAAAAGATATTTACAAATTGATATTTTACTACCTCTATATTGAACATATGTTGGGTACTTGTAAACATCTACATGGACTAGATGTTTCAGGTAAGGATATTTGTCCTCCACAGACACAGCAGTACTGAATAAACCTCACACATGAAACAATAGTTGCAGTTTTCTTTTCTTTTCTTTCTTTTTTTTTTTGTTCTGATACAGAGTCTGGCTCTGTGATCCAGGCTGGATCTCAGCTGACTGCAACTTCCGCCTCCTGGGTTCAAGCAACTCTTGTGCCTTAGCCTCCCAAGTAGCTGGGATTACAGGCACGTGCCAACATCCCCAGCTAATTTTTGTATTTTCAGTAGAGATGGGGTTTCACCATGTTGGCCAGTCTGGTCTCAAACTCCTGACCTCAGGTGATCCGCCCACCTTGGTCTCCCAAAAAGCTGGGATTACAGGCATAAGCCACTGTGCCTAGCCTGTTTTTTTTTTCTTTCTTTCTTATTAGAAAACATGGGATGCTTCATGAATTTGCATGTCATCCTCGCACTGGGGCCATGCTAATCTTCTCTGTATCATTCCAGCTTTAGCGTATATGCTGCCAAAGTGAGCACAATAGTTATCATTTGAAAGTGTCTTCAAAATATGAACATTCTGGCCTAAAACTGTTCCCTTCTACACCAACGCAGTGGGCTATAATGCTCAAATTTTCAGATGACGATCTTTCCTAGGAATTTTAAAACAAAATGTACAAAATATATGAGTTTAACTAACTCTACTTTTGCTTTTGTCATACACTGGCAACCTCTCTAACATCTAGAAAGAGTAGCTGTTGTAAATTAGGACTTGTTTCTCTTTTATGTGCACGATATACACAGATAAGTAAAACAAAATGCACAGACAGAAGGGCTAGTGGTTAATCTTGCTTCATTATAAACACAGTGGTGCAGAGTTCATTGTACTTTGAGAGGCTACAGTGAGCTTCCTTCTTCCCCTGAAGCGGTGCACAAACACGACGTGTACTACACAAAAACATTTCATATGAATTTTAACAAAAGGATGCCTGTAACCCCAGCACTTTGGCAGGCAGAGGTCTGCGGATTGTTTGAGGTCAGGAGTTCAAGACCAGCCTGGCCAACATGGTGAAACCCCAACCATTTCTACTAAAAATACAAAAATTAGCTGGTTGTGGTGGTGCACGCCTGTAATCCCAGCTACTTGGGAGGCTGAGGAAGGAGAATGGCTTGAACCTGGGAGGTGGAGGTCGCAGTGAGCCGAGATCGCGCCACTGCCCTCCAGCCTGGGCAGAGCGAGACTCTGTCTCAAAAAAACAGTTTTACAAAATGTGATATTTTACTACCTCTACTTTTAACATATATCAGGCACTTCAGAATATCTAGAAAGACTAGATATTTCAAAAAAGTACTTTGCACTGTCAACTATATATAAAGTCGTGAAGAATAAAATGCACACACAAAACAATGATTATGATATGAAAACATTTTCTCCATATGACCTGCCTGGCATAGAACCTTCTCTTCCTTCTCACGGTCTTCTGCTTCACGTCCTCTAACCCCTGTACAAACGTGGACGTGTGTCACTCTTGGTGCTTCTATATTTCAAAAAGTCATTCCCAGCGGGGGTAGCAGGATTGGGGTGGGGTAGCTCATGCTTGTAATCCCAGCACTAAGGGAGGCTGAGGCGGGAGGATTGCTTGAGGCCAGGAGTTCTAGGCCAGCCTGGGAAACATAGCAAGACCCTATCTCTGCAAAAAAATAAAAAATAAAAAAAAATTAACTGGTTATGGTGGCATGTGCATGTAATCCCAGCTACTCAGGAGGCTGAGGTAGGAGGATTGCTTGAGCCCAGGAATTTGAGGCTACAGTGAGCTATGTTCGCATCACTGCATTCCAGCTTAAGTGACAGCAAAATCCTGTCTCAAAAAAAATAAAAAGAAAAAAAAGTCATTTTCAGGAGACATACCTCTTTAAGATTTTTTAGAAAAACAAGTGGATGTTTACAAGATGTGTGATTTTCTGTCACAGTTGGCAACCTCTTTACATCTAGAAGGACTAGATGTAGCAAATATTTTGTTTTGTTTTGTTTTGTTTTTTTTGAGACGGAGTTTCGCTTGTAGGCCAGGCTGGAGTGCAATGGCGCAATCTCGGCTTGCTGCAACCCTCCTGGGTTCAAGCAATTCCCATACCTCAGCCTCTCAAGTAGCTGGGATTACAGGTGCCCGCCACCACACCCAGCTAATTTTTGCATTTTTAGCAGTGATGGGGTTTCACCATGTTGGCCAGGCTGGTCTCAAACTTTTGACCTCAGGTGATCTACCCGCCTCGGCCTCCCAAAGTGCTGGGATTACAGGCGTGAGCCATTGTGCCTGGCTGCAAATGTTTCCTTTTTTCTTTTTCTTTTTATTACTATTTTTGACACAGGGTCTCGCTCTGCTGTGTTGCCCAGGCTCTAGTGCAGTGGCACGCTCATAGCTCACTGCAGCCTCTGCCTCTCAGGCTCAAGCATCCTCCTACCTCAGCCTCCTGAGTAGCTGGTACCACAGGTGTGTATCACCACACTTGGCTAATTTTTAAATTTTTTGCAGAGAAGGGAGTCTCACTATGTTGTCTAGGCTGGTCGTGAACGTGCCTAGGCTGATCGCTCAAGCGATCTTCCCACCTTGACCTCCCAAAGTGCTGGGATTATAGGCATGAGCCACTAGCCCAGCCAAATTTTTTTTTTAAAAAGGTTGGGGGCAGGTTGAGATTAGCTTTTTCATATTATATACACAGGCCTTCTGTGTATCATACACACAGCCAGTAAATCTTTCCAAAGGGTGGTAGGCATTTCCAGTTGGCCAAATGTGGTCTCTTATTCTACCATTTCTCCCCACCTATATTAAGGTCTGGTAGATTTGTCTGATGGCTGCCGACTCGTCCATCTGTTGCTGTCCTGGGCTCCCTCATCTCCTGGCTGGTTCAGGCCTAGAGAGGTCTTGTCCAATTGGGACAGAGCGGGCAGATCTGCGCGGCCCCATGGCCTACAGAGGTGACCAAGCCTGTGTCAGTAGACCCGCCTTTTCGCCCGGCCACACCTGTGCCACTCAAGGGCACTGTGTCCTAGCAGCTTGCAGGGGCTTTGCCTGGGCCTGGCAGGACTGGGCCAGCAGACCTGTTGGCTGGTATGGTTCAGGCTGGGAGGGGCTGCCACTGCCATCAAGTCATCCAGGTGGGGAGGGGAGAGAGGCTCCCTGCTGCCTGGGCAGCAGCAGGGCGAGAGCTCTGGGTATCTGCAGGGCAGAGGCTGCAGCCTGTCCTGGGGACCCCCAGTTCATCTGCCAACCTGGAAGAGCTGGCCTCGTTCCGTTTCTCACCCGGCTTTCTGCTGGAACGTAAAATCAGTTTTTTTTTGTTTTGTTTTGTTTTTTTTGGAGACAGGGTCTTGCTTTGTCAGTTAAGCTGATCTTGAACTCCTGGGTGACTGTGCCCAGCCAGAATCAGTTTTAACAAAACAATGTGCAAGTCCTTGGATTAGGCAGTCTGAGTGATCTTTGGGTTCAGGCGTTCATGGCGCCAAGTTCCATCACTTAGAACTTACTAGACACCATGCTCTGTTCTGCTGCATCCAGAGCTTCTCTGGGCCTCTCCCATTTGTTTCCTGCTGGCTCCCAGACAGACCCAGAGGAAACATTTCCAGAATGACCTCAGAAATGATTGTGGGGATCCTTTTCACCCAGGGATCCAGGTAGATACATATATATGTATGTAGATTGGATTCTCCTGGGAGGAAGGGTTTGGGAAGGTCTAACAATGGGGGGGTCCTGAGTCAAAGAAAGGTCCTGTCTTCACCTACTCGCTTACATCATCATTTGTATTGTTATTTAATATTAATTTTTATTTTAGAGACAGGTTCTCTAATTAATTTTTATTTAGATGACAGGTTCTTGCTCTGTCATCCAGGCTGGAGTGCAGCTGGAGTGCACAAATGATAGCTCACTGCAGTCTTGAACTCCTGGGCTCAGGTGATCCTCCCGCCTCAGTCTTCCTATAGCTGGGACTATAGGCATGTACTACCATACCCGGCTAATATTTTCTTTTAATTTTTTGTAGACAGGGGGTCGCACTGTATTGCCTAGGCTGGTCTTGAACTCCTGGCTTTAAGTGATCCTCCCGTGTCAGCCTCCCAAAGTGCTGGGATTACAGGCATGAACCACTATGCCCAGCTGTATTGTTGTTTTAAAATTACTTTGACCACAGCTGGACATTCTGCTGAAATTATGAAAGCTGTTCTGTGGTAACCAGGGATCAATACGGACAAAGCTTTCCTGCTAAGTAACTAACTCCTCTCAACCAAAAGCCTCATGCTCCCATCTTAATCTTTTTTTTTTCTTGGAGACGGAGTGGCGCCTGTTGCCCAGGCTGGAGTGCAGTGGCGCGATCTAGGCTCACTCCGCCTCCTGGGTTCCAGTGATTCTCCTGCCTCAGCCTCTCAAGTAGCTGGTGGGACTACAGGCGCATGCCACCACGGCCGGCTAATTTTTTGTATTTTTAGTATTGATGGGGTTTCACTGTGTTAGCCAGGATGGTCTCGATCTCCTGACCTCATTATCTGCCCGCCTCGGCCTCCCAAAGTGCTGAGATTACAGGCGTGAGCCATGGCACCCGTTCTTTTTTTTTTTTTTTGAGAGGGCGTCTCACTCACTCTGTTGTCCAGGCTGGAGTGCAGTGGCGCCATCTTGGCTCACTGCAACCTCTGCCTCCTGGTGAGAGATGACAGCATGCTGGCAGCCCTCGCTCACCCTTGGCGGCCACCACTCTGGCCGTGCTTGAGGAGCCCTTCAGCCTGCCACTGCACTGTGGGAGCCCCTTCCTGGGATGGCCCAGGCTGGAGCCGGCTCCCTCAGCCTGCGGGGAGGTGTGGAAGGAGAGGCACAGGTGGGAACCGGGGCTGCACACGGTGCTTGCGGGCCAGCTAGCGTTCCCGGTGGGGGTGGGCTTGGCGGGCCCCGCACTCGGAGCTGCCGGCCGGCCCCAGGCAGTGAGGGGCTTAGCACCCAGGCCAGCAGCTGCGGAGGGTGCACGGGTCCCCCAGCAGTGCTGGCCCACCGGTGCTGCGCTCGATTTCTCGCCCGGCCTTAGCTGCCTCCCCGCGGGGCGGGGCTCGGGACCTATAGCCCGCCATACCTGAGTCTCCCCCCACCACCCCACCGTGGGTTCCTGCGCGGCCTGAGCCTCCCCCACGAGTGCCATCCCCTGCTCCAGGGTGCCCGGTCCCATCAACCGCCCAAGGGCTGAGGACCGCCGGCACACGGCGCGGGACTGGCAGGCAGCTCCACCTGCGGCCCCGGTGCGGGATCCACTAGGGGAAGCCAGCTGGGCTCCTGAGTCTAGTGAGGAGTTGGAGAACCTTTATGTCTAGCTAAGGGATTATAAATACACCAATCAGCACTCTGTATCTAGCTCAAGGCTTATAAACACACCAATCAGCACTCTGTGTCTAGCTCAGGGTTTGCAGACGCACCAGTTGGCACTCTGTATCTAGCTAATCTGGTGGGGACTTGGAGAACCTTTATGTCTAGCTCAGGGATTGTGAATACACCAATCAACACTCTTATCTAGCTAATCTAGTGGGGAGGTGGAGCACTTTTGTGTCTAGCTCAGGAATTGTAAGCGCACCAATCAGCACCCTGTCAAAACGGACCAGTCAGCGCTCTGTAAAACAGACCAATCGGCTCTCTGTAAAATGGACCAATCAGCAGGATGTGGGTGGGGCCAGATAAGAATAAAAGCAGGCTGCCTGAGCAGCAGTGGCAAGGTGTTCGCGTTCCCTTTCCCAGTGTGAAGGCTTATGGTGTTTTTGCTTTTTGGACTGGCACTGCGTTTATGAGCTGTAACACCACCTTGAAGGTCTGCAGTTTCCCTCCTGAAACCATGGAGACCAAGAACCCACCAGGAGGAATGAACAACTCCAGACACCCACTTTAAGAGCTGTAACACTCACCGGGAAGGTCTGTAGTTTCACTCCTGAGTCAGGGAGACCAGGAACCCACCAGAGGGAACAAACTTCCGACACGCCGACTTTAAGGATTGTAACACTCACAGGGAGGGTCTGCGGCTTCATTCTTGAAGTCAGACCAAGAACGCACCAAATTCTGGACACGTTGGATTCAAGTGATTCTTCTGCTTCAGGCTCCGGAGTAGCTGGGGTTACAGGCGCCCACCACGCCCGGGTAATTTTTTTGTATGTTTAGTAGAGGCGAGGTTTCACCATGTTGGTCAGGCTGGTCTGAAAATACGGACGTCGTAATCCGCGCGCTTGGGCCTCCGAAAGTGCTGCGGTTACAAGCGCTCGACCACTCCCAACCCAATGTTGTTGCAATTGTGGAGTATGTAGAATTCTAGAAACTTGAAAAAGCTTTTAGAGCTCATTTGGAGCAGTGCTTCTCATGTTGTACATCACCTTGAGAACTTGTGAAATTGCAGGTTCTGATTCAGCATGGTGTTGCAGGTTGAGGGGAGTGACTGTGCCTTTTTTTTTTTATGAGACGGGTCTCATTTTGTTGCCCAGGCGGGAGTGCAGTGGTGCAAACAAGGCTCACTGCAGCCTAGACCTTCCGGCTTCAAGTCATCTGTCCACCTCAGCCTTCTTAGTAGCTGGGACTTCAGGCACACATCACCACACCCAGCTATTTTTAGTATTTTTTCGTAAAGATAGGATTTTGCCATGTTGTCCAGGCTAGTCTTGAACTTCTGGGCTCGAGCAGTCCACCCACCTTGGCCTTCTAAAGTGCTGGGATTACAGATGTGAGCCACCATGCCTGGCTGCTTCTGTATTTTTATTTTTTATTTCTTAAAATATTTGTGATGGAGTCTTGCTCTGTTGTTCAGACTGGAGTGCACAGTGGCACGATCTTGGCTCACTGCAACCTCTGCCTCCCAGGTTCAAGAGATTCTGCTGCCTCAGCCTCTCGAGTAGCTGGGATTATAGGGGCCTGCCACCACGACTGGCTAATTTTTGCGTGTGTGTGTTTTTAGTAGAGACGGGGTTTCACCATGCTGGCCAGGCTGGTGTCGAACGCCTGACCTCATGTGACCGGCCCACCTTGGCATCCCAACGTGCTGGGGTTACAGGTGTGAGTCACTGCACCTGGTTCTGTATTTTTAGTAAGTTCCCAGGTGAGGTCAGTACGGGCTAGTGGACCACATTTTGAGTATCATAGATTTGGTTCATGCCCTGGCTGGGCATGATGGCTCATGCCTGTAATCCCAGCACTTTGGGAGCCTGGGGGGGGTGGATTACTTGAGGTCAGGAGTTCAAGACCAGCCTGGTCAACATGGTGAAACCCCATCTCCCCGTCTCTACTAAAAAGAAAAAAACACAAAAAACTAGCCTGGCATGGTGGCACATGCCTGTAATCCCAGCTTCTTGGGAGGCTGAGGCGGCCGAATCTCTCGAACCTGGGCGGTGGAGGGTGCAGTGAGCCGAGGTCATGCCATTGCACTCCAGCCTGGGCAAAAAGCACAACTCCTTCTCAAAAAAAAAAAAAAAAAGATCTGGTTAATGTCTTACCAGCCATTTATAGATGTTAGACTGAGGCCTGAGACCGGAAACTCGTGTCCCGAACTCCAGACTTCCCACAATGTATATAGAAAATCTGAGGCCAAAAGAGGGAAGTGTTGATGAAGATCACACAGCAAAATGGGGTTCGAGACTGGAAACACAAGCGCAGATGAAGCGTAGATTCCCATATCAATTCCAACACCAAATATAAACAGCTAAGAAGACCCTTTGATCTGTGCCCAGCCCTGAGCTGTGTCTGTGGCCTGTCTAGGAATCATTTTGGGGCTTTCTCTCCAAGCACAGCCTATAGGATGGATTCTGCAATTTAGCCTTCACGCTCTAGGAAGAAAAAAACCGGAAAGTCTTCCCCCAGGGCCAGAACTCTGAGAGGGAGTGTCCTGTGCAGACTCACACTATCAGGAAATGTGCTGGCAATCCCTGAGCAGCAAGACAGCCCCCTCTACACAGACATTTATTTAAATGTGTGAGAGCAAGTGTGTGTGAGATGCTCCTGTAGACATGGGTTGGGTGGGGTGTGTGTGTGCGCGCGAGGAGCCGACTACTGAGCCTGTGGAGGGTGTGGACTTGGGGTCATTGTGTTTGAGCATGACCTTGTTTTTGTATGTGTGTGCATGTGTGAAAGTCAGTGAGTGGCGTGTGTCTCTATGCAGGTGTGTCTGTGTATGTGCATGTTTGCATGCCTGTTTTCTGTTTGTGGGAGGCATGAGGAATGGATGTGTGGCAGATTCCAAACCCATTAGGCCAGAAGGACAGAGGAGGCCGAGTGAGCCAGGGACAGGGATGCTGGGTGGCCTCAGTGGCCTTGGTAGCATCCTCGTGGGGGATAGTGCTGGTTGAAAGGACCGCTTTTTGTTTCTTTCATCCTTGCGGGGGATAGTGCTGGTTGAAAGGACTGCTTTTTCTTTTCTCTTCTTGAGACGGGGGTCTCTGTATTGCCCAGGCTGGTCTCAAACTCCTGGGCTCAAGTGATCCTCCTGCCTTGGGCTCCCAAAGTGCTAGGATTACAGGCATGAGCCAACGCGCCGGCCAAAAGGACTGCTTTTATCTGGAGCAGTAGCCCTTCCTTTGGACCAGGGTCTTTTGTATTCCTACAACCCTGCGATCCCGGGCTCAGCCTGCTCCAGGGGAAATGCAAAGCCTCAGGAAAAACTGAAGGAGTCCTGCAGGAAGGCACTGGCTTGCCCTCGGCAGCCTGGCCCAGGAAGAGGCAGGAGTCGTCATCGCTGGTGACTCTGTTCCTCCTCATGGTCAGACAGCATCTCCTGAGCCCCCACAGAATATACTAGTTTCTGGCTAGCAGCCCCTCTGGAGACCTCTCCCACTGGCCCACAGAGTGTCTTCAGATACTTTTCTGTGCGTGAAATTATTCAGAAAAAGTACAACCACATACCCTACCTGATAATTATAAGGAATTTAATAAATTATTTTAAAAAATCGTTTATAGTAGTGTCCATCTGTGGTCCCTGTTTTGCAGCTCCTGTGGGGGTGTCCTGATTGCCCTTCATTATGCCCCACGCTCAGACTTTTCACCAGAAGAACCCCAGTTCCCTTGCTGGCTTGGGTCACCACAGCAGGAGCCACAGGTTCTAGACTGGCCCTGGGCTCCTGCTGGCTGCTTGCAGGGATGGGGAACAGAGCAGCAAATGTGCTGGTGAGTGCCTGTGTGTGTCCTGTCCTGTGCCAGGGCCTGGGGTAGATAGAAGTACTCAGTGTGGAGATTCTAGGAGCTTAGAGTGGAGGGAGTTTGCTTCTGGCTGGGGAACTGGGAGAGGTGCATGGAGGAGGTGGTGTGTGAGCAGGGCCTGGAAGGAAGAGGGGGAGTTTGAACATTGTCATCTGTACTTCATGGCCATAGTGTCTGAAAGGGCTGGGCACAGTTTTCTTCCCCATTCACACCTGTGAGCACAGGTCCTAGATGGTGAAGTGACTCACCCAGGGCTACATGGATCTCCTCTGTCAGTTTTGCCTTTCAGATAGGTGGCCTATTGTTTTTTCCAATTTCCAATCATTCCTGCCCCTCTGGCTGCCTGTGCTGGATCCACCCTGTCTTGTTCAGGGGGGTGAGGACCAGGCACCAGCACCAGCCAGGTCTGAGGCATGAGGGCCTGAATATATCCCACCACAGATTCCAAATACCTGTCCTCCTCCCGCCACTCCCAAGACCTGACATGCCCATGGGTGAGTCATATCTGACTTGTCTATCCATCTCCCTTAAGCCAGAGATCCAAGAGTCATCCTTGGTCTGTCTCTCCCTCACCTCCCATGCTTCCCAGTTGATCTCCAGAACATGTCTGGAATGGTAATGTTCCATGAAAGAGTTGTATATGCAAAGCAACCCCCAAATGCTGAAGGAGCCCCGAAACCAAAGAGGGAGGCAGACAAATCTAGTTTTTCTGTATAAGGTGACTTACTGGGGGAACTTAACTGAAATGTGGTCTTGGGCAACTGGCAAGACAGGCAGATTTTTGGACCACAGCCCCCTTGACCCAGGGCTTACATCTTGGGGTGGGGGAAGTATGCATGCTGTGGGAGGAGTGTGTAGGTGCTTCTGGGGGCATCACAGTGTATGATTTCTGCAACAGCATTCAGGTTTTGTTTTTGTTTTTGGAAGAATAGGTGAGACTTACAATGAATAGATGTTTTACAGAAAGAGTAACACATCTGCTAAACATTTTAGAGCCATTCCTGGACTCGGGATTAGTCAGAAGTCACATGGTAGATTAGCATTTAAAATAAAGCCACTCTTGTCCCCACAAGTAATAGTAATGATAGTAACTATAAACACTCATTCACTGTTGTATTCCTCACAGTGATGCTATGAAGTTGGTGCCCAAGGTTCATAGCCAGGGAGGAGCAAAGTGGGGATTCAGCCGCAGTCATCTCCTCGTCACCCCCTGCCTTTCTCCATCTGCATGGCCACCATCATCAGTGCTCTCTTGGCCCACACCCAGAGCCCCTCAGTGGACTGCAGGACTCTTCTCACTCATCCAGAACATTCCTCACAGAGCAACCTGTGGGATCCTTCTAAAATAAGCAGCCATTCATCTCTTTCTTGCTTAAAACTGTTGACAGTCTGTCTAGTGCCCTCAGCCTCGAGTCTAATCTCTATGTAGCCTGCATAACTTCACGTAACTCCACGTAACCCGTGTAACTCCACGTAACTTCAGGAGGCCTTGGAAGATCTGCCCACTGACAGAAGCAGGTGCCAGCCTCCTCCCATGAGCATTCAATGCAGATAAGTTCAACCATGCCCAATGGGGCCCTCAGCTGCCTTGGTGTCCCCTGTCCCCTGTGTGCGTTCAGTCTCAATGGTCAACCATTATGTGCTGAGAGCAGAAGTAGCCACACTAGGGGATGTTGCAAAACAGGGCAATTATGAAAGAATATACTGCATCTGCCACAGGCCTATGAGCAGCTTGAAGGTGGAAACGGTGATTTTGTGCTCTCTAAGCACAGTGACAAATGCTACTAAATTCAAGTGCAACTGCCAGAAGAGTGCAGAACAGACATCTACCCTGGGATGGCAGGAACACCTGGGCTGAGTCTAGAAAAACGAGTGAAAAGTTTATTAAGCAGAAAAAGGACAGATGTTATCAGAAGGAGCAGCACCAGTCAAAGCTAGAAGACATCAAAGAACAAGGTAGCACAGTCAAGGTCAAGATGTTCCCAGGTAGGAGGGGGACAAGAGATGTCCCACCAGCCTGATGAGGTTTTCTGTCTTTCTTTTTCTGAGATGGAGTCTCCTTCTGTCGCCCAGGCTGGAGTGCAGTGGCACGATCTTGGTTCATTGCAACCTCCGCCTCCCCGGCTCAAGTGATTCTCGTGCCTCAGCCTCCCGAGCAGCTGGGATTATAGGTGCCTGCCACCACGCCTGGATCATTTTTGTATTTTTAGTAGAGACAGGTTTCACCATGTTGGCTAGGCTGATGTCGAACTCCTGACCTTAGGCGATCCACCCACCTTGGCCTCTCAAAGTACTGGAATTACAGGCGTGAGCCACCACGCCCGGCCTTTTTTTTTTTTTTTTTTTTGAAATAGGGGTCTTGCTCTGTCACCCAGGCTGGAGAGCAGTGGCACGATCATGGCTCACTGAGGGGATTCAGACAAACCCCATGCCTGAGTCAGCTTGCAGAGTGTGGAGAGCAGGGAGAGGGGTGCAGTCACTGACTTCAAAGTCAAGACTTGAGGCTTTACTGGGGAGAGATTCTCTGTGCTCAATAGTAAGGGGTTTTTTTTTTTTAGTTTAATTTTAAATGTTTATTTATTTAGAGATTGGGTTAGGAGACTGGCTAATTTTTGTTTTTTGGTAGAGACGAGGTTTTGCCATGTTGCCCAGGCTGGCCTCGAACTCCTGGGCTCAAGTGACCCCTCAGCTTTCCAAAGTGCTGGGATTACAGGTGTGAGCCACTGCACCTGGCCAGTAGTTAGAATCTGTGCTCTGCCCTCCTAACCATAATTTGGAGAAACAGAAACCAGTATACAAATTGACAATGTTTAATTCCTCCAAATAGTTCTGTTTAAATCATGCTAATGTTAACTAAAGGAAAAACATCAAGCTTTTAAAGAATTAAAGATAGTTTTATTCAGAAGTCTTACTGAGGGCTAGAAACCGAAGCCTACAGCCTGGGAGTGGCCTGTTAGAGATGTCCTATCAGACTGCTCCAGAAGTGCCCACTGCTCATACACAGGTGGCAGAGGTTCAGTATGTGTAAAATCACATCCAGGCCAGGTACAGTGGCCCATTCCTGTAATCCCAGCACTTTGGGAGGTCGAGGCAGGTGGATCACCTGAGGTCAGGAGTTTGAGACCAGCCTGGCCAACATGGCAAAACCCCATCTCTACTAAAAATACAAAAATTAGCTGGATGTGGTGGTGCACTTGTGTAGTCCCAGCTACTTGGGAGGCTGAGGCAGGAGAATCGCTTGAATCCAGGAGGTAGAAGTTGTAGTGAGCCGAGATTGTGCCACTGCACTCCAGACTGGGCAACAGAGAGAGACTCCACCTCAAAAAAAAAAAAAAAAAATCACGTCCAACGTGTTCAGAAGTTACACTAAAGCAGAATCACATCAAAGTTTGTATATAAGAGTACATCTGGTTGGCTGGGTGCGGTGGCTCACGCCTGTAATCCCAGCACTTTGGGAGGTTGAGGTGGGCAGATCACGAGGTCAGGAGATGGAGACCATCCTGGCTAACACAGTGAAACCCCGTCTCTACTAAAGATACAAAAAATTAGCTGGGCGTGGTGGCACGTGCCTGTAGTCCCAGCTACTTTGGGAGGCTGAGGCGGGAGAATCGCTTGAACCCAGGAGGTGGAGGTTGCAGTGAGCCAAGATTGCGCCACTGCACTCCAGCCTGGCAACAGAGCAAGACTCCGTCTCAAAAAAAAAAAAAAAAAAAAAAAAAAGAACATGTGGTTATAGCTTATAGAAGCATAACCACTAACCCTACTGGACATTATCTTATGTGTAGGAAAAGGCAAGGATCATTTACCTTTAAAAAAATTGATTTTTGAGAACGGGTCTTGCTATGTTGCCCAGGCTGATCTCTAACTCCTGGCCCCACAATTCTCCTGACTTGGCCTCCCAAAGTGTTGGGATTACAGGCATGAGCTACTGCACCTGGCCTCATTTATCTTTTAAGGAATGTATTGACTCAGGCGAGAGATGTGGGAGGCTGTGTGCTCTGTCCTTTTCTGACTTCAAGACATTTTTCCCGAGAGCCGTATTTTATCACAGAGTCAGGGGTTCAAGGAGAAATGAGCAAATACGGCCTCTTAGCACTTGCTGCTTTGTCTTACACTAAGCACCTGAAAGAGCTGAAAAGGTAAGAACAAACTTTAACTTCAAACTGGAAGCTATTCTTCTGCCTTAATCTGAGCCGCGGTGTCTGGCCCACTTCCAGGCCCAGGGCTAGCTCTCTCCTTGCTTTTGTGAATTTCAACTTCAGTAAACCCTTTCTTCAGTAAACCCTTTCACATAACTCCAAGGTTCTTGTGGATGTTTTAATTATTAAAAAAGATGGCCAGGTGTGGTGGCTCACACCTGTAATCCCAGCACTTTGGGAGGCTGAGGTGGGCGGATCACCTGAGGTCAGGAGTTCGAGATCAGCCTGACCAACATGGTGAAACCCCATCTCTACTAAAAATGCAAAAATTAGCTGGGCGTAGTGGCGTGTGCTGGTAATCCCAGCTACTTGGCAGGCTGAGGCAGGAGAATCCCTTGAACCCGGGAGGCAGAGACTGCAGTGAGCAGAGATTGTGCCACTGCAATCCAGCCTGGGTGACAGAGAGAGTCCTAGAAAACTGTGTTTGGGAAGGAACACTTTATTTTTTTAAGATGGATTCTCGCTCTGTTCCCCAGGCTGGAGTGCAACGGCGTGATCTCAGCTCACTGCAGCCTCCGCCTCCCAGGTTCTAGTGATTCTCCTGCCTCAGCCTCCTGAGTAGCTGGGATTACAGGTGCCCAACACCACACCTGGCTAATTTTTGTATTTTTAGTAGAGACGGGTTTCACCATGTTGGTCAGGCTGGTCTTGAACTCCTGACCTCAGGTGATCCACTCATCTCAGCCTCCCAAAGTGCTGGGATTACAGACCTGGGTCACCATGTCCGGCTAGGAGCACTGTTTTTAGAGGGAAAATCCTCTCATTCTCTCTTTTATTCAGTTCATTCCCAGTTACTGCTTAGGTCTCAAATTAGGTAACCTTTCTTTGGGAATCCTTCTCTGCCTTGCCTGACTACCCAGAGACAGAGTTAAGTGCTTTTTTGATGGGCTTCTTAACACAGTTCTTATTAGAATACGTTTCATACTTTATAATGATAATTCTCTGTTTTTTTCTTGTCTGTTCTCTCTGTGAAGGCTTGTGAGGGCAGAGACAGAGCCCACCTATGATATTTTCTGTGCACCTAGAACCTGGCATAGCACATCACATATATATTATAGAATGATATTCTGCTTATGGATTTCATCAGTTCGATGCAGGATTTTTCTTGTACACTCTGCCAGCCAGACACCTCTGTGGCGACAGCCTTGCCCAGAGCTTGCCCTGGGCTTGCTGTAGGAGATGCCCCGTCTACTCGGCCCACCAGGCCACACCTGGCTTGCATTCCGGCACAATCCCATGGCTGCTGCAACTGCGTGCTCAGCTCCTGGCAGAAGTGGGTGTGTGAGCTAGCAAGTGTGGGATCTGGCTGGCTGTTCCAAGTGCTGGCACAGGAGCGGGCTCCAAGTGGGGCTTGCAGCTGGACCAGGTGTGTCACACTGAGGGGAACACAGTGGTACCCAAGCAGGGGTGCCTGAATCCCGGAAGCCCCAGAGGGGTTGTTATAGTATGCTAGTAGCTCTTTCATTCTGGCCGTCAGCAGCCTGACAGGTGGCGGCGTGTTAATAGCTCTGTCAGTCCTGTTGCCCTGCTCCGGCCAGCAGCTCTGGGGCTGGCTCTGCCCTGCCACTGCTTCCCCTCATGTGGGGCAGCTGCTCTCCGCCAGCAGAGAGTGGAGGGTCATGGCGTTGCAGCCTTCTTTGTACCCACGTTCAGTGGGTCCCAAGTTCTTGTCCTGCATCCTAGAAGGATGAGGTTATGCTGACAATTGAAGGGTGAGGAGGGTGGAGAAGAATTTTACTGAGTGACAAAACAGCTGTCAATGGAGAGGGGATTCGAGGGTGGTCCTCCACCCAAAGTCGGGTGGTCTCTTTCTAAGTGTGGGTGGGTCTGGGGTTTTTATGGGCTCGGAATGGGGAGTGTGTGCTGATGGTTTGTGATTATGCAAAAAAGGCTAAAACAAAGGTACCAACCAAGGGTGGGCACGACAGTGCATATAAAACCAACTAGGGAAGGGTAGGTATATATAAAATAAGTGAAGGGTGGGGATCAAGCAGAGGAAAGCATGCCAAACAGGAAGAGAGGTTCTCAATCCCATCTATGGATTTACCTGGGACTTGTAGCTTCACTTTCAAGCTTTAAACTGTCTTTGGTTTGAAGGTCGGGTTTTCACTGGGGACCTGCTCATGTCTGCCTAGGGATTTGTCTGCCTCCTGCTGCTGTCATGTTCATCAAATATTTATTGATGCCCTCACCAGGCCGCCTGTTTCACTGTGAGACAGTGTTGGGTGTGACAGTGCTGTACCTTATGGTGAGATAAACTCTGTGTACCTTCTATTCATAGGCCTGTATCTGATAATTAGAGCCAGGAGAAAAAAAGAAACAAAACCATGCCTATGTGAATACAGGTGTTAGTGTTTTAATAATCTCTTCTTTAGCCCTTGGCATGAGAAACAGCTGAGGACCTGGGGCTTTCTGGTCTGTAGCCCCTGTCCTCCTAATCTCTCTTCTCTGGCTAACAAAACATTAAAATGTCGTGATAAGAATTTAGAGCCGCATCGCTGCTGCTTATTTGGTTTAAAAAAATAAAATAAAATTAAAAAAATATAAAAAAGAATTTAGCACCACAGGAGATGTCTGACCTAGGCAAGTAGAGTGAGATGATCACTTCCATTGTTTCGAACTTTATCCTTTTATTAATACAACTCAAGCACATATTGGTGTGTTGATGATAATGGCCTGTGGCCAGCAGTAGCGTATGTGAAAAAGGAATCCTGGCCGGGCTTTTTTTTACAGGCATGGTGGCTCATGCCTGTAATCCTAGCACTAGCACTTTGGGAGGCTGATGTGGGTGGATTGCTTGAGATTAGGAGTTTGAGACCAGCTGGACCAACATGGTGAAACCCTGTCTCTACTAAAAATACAAAAATTTGCTGGGTGTGGTGGTGGCAGGCTCCTATAATCCCAGCTACTTGGGAGGCTGAGGCATGAGAATCGCTTGAACCTTGGAGGTGGAGGTTGCAGTGAGCTGAGATCGCACCACCGCACTCCAGCCTGAGCAACAAAGCGAGATTCTGTCTCCAAAACAACCAACCAAGCAACAACAAAAAAACCCCTAGGAGTGCACAGCTTGTTTATTAACCTTTTTGAGAGTGTGGCAATTTTCATATAATTTTTAAAAAGTATATGTGGTGTTGAGGCATTTTAGGCACTATCGTGATTACAGAAAACGCCATTTTATGCAATACCTTTGAGAATTCACATTGACTAGAATTCCATGTTCCACTCAGCTATGGCTTGTCTTTGGTAGGACAATTACTATTTAGCACTTGGCAAAATTCTTTGTACAATTTGACTGGACTTATTGGTAAAAAGAAGAAAAATTGCAAGTGACACTAAATTCTTCTCAGATAACTGGACATTCTTGGTTTTCCAGTATTTTAGAAAATGCCAGAGCAGGAGAAAGAATGGGGTTTGGAATTAGACACATTTGGCTTTGAATCTCTTTTCTACCACTAGGTAATTGTATGACAATGGAGAGGTGATTACTGCACTGAAAATCAGTTTCCTCAAGTGAAAAAGGCAATCAAGTTACGTCACAGAGCTTGGCGTGAGCAGCGCTCAGTCAACACCAGCTCTTCATGGGTTGTGGTTTCCTCCAGTTCCTGGATGTGCGGAGTTCATCCTCCACTGACTGGCGCCTCGGTCGACAGTGAGGTCTGGTAAGTCCTGCCACTAAAACTGTTATTGAATGTGCTAGATCTCCAGTGACTTCTGTGTTTAAAATAGGAAGTAAGGAACAGATAGATGCAAGATCCCTCTGAACCTTGAGATCTGGTAGTTCAGGAGCGTTTTCTCAGCTTGGACATCTTGTGCAGAGTGGTTATGTGCATGTGTATGTGTGCGTATGTATAATAGGCACACCTGTGTAGAAGATAACAGGACCCTTGAAGTGAATGAGGGCGGGAGTGTATACCTGTGGTTGCATGGGGAGGACAGCCCCTGACCAGAAGATGTTTTCGGATGGAGCCCCTGCCCCTGCCAACAGTTCTCAGGGCCTTCTAGTATTCTATGAGCTTATTGCGAGGTGTTACGGAGGTGGCCTCGGCTGGTTGTAGCATCTCTAGGCAGCGGCTGCCATCTCGTGGTAGAAGTCTCAGGATGCTTCCTGCAGAATGCTGGCTTCAAGGGCTGAGCCTTTTATCTGGCTTCTCAGCAGGCCAGATTCTGCTTTTCAAAGAGAATTAGGTGATTGCACCAGAAAGCAATTTAAAAAATGTATAAACTGAACAAAGTTAGATGTATTCCGGAGTAAAATGTATGTCATATTTATTTGTTTATTTTTATTTTTATTTTTTTTGAGACGAGATTTTGCTTTTGTCCCCCAGGCTGGAGTGCAATGGTGAGATCTCAGCTCACTGCAACCTCTGCCTCCCGGGTTCAGGTGATTCTCCTGCCTCAGCCTTTCAAATAGTTGGGATTACAGGCACCCACCCCCACACCCGGCTAATTTTTTTTTGTATTTTTTAGTAGAGACGGGGGTTTACCATGTTGGCCAGGCTGGTCTCAAACTCCTGACCTCTGATCCACCTGCCTCGGCCTCCCAAAGTACTAGAATTACAGGCATGAGCCACCGTGCCCGGCCCTGTCATATTTATTTTTAACTTTATAGAAACTTTACACAATGCCAAGCCACTTAAGGTCATCTGTCCAAGCCCTTGATAAACCCATTCACTCTGCTCTACATTGTTTACTTAGGGAAAAAAATCCAGATCTTTATAACATAGACTTGTATACTTACTGAACCAAAAAAGGTCCAAATCCACTCTCTTCTTTATATTTTTAAATTTAGAAATTCTAACATGGGTATATGTTAATTGGAAAGGGCATAAGATAAAACGAAAAGAAGAAAACATCTTCTCACATCCTCTCTCTCCAAAGGGAACTAATATAAATGGTTCCTTCTCATTTTTTTAAAATTTATTTTTATTATTTATTTTTTTGAGATGGAGTCTCCCTCTGTCACCCAGGCTGAGTGCAGTGGCACAATCTTGGCTCACTGCAACCTCCGCCTCCTGGGTTCAAGCGATCCTCTTCCGTCAGCTTCCCTCCTACATCAGCTTCCTGAGTAGCTGGGATTACAGGCCCATGCAACCATGCCCGGCCACTTTTTTTATTTTTAGTAGAGACAGGGTTTCACCATGTTGGTCAGGCTGGTCTCAAACTCCTGACCTCAGGTGATCCACCCGCCTCAGCCTCCCAAAGTGCTGGGATTACAGGCATGAGCCACTGCGCCTGGCTTTAAATGTTTAATTTAAGCATTTAAATTAAATGCTTAATCAGTTTAATCAGGCTGAGCACGGTGCACCTGTAATCCCAGCACTTTGAGAGGCCGAGGCCAGTGGATCACTTGAAATCAGGAGTTTGAGACCAGCCTGACCAACATGGCAAAAACCCGTCTCTACTAAAAATTCAAAAATTATCCAGGTGTGATGGCACATGCCTGTAGTCCCACCTACTCGGGAGGCTGAGGCAGGAGAATTGCTTCAACCCGGGAGGTGGAGATTGCACCACTGCACTCCAACCTGGGTGACAGAGTGAGATTCTGTTTCTTTTTTGTTTTATTGTTAGGTGTTTTTTTTTAACTTTTAATAGGCTTTTTAAGAACAGTTTTAGATTTACAGAATAATTGAGAAGATAGTACATGAAGAGAGAGATCCCACATACCACACATGTGGCTTCCCCTCTTACTAACATCTTACCTCAGTGTGCTACATTTGTTTTATATATATATATATATATATATATATATAAATATTTATTTATTTATTTTTTTTTGAGATGGAGTCTTCTTGCGATGCCCAGGCTAGAGTGCAATGGCACGATCTCAGCTCACTGCAACCTCTCCTTCCCGGGTTCAAGTGATTCTCCTGCCTCAGCCTCTGGAGTAGCTGGGATTACAGGCGCCTGCCACCATGCCTGACTAAGTTTCGTATTTTTAGTAGAGATGGGATTTCACCATGTTGGCCAGGCTGGTGTTGAACTCCTGACCTTGGAGGTGATCCACCCACTTCGGCCTCCCAAAGTGCTGGGATTACAGGTGTGAGCCACTGTGCCCGGCCACATCTTTACTTTGTGATGGTTCAACATATGAACTTTGTTTCATGAACAAAATTATTAGAAATGTTGTATGAAATTACCCACAGGGTATGTGTATACGGTGTATATGAAACATAAGTGCTAAGACTTGGGTCTCATCCAAAAGATATCATATGTATATGCAAATATTCCAAAACCTGAAAATATCCAAAATCTAAAATACTTCTTCATATCTTTCGTTCTTATTTTTATTTTTATAGATTTAGGGGGTACAAGTGCAGTTTTGTTACATGGATATATCACATAGTAATGAAGTCTGGGCTTTTAGTGTACCCGTCATCTGAATACTGTACATTATACCCAATAGGAACAGTCTCATTCGTCACCCCCCTCCCATCCTCTCACCTTTCGGAGTCTTCACCATCTATTATTTCTCCGTATGTCCATGTGTACTTATTGTTTAACTCCCACTTACAAGTGAGAACATGTGATATTTGACTTTCTGTTTCTGAATTATTTGACTTATGATAATGGCCTCCAGATCCATCCATGTTTTTGCAAGACATAATTTCATTCTTTTTCATGGATGAGTAATTTTCTCTGATGTATATATCATATTTTCTTTGTCCAATCATCTGCTGATGGACACTTAGGTTGATTCCATCGCTTTACTATTGTGAATAATGCTGTGATAAACATCTGAGTGCAGGTGTCTTTTTTATATAATGATTTGTTTTTCTTTGGGTAGATACCTAGTAGTGGGATTGCTGGATCAAATGGTAGTTCTATTTTTAGCTCTTTAAGAAATCTCCATATGGCTTTCCATGGAAATCGTACAAATTCACATTCCCACTAACAGTGTGTAAGTATTTCCTTATATACCTATACACTTAAAAGTGTTCGCTTTTCTCCACATCCTCACCATCTGTTGGTTTTGTTTTTTTGACTTTTTAATAATGGCCATTCAATTGGTATAAGATTGCATCTCCTTGTAGTTTTAATTTGTATTTCTCTGATGGTTAGTGATGTTGAGAAATTTTTCATGTTTGTTGGCCGCTTGTATGTCTTTTGAAAAATGTCTGTTCATGTGCTTTGTCCACTTTTTGATGGGGTTATTTGTTTTTTTTTCTTGTTGAGTTCCTTGTACATTCTAGATATTAATCCTTTGTTGGATGCCTAATTTGCAAATATTTTCTCCCATTCTTTAGGTTGTTTGTTTACTCTATTGATTATTTCTCTTGCTGTGCAGAAGACTTTTGGTTTAATTAAGTCCCATTTGTCTATTTTTGTTTTTCTTGTATTTTCTTTTGAGGTCTTAGTCATAAATTCTTTGTCCAGGCCAGTGTCCAGAGGATATTTTCTTAGGGTTTCTTCTAGTTTTTTTTTCTTTTAAATAGTTTCAGGTCTTACATTATACTAGTCCGTTTTCATACTGCTGTACAGAAATACTTGAGGTTGCTGGGTAATTTATAAAGGAAAGAGGTTTAATTGACTCACAGTTCCACATGGCTGGGGAGGCCTCAGGAAACTTACAATCATGATGGAAGGCGAAGGGGAAGCAAGAACCTTCTTCACATGGCGACAGGAGAGGGAAGTGCAAGCAGGGGAAATGCCAGACACTTATAAAACCATTAGATCTTGTGAGAACTTAGTATCAGGAGAACAGCATGGGGGAAACTGCCCCATGATCCAATTACTTCCCTCCCTTGGACGTGTGGGGATTACAATTGGAGATGAGATTTGGGTGGGGACCCAGAGCCAAACCATTTAAGTCTTTAATCCATCTTGAGTTAATTTTTGTATATGGTGAGAGACGGTTCCAGTTTCATTCTTTTGCATATGGCAATTCAATTTTCCCAGAACCATTTATTGAATAGGGTGTCCTTTCCCCAGTGTAGTGTATATTTTTGTGAGGTTGGTCAAATATCAGTTGTTTGTAGGTATGTGGATTTACTTCTGGGTTCTCTCTTTTGTTCCATTGACCTATGTGTCTTTTTTTTTTTTTTTGAGAAGGGCCTCCTCTGTTGCCTAGGCTGAGGTGCAGTGGCATGATCTCAGCTCACTGCAGCCTCGACCTCCCAGACTCAAGTGCAATCTTCTGACCTCAGCCTCTGAGTAGCTGGGACCACAGGCATGTGCCACCATACCCGGCTAATTTTTGTACTTTTTTGTAGTGATGGGGTCTTGCTGTGTTGCCCAGGCTGGTCTCAAATTCCTGATTCAAACAATCCTCCCACCTTGGCCTCCTAAAGTGTTGGCATTACAGGTGCGAGCCACTGCACTCAGCCTATGTGTCTATTTTTCTACCAGTGGTGTGCTGTTTTGGTCACTATAGGCTTGTAGTATAATTTAGAGTCATGTAATGTGATGTCTCCAGATTTGCTCTTTGTTCTTAGAATTGCTTTAGCTATTCGGGCTCTTTTTTGATTTCATATGAGTTTTAGGATTATTTTTTCTAATTCTATGAAAAATGATGTTAGTATTTTGATGGGATTGCACTGAATTTGTAGATTGCTTTTGGCAGTATGGTCATTTTCACAATATTGATTCTACCCATCCGTGAGCATGGGTTGCGTTTCCATTGTTTGTGTCGCCTATAATTTCTTTCAGCAGTGTTTTGTCGTTTTCCTTGTAGAGATCTTTTACCTCCTTGGTTAGGTATATTCCTAAGTATTTTATTTTATTTTTGCAGTTATTGTAAAAGGCGTTGAGTTCTTGATTTGATTCTTATCTTGGTCGCTATTGGTGTGTAGCAGAACTACTGATTTGTGTACATCTCCCTTCCTTCCTTCTTTTCTTTTCTTTTCTTTTCTTTTCCTGTTCTATTCTGTTCTGTTCTGTTCTGTTCTGTTCTGTTCTGTTCTGTTCTGTTCTCTTCTCTCTTCTCTTCTCTTTCTTTTCTGTGACAGGATCTCGCTCTGTCGCCTGAGCTGGACTGGGGTGGCATGATCATGGCTTACTGCAGCCTCAGGCTCCTGGATTCAAGCAATCCTCCTACTTCAGCCTCCTGAGTAGTTGGGTCTACAGGTGCACACCACCACACCTGGCTAATGTTTTTTTTTAAGACATGGGGTCTCGTATGTTGCCTAGATTGATCTCTAACTCCTGGCCTCATGTATGCCTTCTTTTGAAAAGTGTTCATGTCCTTTGCCCACTTTTTAATGGGGTGGTTTGTGTTTTGCTTATTAATTTAAGTTCCTTATAGATTCTGGATATTAGACATTTGTTGGATGCATAGTTTACAAGTATTTTCTCCTGTTTTGTAGGTTATCTGTTTATTCTGTTGATAGTTTCTTTTGCTTTGCAGAAGATCTTTAGTTTAATTAGGTCTCATTTGTCAATTTTTTGTTTTCGTTGCAATTGCTTTTGGTATCTTTGTCATGAAATCTTTGCCAGGGCCTATGTCTAGAATAGTATATCCTAGTTATCTTCCAGAATTTTTATAGTTGTAGTTTTTTAAAAAAGAATTTTTTTTAGTGATAGGGGTCTCACTGTGTTGCCCAGGCTGACCTTGAACTTCTGGCCTCAAGCCATTCTCTCGCCTCTGCTTCTCAGAGTGCTGGGATTATGGACATGAGGCACTGCACCTAACTCACACCATTTGTTAATAAGGCCATCCTTTCTGCATTCCTGATATTTCTTTGTAAAAAATCAGCTGTTAATTATATGTGAATTTTTTTCTGGATCCTTTATTCTATTTGTCTATTTTTATGCCTCTGCCATGCTGTTTTTATTATTGTATCTTTTAAATAATTATTGACTGGGCACAGTGGCTCATGCCTGTAATCCCAGTTCTTTGGGATGCCAAGATGGAAAGATCACTTGAGCCCAGGAGTTCAAGGCTGCAGTAAGCTGTGATTGCCCTACTGTACTCCAGCCTGGATGACAGAGCAAGACTCTATCTGAAAAAAAAAAAAAAAAAAAAAGGAAAATTATAAAAAATTCTTGAAATTAGGTAGGTTGGTTCTCCAGCTTCATTCTTCTTTTTCTGAATTGTTTTGGTTATTTTAGGTCCTTAGCATTTGCATATGAATTCTAGAATCATCTTGTCGATTTCTACAAAAAGTCTGCTGGGGTTTTGATTGGGATTATTTTGAATTTACAATTTGCGGAAGAATTGACATCTTACCAATGTTAAGTCTTTTGACCCATGAACAAGGTATACTTTGTCATTTATTTAATTCTTTTAAAATTTCTCTAAATATTTTAGTGTATGAGTCTTTTCCCATTTAAAAAAAGGATTTATCTCTAAGTATTTAACATTTTAGAATGCTTTTGTAAGTGGTATTATAAAAATTTCTATTTCCCAGCCGGGCGTGGTGGCTCACACCTGTAATCCCAGCACTTTGGAGGCCGAGGCGGGTGGATCACTTGAGGTCAGGAGTTCAAGACCAGTTTGGCCAACATGGTGAAACTCTGTCTCTACTAAAAATACAAAAATTAGCCTGGCATGATGGCAGACACCTGTAATCCCAGCTACTCGGCAGGCTGAGGCAGGAGAATCGCTTGAACCTGGGAGGCGGAGGTTGCAGTGAGCCGAGATCACGTCATTGCATTCCAGCCTGGGTGACAGAGCCAGATTTCATCTCAAAAAAAAAAAAAAATATATATATATATATATATATATATATAATATATATTTCCAATTGTATGTAGCTAATATAGAACTATATTAGATTTTTGTATATTGATATTGCATCCTACAACCTTTCTATATTACTTATTAGTTCTACTAGCTTTTTGGATGATTTCATGTTTTTCTATATAGGTTTTTGTGCTGTCTGTGAGAAGACCATGTACTTCTTCTTTTCCAATCTGGATGGCTTTTTTTTCTTTTTCTTGCCTGATTGCACTGTCTAGGACTTCCAGTATGATGTTAAATAGAAGTGGACATCCTTGACTTGTTCTTGATCTCAGGGGAAAAGCATTTAAGTCTTTCCCTATTAAGTATGTTAGCTCTGTGTGTGTGTGTGTGTGTGTTTGTGTGTGTGAATGGCTTTTACCAGGTTGAGGAGGTTCTTCTCTATTATTTGTTCACTAAGCGTTTTTATCAGGAATGGACGTTGGATTTTGGCAAGTGCTTTCTCTTCATCTGTTAAGATAATAATGTTTTTTTCTTTAGTTAGTTAATGTAGTAAATTACATTGAATTTTGAATGTTAAACTAACCCTGAATTCTTTGAATAAATCTCACTTGGCCCTGGTATACTATTCTTTTTATATATGTATAATTTAGCATTTGACATGCTAAAATTTTGTTTAGAATTTTTATGTCTAAGTTCAAAAGGATTATTGATCTTTGTATTTCCTTGTAATACTTTCTTTCTGGATTTTAGTGTTAGAGTATTATTAGCTTCATAGAATAAGTTGGAAAGTATCCCCTTCTCTTTAATTTTTGGAGGAGTTTGTATTGAATTAGCATTATTTCTTCTTTAAATATTTGGTGGAATATACCCGTGAAGCTATTTGGACTTGGAGTTTTCTTTGTGGGGATGTTTTAAATTATAACTTCAGTTGCTTTTATAGGTATATCTTTTCAGTTTATTTTTTCTTTAATGATCTTTGGTAATTTGTGTCCCATAAGGATTTTTTTTTCATTTTATCTAAGTTTTTGAATTTGTTGCCATAAAGTTATTTATTATATTTGCTTTTTATCTTTAATATCTGAAGAAATTTAAATGATGTAACTTGTTTATTTCTGATATTAGTGATTTGTGTGTCTCTGTTAGTCATTCTGGCTAGAGATTTGTTAATTTTATTAATCTCAAATAACCAGCTTCTGGTTTCATTGTTTTTCTCTATTGCGTTTCCATTTCATTGATTTCCACTTTGATCTTTATTATTATTTTTCTTCTGCTTAATTTAGGTTTAGTTTTTCTTCTTTTTTATTTTTTAATTATACTTTAAGTTCTAGGGTACATGTGCACAACGTGCAGGTTTGTTACATATGTATACATGTGCCATGTTGGTGTGCTGCACCTATTAACTTGTCATTTACATTAGGTATATCTCCTAATGCTATCCCTCCCCACTAACCCCACCCCACAACAGGCCCCAGTGTGTGATGTTCCCCTTCCCGTGTCCAAGTGTTCTCATTGTTCAATTCCCAGCTATGAGTGAGAACATATGGTGCTTGGTTTTTTGTCCTTGTGATAGTTTTCTGAGAATCATGGTTTCCAGCTTCATCCATGTCCCTACAAAGGACATGAACTCATCATTTTTTATGGCTGCATAGTATTCCATGGTGTATATGTGCCACATTTTCTTAATCCAGTCTATCATTGATGGACATTGGTAGTTTTTCTTCTTATCCTGGTTTCTAAGGTGGAAGCTGAAGTTATTGATTTGAGACCTTTCTTCTTTTCTAATATAGGCACTAATTTCTGTTAGTATTGCTTTATGGCACTTTATAAATTCTGATACGTTGTGTTGTCATTTTCATGCTGCTTGGAAAACTTTCTAATTTCCCTTTTGATTTCATCTTTGACCTGTGGGTTATTTAGATGTGTACTATTTAGTTTCCAAATATTTTGGGATTTTTCCAGAGCGATTTCTAATTTAATTAATGTGTGGGCAGAGAATATACTTTGTATGCCTTGAATTCTTCTGAAATAATTGAGACTTGATTTATGTCCCAGAGTAGGATTTTTTTTTTTTGTAGCTGTTTTTTGTTCATTTGAGAAGAATGTTTATCCTGCTGTTGTTTGGTCGAGTGTTTTATAAATGTTAACTAGGTCAAGTTGGTTCATAGTTGTTCAAGTCTACTATGTCCTTGGTGATTTCCTGTCCACTTGTTATATCTTTTTTTTTTTTTTTTTCTGAGACAGGGTCTAACTCTGTCACCCAAGCACTGGAGTGCAGTGGTGTGAACGTGGCTCACTGCAGCCTCGACCTCCTGGGCTCAAGTGATCTGCTTGCCTCAGCCTTCTGAGTAGCTGGGACCACAGGCTCATGCCACTATGTCCAGCTACTTTTTACATTTTTTATAGAGATGGGGTCTCACTTTGTTGCCCAGGCTGGTTAAGAACTCCTGGGCACAAGTGATCCTCCCATCTCGGCCTTCAAATGTGCTGTGATGACAGGTGTGAGCCACTGTGCCTAGTGTTCTATCAATTTTTGAGAGAGAGAGAGAGATACTGAAATTTCCAAGTATAACTGTAGATTTATCTATTTTTGTGGACCACATTTTGAGTTGCAAGAATCTGGGTATTCCCTGCTTCTTACTTCTCTGGGAAGCTTTTTCTAACCTCTCAGCTCACCCTAGAATGAAGTACCCACTACTTTTGCAATCAGAGCATTTAACAGTGTTTAATTACCTGTTCATTATTCTGTCCCCGCACTAGATCATTATGTCTTAGATAACAGTGATGGGGTTTTGTTACATTCACATATGAAGGACTTGAGAAATATATATATATTTTAATCGAGACAGAGTCTTGCTCTGTCACTCAGGCTGGAGTGCAGTGGCATAGTCTTGGCTCACTGCAGCCGCTGCCTCCTGGGTTCAAGCAATTCTCTTGCCTCAGCCTCCTGAGTAGTTGGGATTACAGGCATATGCCACCATGCCAGGCTAATTTTTGTATTTTTAGTAGAGACAGGGTTTCATCATGTTGGCGAGGCTGGTCTTGAACTCCTGTAGTCAAGTGATCCGCCCACCTCAGCCTCCCAAAATGCTGGGATTACAAGTGTAAGCCATCATGCCCGGCCAACTTGAGAAATATTTGATGATAAAGATATTTAGGACTCAGTAAATGAACATGTGACATAACTAAAATCAGAAATCAGAATTCAATGGAGTTAGGGAATTGCTGAAAGGAGTGGCAATGAGAATATAAAGATCTTAGAAATGAACAAAAATTATTGGGGAGGGCATGACTTTTCACATGATGCAAAATGGAGAGTGAAAGCTGAAGAGAACATCTGTTATTGTTTTTGTTTCTTTTTTCTTTCTTTCTTTTTTTTAAACATAGTCTTGCTCTGTCACCTAGGCTGGAGTACAGTGGTATGATCTCGGCTCATGGCAACCTCTGCCTCCTAGGCTCAAGCGATTCTTCTGCCTCAGCCTCCCAAGTAGCTGGGATTACAGGTGCCCACCACCAAGCCTGGCTAATTTTTTGTATTTTTTTTTTTTTTTGAGATGGAGTCTGGCTCTGTTGTCCAGGCTGGAGTGCAATAGCGTGATCTTGGCTCACTGCAACCTCCGCTTCCTGGGTTCAAGCGATTCTCCTGCCTCAGCCTCCTGAGTAGCTGGGACTACAGGCACGTGCCACCACGACCAGCTAATTTTTTTTTGTATTTTTAGTAGAGAAGGGGTTTCACCACATTGGTCAGGCTGATCTTGAACTCCTGACCTCATGATCTGCCCGCTTTGGCCTCCCAAAGTGCTGAGATTACAGGCATGAGCCACCGCACCCAGACAATTTTTTGTATTTTTAGTAGAGACGGGGTTTTGCCATGTTGGCCAGGCTAGTTCAAACTCCTGACCTCGGGTGATCCACCCACCTCAGCCTCCCAAAGTGTTGGGATTACAGGTGTGAACTACCACGCCCAGCCTGTTATTGGGTTTTATTAGCATTTACTCAAATTAAGAGGGTCATATTGCTGATCCTTTTTGTTTCCCTTCCTTCCAAAGGATCCAGGTAAAATGTTGACCAACATGCAGGAAGTGGGCATCAGTCAAGAGCTCATGTGAACATCCAGGGATCACAGAGATTACAAGGGCCTATCCTGGGTATTGTGGCCCGGCTGTAGGGAATGAGGGATTTACTTTGTTTACAGTAACCAGAAGTAGGAAATTAATGGGAAAATTAGGTATTATGGTTGCTGAAGAGAACCACTGGTGTACAGTAATAGTCTGAGGACACATGCCAGATTCTAAATGGAAAAGAGGTGAGAAAAAAAAAAAAAAAAGCAAGAGGGGGATGGTTCAGGATGAAGCTTGAGAATGAGAGAAAGCTGCCAGAGATGCCTTCATTTTAGTCTTGTGATGTGGGGACAGGGCAACAGGCTTAACGGGACAGAGCTGGGCTCTGCTAGACAAGGTATAATCTTTAGAAGTGGTACATTCAATGTCATTCTGTAATAGTGACAGAATGAAGCTCTTTCAATGCTTAAAGACCCGACTTACAGAGCCAAGACAGATGGTGAGCAGCAATCACTGAATGAATGGATAGAAAAATGTAAACTTCACAGAGTATTTTATCTCCCATCTGTTTCCCTCTGCAATTTCAACCTGGTACCATAAATCTAAATTCTGTACTTTCCCTCTTCAGGCTACCCAGGTTGCCTCTGTCTTAGAAGGTTGTAGGCAGCTAAGCTGTTTTGGAAGTGATCTGTTTGTCCAAGATGTTGAGTTTAGAGTTTTTAAAGGGGGTCCCCTTGCTTATGTTGTCAGACTGTATTAATGTATTCCTACACTGGGATTTGATTTTGCATATACCGTATCTTCATAAAGAGACCAAAATAGGTCATTCAATAGCTTTGTGTTCAAATGCTCTGCCTTAGCTACTCACAGACTTACTCTACTGGCATATTGATATATGACTTTATTCAGATCTCTGTCTAGGAATTGGCAATACAGATATAATTTGATATGGTCTTTGCCCTTAAGGAGTGCATGATCTAATAGAAAAGAAAATGAGTGAATATTACATAATTATCTATACAATAATTTATGATTTCCCATAAATCTGTGGGTTGTCTTGCTTGCTGGGGCTCAGCTGGGAGGTTCTTCTGCATGTCTTGCTTGGTGGCCTCTTATGCAGATGCATTCAGCTTGCAGCTGGGCTTGACTGGAAGATCCTACTTGGGTTCATTCATATATCTGGTGCCTGAGTACTTTTCCCGGTGGTCTTTCTCTTTCTTTGTATTGTCTCATCATTTAGTAGTCTAGTTCAAGCTTCTTTACAGGAAGGTGACTGGCTTCACCAGGGAGAAAGTGGAGGTTTCTGGGCTTTTTATTTATTTATTTAGAGACAGGGTCTTGCTCTGTCACCCAGGCTAGGGTGCAGTGGTGCAATCTCGGCTCACTGCAGCCTTGAACACCTGGGCTCAAGCAATCCTCCCACCTCAGTCTCCTGAGTAGCTGGGACTACAGGTGCATGCCACTACACCTGTCTAATTTTTATATTTTTGTAGAGACAGGGTTTTGCTACATTGCCCAGCCTGGTCTCCAACTCCTGTGTGCAAGCGATCTGCATGCCTTGTCCTCCCAAAGTGCTGGGATTATAGGCATGTGCCACCATGCCTGGCCTCTGCTGGGTTTCTTAAAGGAGAAGACCAGAAATAGCATCCATTCTGCTGCATTTTATTGGTCAAGGAAAGTCACAGTGCCAGTCCTGAGTCAAGAGGAAAGGTAATGAACTTAATGGGTGAAGTGGCACACACTTATAGGCAAGGAGGGGATTGACAGCAACCCTTTTTGGAAAGTATCTCCCACAGATACAAATAAATAAACCATAACTAAAATTTAGTGAGCACTTCTGTGTCAGACAGCAGGCCAAGTACCTGACATGTATTATATCATAAAATCCTCATACATGAAGTTCCCATATCCAGTGAAGTAGTAATCATTCTTATCCCCATCTTATAAGCAAGTGGAAGCTGGCAGAGATTAAATAACCCCAGGTCAAATACCTAATCAATGATGATGCCAGGATTCAAGCCCCTTGGAGCTGGATTTGTTGTACTCTGAGAGGGAGGTGAGTGCATTGGTTAAGAACTCAGTCCTGTAGGTCATCATACTGTAGTAAATGCTATGAGAGAGGGTTCAGAGAATAAAGATCTCTTCTATTTGGGGGTTCAGAAAAGTCTTCAGGAAAGGTGCCATTTGAGTTGCATGTTGATGCTTAGGAACGATTTAGACCTGAACAAATTTGGGAATTAAGGATTTCTTGTAGGCAGAAAACATCATAATATATATGTGAGGAGAGGAAGCAGAGGCATGCACTGAGACTAGCAATCATTTCAGCTTGGGTGGCCTCTAGAATTCAAGGAAGGAGCCAGCAAGAGCTGTTGGAGACGGGAAGTTTGGGGTCAGATTATGAAAATAGTTGAATACCAGGCTGAGATATTTGGGCCTTTATTTAGTGGAAACTAGGGAGACATTTAGTGTTTTGGAACAAGAGCTTTATTTTTAAAGGTTAAAATCACTGGCCAGGTACAGTGGCTCACGCATGTAATCCTAGTATTTTGGGAGGTTGAGGCAGGCAGGTCACGAGGTCAGGAGTTCGAGACCAGCTTAGCCAATATAGTGAAACCCCATCTCTACTAAAAATACAAAAATTAGCTGGGCATGGTGGCACGCACCTGTAGTCCCAGCTACTCAGGAGGCTAAGGCAGGAGAATCGCTTGAAACCAGAAGGCGGAGGTTGCAGTGAGCTGAGATCGTGCCACTGCACTCCAGCCTGGGCAACAGAGCGAGACTCCATCTCAAAAAAAAAAAAAAATCACAGGGTAGACTTGATACACTGAAATGGAGATACTGAAGGCAGGATGAACAAAGCGAATGCTTTTTCAATGTCAGTTGAGAGGGAAACTTTATACTGACCATCCATTGGAGTGGTGAAGAGGTATGGAATAGTAGAGATATTGAAGAGTTTGGTAGTTGAGGAAGGAGTCAAAAATAGATCTAGAATATCCAGCCTGAGTAACCAAAAGAATAGAGATGGGGCAGACTTGGAGAACATATAATTATTTAAATTTGAGGGCTACTGAATTGACTTCAAACAGCACTGTTGACCTTGCAAGGGGCCAAGATGGACTTCTGGGAGTTGGTCCAAAGGTGAGAGCCATTTATAATGAAGAAACATGACACTTTTCCTTTTAATTAATTTTGCAAGATATTGCAGACCAGTGACCTGGTTTTCTCCTTTTCTCTTCATTACTCTCAATTATTTCCAAAATTAGTCAGATGCAGTGGCTCACACCTGTAGTCTCAGCTGCTCAGGAGATTGCGGTGAGAGGATTACTTGAGCCCAAAAGTTCTGGGCTGTAGTGCGCTATGCCCATGGGTGTCCATGCTAAGTTCAGTGTCATTATTGATGACTCTTGGGAGCTGAAGACTGCCAGGCTGCCTAAGGAGGGGTGAACTGGCCCAGGTCAGTAATAGAGCAGGTCAAAACTCCCGTGCTGCTCAGCAGTGAGATCATGCCTGTGAATAGCCACTGCACCGCAGCCTGGGCAACATAATGAGACTCCATCTCTTAAAACAAACAAGCAAACAAACCTCAAAGTAACCCAAACCCAGTGACGTTTCTGGCCTGCTCCATTGGCTTTTACTATCCTCCACCCACATCCCTCTCCCTGCTACCCTCACATCAACATCATAAAAGGTACTGCCTTGTATCAGGGCAATTGGTGCTCAATGGGGCACTATGCCTTGATCATCTGCTTTACATATAAAGAAAATGAGATAGAGAAAAGTTAAATGACCAGCATAACGTAAAACCAGGATATGTGTGTTGACCTGAGTCCGTGCAGGAGGGAGGGCATTTATGACCTTTATTCACAGGGTGTGGGATGGTGGAAGGCCAAGTCATGGTCGGATGAAACAAATACATACGGGAGGGATGAGTATTGCTTTGTGACCTGGCAGCATCAGGACTAATCCTGGGATAAGTAGAGCTGTGAACTGATGACTCAGTTTCCTTTGCAGAGGCTGGAAAATGCAAGATGTTTACTCGATAAGAGCCCTAATAGGTTCAGGATAGAAGATTCTGTAATGGTGCTGTGATTAAGGACTTTCATTCTGATTAGAATTACACCCTAGCAAATGAGTGTGAACTATCAGAACTTAAGTAGCTGCTCAACAGAACGAATGCAGTCATTTCTGAAGTGGCTTGTTAACTTACTATTTCCTACCACTCTGTCTCATTACTGACACTCACCCTTATCGTTCATCAAGATTGGTAGCCCCTTGAGGAGGAGAAGACGAGTGGGAGATTGTATAAGTTGTCTGCACCAGGTCCCATGCTGAAGGGAAAGGGCCCACATAGGAGCAGGTTTCCAAGAGCTTCTACAATTTGTTAAGGACCTCCTAGGTCAAGCTATTGTTACCTGCGTGCATATGCTAAAACAATACTACTGTTAATATTTGTAATAGTAACAATGACAATAATAACTATCATTTATTTCACAGTTTCAACTGATCTTACAGTGGGCTGGGCGGGATGCATATTATTTTGAATCCCCTTAACAGCTCCCTTTACAGATGGGAAAATAGATTTTTCAGTTCCACAGCTTTAAATCCTGTTTCAGACACCAAAGTTTGTGCTTTGTCTTCTGTGAAGGGAATTGAGATTGCTATTTTCTTTTCTAAGACAGGGTCTCACTCTGTAACACATGCTGGGGTGCAGTGGCTTGATCAGGGCTCACTGCAGCCTTGACCTCCTGGGGCTCAAGCAATCCCCCCACCTCAGCCTCCGAAGTAACTGGGACTACAGGTGTGCACCATCATGCCTGGCTAATTAAAAAATTTTTTTTTTTTGTAGAGATGTAGTTTCGACATGTTGCCCAGGCTGGTCTCAAGCTCCTGGGCTCAAGTGATCCACCTGCCTTGGCCTCCCAAAATGCTGGGGAAATTGCTATTTTCTATCTTACATGGTGGGGAATAGAAATGTTAGAATAGGCCTTTGAATCTAGTTTTCATACCATCTTTTAGTTATTTTAGTGAGTATGGGGAATATATATATATATATATATATATATAGTTCCCAACATTGTAATTCTTCATTCTTCCCCATCATCATGGTAGTCAGGTTAGGACGCTTGTGGGAATGATTCAGACTTGAACATCAGGAAAAGCTGGGCCAAACACAAAATTGGCCACAAATACAGAGCTTGTGGATTTATTTTATTTATTTATTTTTAAGAATGCTTGTTTGTTTACTTTCAATAGCTTTAAGGGTACAAGTCATTTTTGGTTACATTGATATATAGTGATGAAGCCTGGGCTTTTAGTGTGCCCATCACCTGAGTAGTGCACATTGTACCCAACAGGTAATATTCATCCTTCTCTCCCCTACCACCATCCCTGCTTCTGAATCTCCAGTGTCCATTATTCCACTCTTTATGGCCCTGTGTACCCATAGTGTAGCTCTTGCTTATAAGTGAGAACATGCAGTATTTGGTTTATGTGGATTTATTTTGGGTCATCTTCCTCTCTGCAGCTAGGCTGGCCTCTGCTAATAGGAGGTGAACATTTTGAAGCTACATGTGAATCAATACTTACCAGGCTTAGCTTAAAGTAATAGGTAATATTGATTAGAAAGGAAACCTATTGCATGTGTGGGGAAATACAGCTGGCTAAGTAGGCAGCTTAGCGTAATGAAAGCAACACAGACTCTGCAATCCAACAGACACTGGTTTGAATTTTGTCTCCAAAACTAACCTTGCAACTTTGAGGAATTCTCTTGATCATTCTGAGGCTCAGTTTCCTTGGCTGTAAAATGCACCTACCTCACAGGCTTGGTTGAGGAAGCTATTGCTACTATCAGTAGATGCCAAGGCTTTCTAGTCCTTGGGTGCTATAATAGCTGTTTTAAGTACATTCTCTGTGTGTGTTTATGCTTTTGTTGATGCTTGGAGGCTCCCAGACCTTTATTTTGGAAATAGGGACATCAGTTTTTGCTATTATATTTTTCTTTACTTTTTTTCCCCCCATTTGTGGTCATTGACATTTTTCTGAACACCCCAGCCTGCTCCTCCTCTCCTTAGAGACACGTCGATATGGCATTATGGAATTCTAAGGAGTAAGCAGGATACTCCTGGACGCTGTTGTGGAGTAAAAGGAAAAATCCAAGCAGAAGGCAAGACACAGAGGGGCTGTGTACAGGGCTGTTCATATAGCCCTTCTCTCTGGGACAACCCTCTCTGGAGCCCTAAACACTTAAAGGTCCAAACTGGTGTTAGGGTACTGAATTTAACACAGGATATTAATTATTTACTAATTCCTTTACCCCCCTTTTCAATTATCTATCTCTTTATATTTTTAGCTAGATAATATCCATCTATATTTAATTACACCAATAATGTAACACATAATTATATAATTCAAGAAAGTGGATATAGTGTTGCAAAAATCTAAGATCTTTGCATTGCATAGAAAAAGGGTTTAAAAAGGTAAAGCAATACTTAGAACTAGAATCTGGTAGGTCAGGGATGCGTTTGTAATCACAAAGAATGAATTTCTAGCTTGTCTTTGGACCTTATCAAATGTTACCTCACACTATAGATATTTTCTAATAATTTTATCACTGTTTCTTGTAGTACAAAGTCATTGCCAATTCCACAGTACCTAGTTCAGAGCTGGTACATAGAGGTGCTTAGTTTTTTTGGTGATGGTGCTTTTGATTCAGGAAGAAAATTAGAAAGAGGGTCTTGGCCAATTTCAATGAATCTGTACAGTATTATATGAGGTGTTGTTCATATCTGTTCAGTTAAACAAATACTTGAGTGTTTGTTTTGTGCAATACTGAGTATACAAAGAAAAATGAACATAGTTCCTGCCCTTGAACTTATCATAGTTTGGGGTGCAAAAATCACACAATCAGAAAATCTCATGATCACATATAGGATATTATGAAAAATAAAAGGGGGAAGAGGAGGTTAACATTATCTGGGGTTTTGAAGAAAGCTTCTGGGCATGGCACCTTCATTAAGAACCTGAATGAATGAATAAGAGTCATCCAAGGGGAAAAAGGAGAGTCCATTCCAGGCAAAGAAGTCAGTGTAAGCAAAGTGAGAAGATATGAAACAAAAAGCAAGTGGGGGCTGGGTGTGGTGGCTCATGCCTATAATCCCAGCACTTTGGGAGGCTGAGGCCGGCGGATCACCTGAGGTCAGGAGTTCAAGACCAGCCTGACCAACATGGAGAAACCCCATGTCTACTAAAAATACAAAATTAGCTGGGTGTGGTGGCATGTGCCTGTAATCCCAGCCACTCAGGAGGCTGAGGCAGGAGAATTGCTTGAACCCGGGAGGTGGAGGTTGAGGTGAGCCAAGATCGCGCCATTGCACTCCAGCCTGGGCAACAAGAGCAAAACTCCGTCTCAACAACAAGAACGACAACAACAACAAACAAACAAGTGGGAAATTTGGTGTTTTACCAGAGTGTAGGCCCAAATGAGCCTCCCACCTCAACCTCCCGAGTAGCTGGAGAATTCCCAATTCCCAATTCCCCCACCTGGTAGCATGTGCCACCACACCTGGCTAATTTTTGTATTTTTAGTAGAGACGGGGTTTCACCATGTTGCCCAGGCTGGTCTCAAACTCCTGAGCTCAAGCGATCCACCCACTTTGGCCTCCCAAAGTGCTGGGATTACAGGCATGAACCACCGGGCCCAGCCATGGTCAATGATTTCATGAAAAAAAGTGGCTGGAGCACAAGTTCAGACTCAAGTAGAGTGGCTCTGAGTCTGCATCCTAGCACTCCTCCATGCTGCTTCTCTTGGTCTTGAAACCAAGAAGTTGCTTATATTTTTGTCAAAGGAATCTTTTCCTTAGTGAATTCTTGTAATTAAAAAATAACTTTCTTATTTGTTTAATATTCATTATAGAAAATTTAGCCAGCACTGATAAGCAAAAAGAAAAACTCCATTTCGAACATCCTTTAGGAAACTATTTAAAACAGTTTGGGATTTCTTTCTATTGTTCTCTCTCTCCCTCCCTTTCTCTCACTTTACTTTCCCTTAATTTTGTGTGTGTGTGTGTGTGTGTGTGTGTGTGTGTGTGTGTGTGTGTGTAGTATAGAGTGATGCTTTGGACCATCACTCTAGGTCATTAGATATTTTGTAGTCTTCTTTCTTTCTTTCTTTTTTTGAGACAGGGTCTCGCTTTGTTGCCTGGGCTAGAGTGCAGCCTCTATCTACTGGGCTCAAGCGAACCTCCCATCTCAGCCTCCCTAGTAGCTGGGACTGCAGGAGCATGCCACCATGCCTGGATAATTTTTGTATTTTTTGTAGAGATGGGGTTTCACCTTGTTGCCTAGAGTGGTCTGGAACTCCTGGCCTCAAATGATCCACCTGCCTTGGCCTCCCAAAGTGTTGGGATTATAGGGGTGAGCCACTACACCCGGCAGGCTTATTTTTAATAATTGCATAACACTCGTTTTTGGGTCAATTTTAACAATTATTTTTAACTTTTTTTTTTTGTCTTATAAATTCTTCATTTGTGACAACTTAGTTTTTTGAACATATAAAAATTGGGAGACAGGCCGGGCGCAGTGGCTCATGCCTGTAATCCCAGCACTTTGGGAGGCCGAGGTGGGCAGATCATGAGGTCAGGAGATCAAGACCATCCTGGCTAACATAGTGAAACCTCATCTCTACTAAAAATACAAAAATTAGCCGGGCGTGATGGCACGCACCTGTAGTCCCAGCTACTCGGGAGGCTGAGGCAGGAGAATCACTTGAACCCGGGAGGCGGAGGTTGCAGTGAGCGGAGATGGCACCACTGCATTCTAGCCTGGGCAACAGAGTGAGACTCCGTCTCAAAAAAAAAGAAAAATTGGGCAGCAACACACACTGGGGCCTGTCGGGGTAGGGTAGGGGGAGGGAGAGTATTAGGAAAAGTAGCTAATGCATACTGGGCTTAATACCCAGGTGATGGCTGATAGGTGCAGCAAACCACTGTTGCATACGATTACCTGTGTAACAAACCTGCACATTCTGCACATGTACCCTAGAACTAAAAATAAAAATTAAAATAAAAAAAGAATTTAAAAAACTGTGTATATTAGCACGCTTCCAGTCACCCCAGCAACAGCCACCTTCTCCCCACTCCCCCAGCCTGTGTCTCTCCAACGAAAACTAGGCCCCTACTCGCCCACTGCCCGGGATCTGCAAGCTGCGCGCCCATGAGTTTCAGTGCCTATTTGGACTTTCACAATCAGAGATGGCAGTGGTGAAGGCATCAACATCGAAAGCTTCCAGGCCTTGGTATTCTCATCTGGCATATGCAAGATACTGGAAACATTATCATCAAGCAGTGGTTTGATGGCAAAGCCATCAGAATGCCTACAGGAAGGCCGTGGAATCCCATTTCAGTCTCCTGTGGCGCTTCCCTTTTTTTTTTTTTTTTTTTTTTTTTTTAAGACAGAGTCTCGCTCTTGTTGCCCAGGCTGGAGTGCTGTGGCACAACCTCAGCTCACTGTAACCTCCACCTCCTGGTTTCAAGTGATTCTCCTGCCTCAGCCTCCCATGTAGCTGGGATTACAGGTGCCTGCCATCACACCCGGCTAATTTTTTGTATTTTTAGTAGAGACGGGGTTTCACCGTGTTGGCCAGGCTGGTCTCGAACTCCTGATGTGATCTGCCTGCCTTGGCCTCCCAAAGTGCTGGGATTACAGGCGTGAGCCACCGCGCCCAGCCGGCACTTCCTTTCTGCACTTCTTTTCCAAAGCTTTTATGACAAACAGGCTGGATATCCTCAGTCCTGTGACCATCATGTGGCCTAGCAGGACTCCCTCTGCAGTTCTTCACATTTCAGAGGGTCTGGGCAGCATCCACATGACAGCACTGGGATCCAGGCATCCACGAGAGAAGACCAAGCTTTGTTTAAAGAGGAGGGGTAGATGCAGAGGTAGAATGTGACCTGAGCAATATGGAAATCCCCGAGGATCTCCGCCAGTACTTTGCAGAAACCGGGAGGCACAGAGAACGAGGGTGGCGGCAGCAGCTGGATGCAGCGTGTCTGGACAGCTACGTGAATGCCGGCCACGACCTTTGCTACAACACCCACTGGTCGGTGGAGCCCCCGACTGAGCGGCCTGGCAAGCGGTGCTAGGCTGAGATGAAGCGCTTGTATGGGAACAACGCTGCCAAGCTCCAGGCCATGGAGGCTTCGGTGCAGCTGAGCTTTGACAAGCACTGTGACCGAAAGCAACCCAAGTTCTGGCTGGTCATCCCCGTGAAGTTCTCAGCTCGGGGCACAGGGCCCCAGCCTTTCCCTCTTCCTTTTGGGTACACTCTCTTCATTCTCCCTCTGTACATTTCTCAGGGAAAGGGGGCTTTGTATTGAGGTACAGGCATGTTCACCACAGTCCCAGTGGGCCTGTCACAGGGTGGATGTACAATGCCAGCCCCTTGAGGGTTGGCAGGACGTGTTCTCTTGCCAATATGATACATTTTCTCCTGACATAAAATAATTTTGTATATGTTACACTGGTTTTTGCTGTCAATCAAATCATTAACTGCCTAGAAACAAAAAATTGTATATATTTAAGGTACACAACGCGATGTTTTGATAGACAATGTGAGACAATCATCACATTCCAGTAATTAACATATCAATCACTTCTACATAGTCACCATTTCTGTACCCTTTGACCAACATCACCCCATTCCCATCTCCTCCCAGCCCCTGGCAATCACCATCCTACTCTGTGCTTCTATGAGTCTGGCTATTTTAGATTCTGTGTATAAGTGTATAAGTTTGTAGAGGGCAGAACATGGTTTAGACATGCTGAGTTTTTGGGTCTTATGGGTCATTTAAATGGGAATGCCCTCAAGTAACTGAAGGTATGAATCTGAAGGCCGAAGAAATTTTGTGTAAAGAAGTTCTTATTTTGGCCGGGTACGGTGGCTCACGCCTGTAATCCCAGCACTTTGGGAGGCCGAGGCGGGTGGATCACGAGGTCAGGAGATCGAGACCATCCTGGCTAACACAGTGAAACCCCGTCTCTACCAAAAATACAAAAAAGTAGCCAGGCGTGGTGGCGGGCGCCTGCAGTCCCAGCTACTTGGGAGGCTGAGGCAGGAGAATGGTGTGGACCCGGGAGGCGGAGCTTGCAGTGAGCCGAGATTGCACTGCACTCCAGCCTGGGCAACAGAGCCAGACTCTGTCTCAAAAAAAAAAAAAAAAAAGAAGTTCTTATTTTACACTTGGTGAACTTAAGACTCAGAAGATAAGTCACTTTCCCAAGGTTCAAAGACTTTATATGTCTGGCTAATGCTGGGTTCTTCATGCATGATATTTACCATTTCATGGGTCAAGAAACTAATAAATTCATCTGTGAGGTAAAACAGTCTTTTTTTTTTATCATACGCAATGTTCAGCTCACTTTTCATTCTGGTCACTGTCACCTCACACTTTGTTTATTATTTATTCATTTTTTAGAGACAGGATCTTGCTCTGTTGCCCAGGCTGGAGTGCAGTGGCACAATCATAGCTCACTGCAGCATTGACCTCCTGGGCTCTAATGATCTGCCTCAGCCTCCTGAGTAGCTAGGACTACAGGCACACACTACCATCTTTTAATTTTATTTGATTCTTTTGTCTCTCAATGTTTCATTTTGAATAGTTTCTATTGCTATCTTTTTAATTCACTGATCTTTTCTTTGCAATGTCTAATCTGCCATTACTCCCATCCAATATATTTTCCATGTGATACATTATGTTTTTTCATCTCTAGAAGTTAGATTTGAGTCTTTTTATATCTTTTATTCTTGTACTTCAAATTTTAAACACGTGAAATGAAGGTATAATAATCATTTTAATGTTTTTGCTGCAAGATTCTAATATCTGTCTCAATTCTGGGTCAGTTTTGATTGATTGCTTTTTCTCCTCCTTATGTTTGTATTTTTTTTAAACTTCTTTGTGTTTCTGTTAATTTCTGATTGGATGCCAGATATTGTGAATTTTCTTATTGTATATCTTAGTTCATTTAGGCTTCTGTAACAAAATACCTTAGACTGAGTAATTTACAAACAACAGAAATTTGTTGCTCACAGTTCTGGAGGCTGGGAAGTCCAAGATTAAGGTGCTAGCAGATTTAGAGTTTGGTGAGGGCTTGCTCTCCACTTCAAAGATAGTGCCTCGCTGTTGTGTTCTCACATGGTGAAAGGGTCAAGGGGGTCCCCTCAAGCCTCTTTTAAAGGGTACTTATTCCTGAATCACCTCCTAAAGGCCTCACTTTTTTTTTTTTTTGAGATGGAGTCTCACCCCATCACCCAGGCTGGAGTGCAGTGGTGCAATCTCAGCTTACTGCAACCTCTGCCTCCTGGGTTCAAGTGATTCTCCTGCCTCAGCCTCCCGAGAAGCTGGGACTACAAGTGTGTGCCACCAGGCCTGGCTAATTCTTTTGTATTTTTAGTAGAGATGGGGTTTCACCATGTTAGCCAGGATGGTCTTGATCTCCTGACCTCATGATCTGCCTGCCTTGGCCTCCCAAAGTGCCAGGATTACAGGCATGAGCCACCGCACCTGGCTGGCCTCACTTCTTTTTTATTTATTTATTTAATTTTATTTTTTATTATTATGCTTTAAGTTCTAGGGTACATGTGCACAACGTGCAGGTTTGTTACATAGGTATACATGTGCCATGTTGGTGTGCTGCACCCATTAACTCGTATATCTCCTAATGCTATCCCTCCCCCCTCCCCGCACCCCACGACAGGCCCTGGTGTGTGATGTTCCCCTTCCTGTGTTCAAGTGTTCTCATTGTTCAATTCCTACCTATGAGTGAGAACATGCGGTGTTTGGTTTCTTGTCCTTGTGATAGTTTTCTGAGAATGATGGTTTCCAGCTTCATCCATGTCCCTACAAAGGACATGAACTCATCATTTTTTATGGCTGCATAGTATTCCATGGTGTATATGTGCCACATTTTCTTAATCCAGTCTATCATTGTTGGACATTTGAGTTGGTTCCAAGTCTTTGCTATTGTGAATAGTGCCGCAATAAACATACGTGTGCATGTGTCTTTATAGCAGCATGATTTATAGTCCTTTGGGTATATACCCAGTAATGGGATGGCTGGGTCAAATGGTATTTCTAGTTCTAGATCCCTGAGGAATCGCCACACTGACTTCCACAATGGCTGAACTAGTTTACAGTCCCACCAACAGTGTAAATGTGTTCCTATTTCTCCACATCCTCTCCAGCACCTGTTGTTTCCTGACTTTTTAATGATTGCCATTCTAACTGGTGTGAGATGGTATCTCATTGTGGTTTTGATTTGCATTTCTCTGATGACTGGTGATGATGAGCATTTTTTCATGTGTCTGTTGGTTGCATAAATGTCTTCTTTTGAGAAGTGTCTGTTCATGTCCTTCGCCCACTTTTTGATGGGGTTGTTTGTTTTTTTCTTGTAAATTTGTTGGAGTTCATTGTAGATTCTGGATATTAGCCCTTTGTCAGATGAGTAGATTGCAAAAATTTTCTCCCATTCTGTAGGTTGCCTGTTCACTCTGATGGTAGTTTCTTTTGCTGTGGAGAAGCTCTTTAGTTTAATTAGATCCCATTTGTCAATTTTGGCTTTTGTTGCCATTGCTTTTGGTGTTTTAGACATGAAGTCCTTGCCCATGCCTATGTCCTGAATGGTATTGCATAGGTTTTCTTCTAGGGTTTTTATGGTTTTAGGTCTAACATGTAAGTCTTTAATCCATCTAGAATTAATTTTTGTATAAGGTGTAAGGAAGGGATCCAGTTTCAGCTTTCTACATATGGCTAGCCAGTTTTCCCAGTACCATTTATTAAACAGGGAATCCTTTCCCCATTTCTTGTTTTTGTCAGGTTTGTCAAAGATCAGATAGTTGTAGATGTGTGGTATTATTTCTGAGGGCTCTGTTCTGTTCCATTTGTCTATGTCTCTGTTTTGGTACCAGTACCATGCTATTTTGGTTACTGTAGGCTTGTAGTGTAGTTTGAAGTCAGGTAGCATGATGCCTCCAGCCTTGTTCTTTTGGCTTAGGATTGACTTGGCAATGTGGACTCTTTTTTGGTTCCATATGAACTTTAAAGTAGTTTTTTCCAATTCTGTGAAGAAAGTCATTGGTAGCTTCATGGGGATGGATGGCATTGAATCTATAAATTACCTTGGGCAGTATGGCCATTTTCACGATATTGATTCTTCCTATCCACGAGCATGGAATGTTCTTCCATTTGTTTGTGTCCTCTTTTATTTCATTGAGTAGTGGTTTGTAGTTCTCCTTGAAGAGGTCCTTCACATCCCTTGTAAGTTGGATTCCTAGGTATTTTATTCTCTTTGAAGCAATTGTGAATGGGAGTTCACTCATGATTTGGCTCTCTGTTAGTCTGTTATTGGTGCATAAGAATGCTTGTGATTTTTGCAGACTGATTGTGTATCCTGAGACTTTGCTGAAGTTGCTTATCAGCTTAAGGAGATTTTGGGCTGAGACGATGGGGTTTTCTAAATATACAATCATGTCATCTGCAAACAGGGACAATTTAACTTCCTCTTTTCCTAATTGAATATTCTTTATTTCTTTCTCCTGCCTGATTGCCCTGGCCAGAACTTCCAACACTATGTTGAATAGGAGTGGTGAGAGAGGGTATCCCTGTCTTGTGCCAGTTTTCAAAGGGAATGCTTCCAGTTTCTGCCCATTCAGTATGATATTGGCTGTGGGTTTGTCATAAATAGCTCTTATTATTTTGAGATACGTCCCATCAATACCTAATTTATTAAGAGTTTTTAGCATGAAGGGCTGTTGAATTTTGTCAAAGGCCTTTTCTGTTTCTATTGAGATAATCGTGCGGTTTTTGTCTTTGGTTCTGTTTATATGATGGATTATGTTTATTGATTTGCGTATGTTGAGCCAGCCTTGCATCCCAGGGATGAAGCCCACTTGATCATGGTGGATAAGCTTTTTGATGTGCTGCTGGATTCGGTTTGCCAGTATTTTATTGAGGATTTTTGCATCAATGTTCATCAGGGATATTGGTCTAAAATTCTCTTTTTTTGTTGTGTCTCTGCCAGGCTTTGGTATCAGGATGATGTTGGCCTCATAAAATGAGTAGGGAGCATTCCCTCTTTTTCTATTGATTGGAATAGTTTCAGAAGGAATGGTACCAGCTCCTCCTTGTACCTCTGGTAGAATTCGGCTGTGAATCCATCTGGTCCTGGACATTTTTTGGTTGGTAGGCTATTAATTATTGCCTCAGTTTCAGAGCCTGTTATTGGTCTATTCAGGGATTCAACTTCTTCCTGGTTTAGTCTTGGGAGGGTGTATGTGTCCAGGAATTTATCCATTTCTTCTAGATTTTCTAGTTTATTTGCATGGAGGTGTTTATAGTATTCTCTGATGGTAGTTTGTATGTCTGTGGGATCGGAGGTGATATCCCCTTCACCATTTTTTATTGCATCTATTTGATTCTTTTCTCTTTTCTTCTTTATTAGTCTTGCTAGCAGTCTATCAATTTTGTTGATCTTTTCAAAAAACCAGCTCCTGGATTCATTGATTTTTTGAAGGGTTTTTTTGTGTCTCTATCTCCTTCAGTTCTGCTCTGATCTTAGTTATTTCTTGCCTTTTGCTAGCTTTTGAATGTGTTTGCTCTTGATTCTCTAGTTCTTTTAATTGTGATGTTAGGGTGTCAATTTTAGATCTTTTCCTGCTTTCTCTTGTGGGCATTTAGTGCTATAAATTTCCCTCTACACACTGCTCTGAATGTGTCCCAGAGATTCTGGTATGTTGTGTCTTTGTTCTCGTTGGTTTCAAAGAATATCTTTATTTCTGCCTTCATTTCGTTATGTACCCAGTACTCATTCAGGAGCAGTTTGTTCAGTTTCCATGTATTTGAGCGGTTTTGAGTGAGTTTCTTAATCCTGATTTCTAGTTTGATTGCACTGTGGTGTGAGAGACAGTTTGTTATAATTTCTGTTCTTTTACATTTGCTGAGGAGTGCTTTACTTCCAACTATGTGGTCAATTTTGGAATAAGTGTGATGTGGTGCTGAGAAGAAGGTATATTCTGTTGATTTGGGGTGGAGAGTTCTGTAGATGTCTATTAGGTCTGCTTGGTGCAGAGCTGAGTTCAATTCCTGGATATCCTTGTTAACTTTCTGTCTTGTGGATCTGTCTAATGTTGACAGTGGGGTGTTAAAGTCTCCCATTATTATTGTGTGGGAGTCTAAGTCTCTTTCTAAGTCTCTAAGGACTTGCTTTATGAATCTGAGTGCTCCTGTATTGGGTGCATATATATTTAAGATAGTTAGTTGTTCTTGTTGAATTGATCCCTTTACCATTATGTAATGGCCTTCTTTGTCTCTTTTGATCTTTGTTGGTTTAAAGTCTGTTTTATCAGAGACTAGGATTGCAATCCCTGCCTTTTTTTTGTTTTCCATTTGCTTGGTAGATCTTCCTCCATCCCTTTATTTTGAGTGTATGTGTGTGTCTGCACATGCGATTGGTCTCCTGAATACAGCACACTGATGGGTCTTGACTCTTTATCCAATTTGCCAGTCTGTGTCTTTGAATTGGAGCATTTAGCCCATTTACTTTTAAGGTTAATATTGTTCTGTGTGAATTTGATCCCGTCATTGTGATATTAGCTGGTTATTTTGCTCATTAGTTGATGCAGTTTCTTCCTAGCCTCGATGGTCTTTACATTTTGGCATGTTTTTGCAGTGGCTGGTACCGGTTGTTCCTTTCCATGTTTAGTGCTTCCTTCAGGAGCTCTTGTAAGGCAGGCCTGGTGGTGACAAAATCTCTCAGCATTTGCTTGTCTGTAAAGGATTTTATTTCTCCTTCACTTATGCAGCTTAGTTTGGCTGGATATGAAATTCTGGGTTGAAAATTCTTTTAAGAATGTTGAATATTGGCCCCCACTTTCTTCTGGCTGGTAGAGTTTCTTCGGAGAGATCCGCTGTTAATCTGATGGGCTTCCCTTTGTGGGCAACCTGACCTTTCTCTCTGGCTGCCCTTAACATTTTTTCCTTCACTTCAACTTTGGTGAATCTGACAGTTGTGTGTCTTGGAGTTGCTCTTCTCAAGGAGTATCTTTGTGGCATTCTCTGTATTTCCTGAATTTGAATGTTGGCCTGCCTTGCTAGATTGGGGAAGTTCTCCTGGATAATATCCTGCAGAGTGTTTTCCAACTTGGTTCCATTCTCCCCATCACTTTCAGGTACACCAATCAGATGTAGATTTGGTGTTTTCACCTAGTCCCACATTTCTTGGAGGCTTTGTTCATTTCTTTTTACTCTTTTTCCTCTAAACTTCTCGCTTCATTTCATTCATTAGATCTTCAGTCACTGATACCCTTTCTTCCAGTTGATCGAATTGGTTACTGAAGCTTGTGCATTCATCACGTAGTTCTCGTGCCATGGTTTTCAACTCCATCAGGTCATTTAAGGACTTCTCTACACTGGTTATTCTAGTTAGCCATTTGTCTAATTTTTTTTCAAGGTTTTTAGCTTCTTTGCGATGGGTTCAAACATCCTCCTTTAGCTCAGAGAAGTTTGATCATCTGAAGCCTTCTTCTCTCAACTCATCAAAGTCATTCTCTCTCCAGCTTTGTTCTGTTGCTGGTGAGGAGGTGCGTTCCTTTGGAGGGGGAGAGATGCTCTGATTTTTAGAATTTTCAGCTTTTCTGCTCTGTTTTTTCCCCATCTTTGTGGTTTTATCTACCTTTGGTCTTTGATGATGGTGATGTACAGGTGGGGTTTTGGTGTGGATGTCCTTCCTGTTTGTTAGTTTTCCTTCTAACAGTCAGGACCCTCAGCTGCAGGTCTGTTGGAGTTTGCAGGAGGTCCACTTCAGACCCTGTTCCCCTGGGTATCAGCAGCAGAGGCTGCAGTGCAGCGAATATAGCTGAACAGCAAATGTTGCTGCCTGATCGTTCCTCTCAGAGCTTCGCCTTAGAGGGGTACCCGGCTGTGTGATGTGTCAGTCTTCCCCTGCTAGGGGGTGCCTCCCAGTTAGGCTACTCGGGGGTCAGGGACCCACTTGAGGAGGCAGTCTGTCCATTCTCAGATGTCAGACTGTGCTGGGAGAACAACTGCTCTCTTCAAAGCTGTCAGACAGGGACATTTAAATCTGCAGAGTTTTCTCCTGCCTTTTGTTCGGCTATGCTTTGCTCCCAGAGGTGGAGTCTACAGAGGCAGGCAGGCCTCCTTGAGCTGTGGTGGGCTCCACCCGGCCGCTTTGTTTACCTACTCAAGCCTCAGCAATGGCAGGCGCCCCTCCCCCAGCCTCACTGCCGCCTTGCAGTTAGATCTCAGACTGCTGTGTTAGCAATGAGTGAGGCTCCGTGGGTGTGGGACCCTCTGAGCCAGGTGCAGGATATAATCTCCTGGTGTGCCGTTTGCTAAGACCCTTGGAAGAGCGCAGTATTACAGTGAGAGTGACCTGATTTTCCAGGTGCTGTCTGTCATGGCTTCCCTTGGCTAGGAAAGGGAATTCCCTGACCCCTTGTGCTTCCCGGCTGAGGCGATGCCTTGCCCTGCTTCGGCTCTCACTCAGTGGGCTGCATCCACTGTCCTGCACCCACTGTCCGACACGCCCCAGTGAGATGAACCCAGTACCTCAGTTGGAAATGCAGAAATCACCCGTCTTCTGCATTGCTCATGCTGGGAGCTGTTGACTGGAGCTGTTCCTATTCAGCCATCTTGGGACCGTCTAGCTAAATATCCTCACTTCTTAATAAAATCACGTTGGGTATTAAGTTCCAACATATAAATTTTGGAGGAACACAAACATTCAGTCCATAGCATTCTGCTTCTGGCCTGAAAATTCATGTCCTTTTGACATGCAAGATACATTCATTACATCCCAGTAGCCCCAAAACTCTTCAGTTTTTTCAGCATCAACTCAAAAGTCTAAAGGCCAGAGTTTCATGTAAATGTCATCTAAGTCAAATATGGATGGGATTCAAGGTAGGCAAATTGCTCTCCAATTGCAAACCTGTGAAATCAGTCATGTTATGTGCTTTCAAAATAAAATGGCAGGACAGGCATGGAATAGACATTCCCATTTCAAAAGGGGAAAAATAGGAAGAAAGGAATAACTGGTTCCAAGTAAGTCCAAAGCCCAGGAGGGCAAATCTTAAGTCTTGAAGATAATCTTTACACTGGGGCAAGGGTTGGGCCCCCAAGGCAGCCTCATGGCTTTGCTGGGCATAAACCATGCTGCAGTTCTCATGGGTTGGATTGTTATGCCTGCAGCTCTCCCAGACTGGAGTTGCACATGGGTGGCTCTGTTAATTTCTGATTGATCTCTCTGTGGTGGCCCCTCCCCTGTGACAGTTCACTGCTGGGGCCCTGAGGCCCTTCAGAACATCCTTTGAAATCTAGGTGGAGGTAGCCATATCTCCATAGCTCTTGCACTCTGTGCCCCTGCAGAATTAGCACAGTGTGGGTGCTGCTAAAGTTTAACACCAGCACCCTTCAGAGGGAAAGTCATTGCAGCCTGCATTGCACCTGGGCTCACTGGAGCCATGTTTGGGATGACTGAGCATCTCTGTGCCAGAATACAGGGAACAGAAACTTGAGGTGGCACAGTGAAGTGAGTGCTGAGGTCCCACAATACCTGAGGGACATAATTCTGTCCCTCAGGCCTTGGCATTCTCGTCCTGTGATGGCAGTGGCAGCCTCCATGATCTCTCAAACACTTTTGAGGTCAGTCTTCCATTGTCTTAACAGATAGCATCTAGCTTCCTTCTGTCCATACTAATCACCTTATTAAATGTTTGCTTGGCCATGACCTTGGTGTTCTCTCTCGAATACATTTTTTTATTCTTTTTTTTTTTTCCCGACAGAGTCTCGCTCTATTGCCCAGGCTGGAGTGCAGTGGCACGATCTTGGGTCACTGCAACCTCTGCCTCCCAGGTTCAAGTGATTCCCTGCCTCAGCCTCCCGAGTAGCTGGGATTACAGGTGCCTGCCACCATGCCCAGCTAATTTTTGCATTTCTAATGGAAACGGGGTTTCACCATGTTGGCCAGGTTGGTCTCGAACTCCTGTCCTCAAGTGATCCACCTGTCTTGGCTTCCCAAAGTGGTGGGATTATAGGCGTGAGCCACCGTGCCTGGCTACATTTTTCTTTACAACATTGGCACGCTGAGGATTTTCCGTATCTTTAAGTTGTTTCTCTTTCAATTATTAGTTTAATCTTTAATTTGTGTCTCTCCTCTTGCAGTTTATTATAAGCAGTCCAGAGAAACCATTCTGCACTCTCAAAAGTGTTCAGAGATTTCTTTTGCCAAATATCTTACTTTGTTGCTCAAAAGTTCCGTTTTCCACAAAACATTAGGACACAAACACAATTAAGCCAAGTTAATTGCAACTTTATAACAAGAATCACCTTTCCTCCAGTTTCCTATAACATGTTCCTAATTTCCATGGGAGACCTCATTGGAATGGCCTCTACTGTTTATATTTCTACCAACATTCTAATCGTGACCACTTAGGTAATCTCTAAGAAGACTGAGGCTTTCTCTACAGCTCTCTTCTTTTTCTGAGCCCTTAACAAATTGCCCTTAAGACTCCTTTCATAGCAATGTACCTCAGAACTTTTCCAGCCTCTGCCCATTACTGAATTTCAAAGCTGCTTCCACATTTTAAGATATTTGTTATAGTAGCACTCCACTTCTCAGTACCAATTTCAGTCATAGCCTGCTCAGATAGCTATTAACAAAGTACCTTAGACTGGCTAATTTACAAACAACAGAAATTAACTGCTTACAGTTCTGGAGGCTGGGAAGTCCAAGATGAAGGTGCTAGCAGATTCATTGTTTGGTGAGGGCTTGCTGTCCCCTTCAAAGACAGTGGCTTGCTGCTGTGTCCTCACATGGTGGAAAGGGCAAGGGGGATCCCTCGAGCCTCTTTTATAAGGGTAATATTCCTAGATCACCTCCTAAAGGCCTCACTTCTTCTTTTTTTTTTTTTTTAGATGGAGTCTCACTCTGTCACCCAGGCTGGAGTGCAGTGGTGTAATCTTGGCTCACTGCAACCTCCATCTCCTGGGTTCAAGCCATCCTCCTGCCTCAGCCTCCTAAGTAGCTGGGACTACAGGTGCGTGCCTCTACAGCTGGCTAATTTTTGTATTTTTAGTAGAGACGGGGTTTTATCATGTTAGCCAGGATGGTCTCAATCTCTTGACCTCGTGATACACCCGCCTCGGCCTCCCAAAGAGCTGGGATTACAGGCGTGAGCCACCGCGCAGGGCCAAAGGCCTCACTTCTTAATACAGTCACACTGAGGATTAAATTCCAACATATGAATTTTGGAGGAACACAAACGTTCAGACTATAGCACTGAGTGCTGGATATTTTTGTACCTCTATAAATATTTTTGAGGTTTGTTCTGGGACACATTTAAGTTACTTGGAAGTAGTTTGATCCTTTCAGGTATTTCTTTTAAGAATTATTAGATGGGACTGGAGCAGAGCTCAGTGTAGGGATAATTATTTTCCATGACTGAGGCAAAACCCTACTGTGTACTCTACCCAGTGACTTATGAGTCCTGTGGTTTTCTAATCTTGCTGGTGGGAATAGGCACTATTTCAAGGCCTGTTTGAACATTGGATACTTTAATCTTTTTGGATGGTTCTTTCCCTGGCCTGGGTAGTTTCCTGACATATATGCATGGATCAGTCAGTACTCATTATTCACTTGTGGGGCACCCTGTGCAGATCTCTGGAGTTCTGTCTCTGTGCACTTCCCTCCTCTCTCTTACTTTGTGCTGTGAACTCTAGCTACTTTCTTATTGGACTCGGCAGTTGGTTTGTCTTCGCAACTCAGGAAGTCTGCAAAGCTCAGCCTGGTTTCCCCTCTGTGTGCAGAGGTCTGAAAACTCTCTTAAGAGAGTACGCTGGGGCAGTCCTTTGGCTCATCTTATTTGTTTCCCATCTGCAGGGGCTCACAGCCTTTGTTGCCTAAATGTTCAATATATCTTGAAAATTTTGTTTCACATATTTGGTCTGGTTTTTTGTTTTGTTTTTTTGAGCCTGATTGTGAGTCACTCACACAAGGTTCTGCAGCAAGCAAAAGGTGGAACCGAAACTTGAACTCAGCCAGCTTCTGGACAGCCTTTTTTTTTTTTTTTTTTTCTAAGACAGGGTCTCACTCTGTTGTCCAGGCTGGAGTGCAGTGGGTAAATCTCTGCTCACTGTAGCCTCAAACTCCCAGGCTTAAGCAGTCATGGCTCACTGCAGCCTCAAACTCCCAGGCTTAAGCAATCCTCCCACCCCAGCCTTCTGAGTAGCTGGAACTACAGGCATGCACCACCATGCCCAGCTATTTCTTTTTTTGTATTTTTTGTAGAGATGGGGTTTTGCCATGTTGCCCAGGCTGGTCTCAAACTCCTCTTGGGCTCAGGCAATCTCTTTGTCTTAGCCTTCCAAAGTGCTGGGATTATAGGCATGCACCATCACACCCAGCCTTGGTCTATTTTTGTGTGGTTTTAGATGTCTGTTATTCTATCTTATGTGTCCAATTTAATTTTAATTTAATTTTATTGTTTTTGAGAGCCTTGCTCTAACTTCCATCTCCTGGGTTCAAGAACTCCTGCCTCAGCCTCCTGAGTAGCTGGGATTATAGGCACGCACCACCACGCCTGGCTAATTTTTGTATTTTTAGTAGAGACAAGGCTTCGTCATGTTGGCAAGGCTGGTCTCGAGCTCCTGATCTCAGGTGATCCGTCCACCTTGGCCTCCCAAAGTGCTGGTGGGTCCGGAATTGGTGGGTTTTTGGTCTCACTGATTTCAAGAATGAAGCCGCAGACCCTCGCGGTGAGTGTTAGAGTTCTTAAAGGCGGCGTGTCCGGAGTTTGTTCCTTCTGATGTTCAGATGTGTTAGGAGTTTCTTCCTTCTGGTGGGTTCATGGTCTCGCTGGCTCAGGAGTGAAGCTGCAGACCTTCACAGTGAGTGTTACAGCTCTTAAGGTGGCACGTCTGGAGTTGTTCGTTCCTCCCGGTGGGCTCGTGGTCTTGCTGGCTTCGGGAGTGAAGCTGCAGACCTTCGCGGTGAGTGTTACAGCTCATAAAGGCAGTGTGGACCCAAAGAATGAGCAGTAGCAAGATTTATTGCAAAGAGCAAAAGAACAATGCTCCCAGTGTGGAAGCTGACCCAAGCGGGTTGCCACTGCTGGCTTGGGCAGCCTGCTTTTATTCTCTTATCTGGCCCCGCCCACATCCTGCTGATTGGTAGAGCTGAGTGGTCTATTTTGATGGGGCGCTGATTGGTGCGTTTGCAAACCTTGAGCTAGATACAGAGTGCCAATTGGTGTATTTACAATCCCTGAGCTAGACATAAAGGTTCTCCACTTCCCTGCCAGACTCAGGAGCCCAGCTGGCTTCACCCAGTGGATCCCGCACCGGGGGCTGCAGGTGGAGCTGCCTGCTAGTCCCGCCTGTGCGCCCGCACTCCTCAGCCTTTGGGTGGTCGATGGGACTGGGCGCCATGGAGCAGGGGGCGGCGCTCATCGGGGAGGCTCTGGCCCACACAGGAGCCCATGGAGGGGGTGGGAGGCTCAGGCGTGGCGGGCTGCAGGTCCCGAGCCCTGCCCAGCGGGAAGGCAGCTAAGGCCCAGTGAGAAATGGAGCGCAGCGCGGGTGGGCCGGCACTGCTGGGGGACCTAGTACACCCTCCGCAGCCGTTGGCCCAGGTGCTAAGCCCCTCATTGCCTGGGGCTGGCAGGGCCGGCCGACTGCTCAGAGTGCGGGGCCGCCAAGCCCATGCCCACCCGGAACTCCAGCTGGCCGGCAAGCACTGCGAACAGCCCAGGTGCCCGCTCGCACCTCTCCCTCCACACCTCCCTGCAAGCTGAGGGAGCCGGCTCTGGCCTTGGCCAGCCTAGAAAGGGGCTCTCCCACAGTGCAGCGGTGGGCTGAAGGGCTCCTCAAATGCCGCCAAAGTGGGAGCCCAGGCAGAGGAGGCGCCGAGAGCGAGTGAGGGCTGTAAGGACTGCCAGCACGCCGTCACCTCTCACTGGGATTACAGGCGTGAGCCACTGCACCCAGCTGTGTGCCTAGTTTTAAATATAAAAATATATATAATTTAAAAAGACCTAAAATTAATCGTCACCTTATAGTCTAGAAATAACTACTATTGACTTTTTGAAATGTCTTCCACGAATCTTGTATGCTGTGTAGTAAAAACGGTTTTTCGGGTCAGAGACTTGGGACTAAATCTGCCACTTATTTTCTGTGTCATCTTTTGTAAGTTATTAAAACTCTTTAGTTTTGAATTTCTCATCTAAAATGTAGAGGTAATGATATTTATCTCATGAGCTGCTGCGAGGACTAAATAAAACTGTATTTGTAAAACACCTAGTACAGTGCCAGGTATATCAGGAATGCCTGAGAATGAGTAGTTAATGCTTATGGTTATGAGTTAGGGAAAAATAAGGCAGAGAGAAGCAGATTTGAGCAATCTGTGTGCCCTGGGAAAAATGACAAAAACTGTTTTGGTGCCTCCTGCTATGGCAGTTTTGGGCATGAGACCCCTGATGCTTCCATTTGGTGGCAATTCAGGAAGTTTCATGGTTGGGTTGCATGAAAAATGCAGCTAGGGTGGAGGAACACAGGAGTCCATGTTGAAGATGTGGACAAATGGGTATCAATGTAGCATAATAATCACCATCATAGAGAAGGAAAATCAGAGTGAAAGAGCTTGGGGAATAATGAGGGGTTCACCCATGCAGCCCTAAAAAGAAAACCCATTCGGTTTCACATACAGATAAAAAATAAACTCATTCAGTCAGTCCAAGCTTCAGTGGACTAGTTCTTTAGTTCTAGAATTGCTTGTTCTTTGGACAGAGAGGAAAGTGGAATGGTTGATTTCAGCATGAAAAAAGGGCTCAGCTAAAGGCAAACTGAGGCTCTTTTTAACCTCTAAGAGCTCTATGCATAATACGATCTAGCTTTTTTTATTCTCCCTTGATGGGTTTTAAAAATATCATCAAATTACATCATTTGCTGTTGCTACTAGTTGAAGCTTTTAACTCCCTATCTTGTTTGGGCCAGGCATGGTGTGGAAGGTGACTCAAGGTCAGTAATTTGGTCTCTGCTCCTAAGTTATCACTCTGTGTTTCTTTCTGTCTTTCTTCCATAGATAAAAGGGGCCCATGAGCACTGTCGTCTGTTGAGTGACTTTCATTTGTAACTTTAAAAGAGGTTGTCTGAAGGCTTAAAAAATTTCCCAAGGTGGGAGTTTTAATATTCAGAGATGCAGCCTGCTTTTTGGAAGCTGAATTCTTTTGTTACTGGCAAAAATCAGAAAAGCTCTGGAGTTTGGGGGAAAAGATCCTTGTTTTTAAAATTGCTTCTGAAATCACTGTGTTTATTGTTAGAAAAATGTTCACTTTGTGGATAATGGGGGCATAATTCCTATCCCCATGCCGGCCCTGCCCTAGGAGCTCAGTGCTGCATGCCGCCTGCTGCATCGGTTATGGGCTCTTTGTATTGCCTTTTGAGCTGGGGTCAGGCATTCCAAAATATCTCTTTCAGTTCAACACAGTCATCTTGTGGTTTATATTAAAAAAATACTGGGGTGTCACTCAAACCTCCTCTTTCTTAAAGGGCAGAAATTAGATACATGGGGACCCCAGTCTTTAATACTGGCCAAGGCGTACCACCAGGACCAAGATTATGAACTATGGAAAGAGCACCACCGAAGCAAAATAGTGCTTAAACTTAAAAATTTTCTTCCATATCTCCTATGCATTGCATAGTGCAAGGTTATTTAAGTTTGGCAGTATTGGCATTTTGTGCTGAGTAATTGCTTGTGGTGGGGGTGCTGTCCTTTGTTGGATGTTTAGCAGCATCCCTGGCTTCCACTTACTGGATGTCAGTAGCACCGCTTCCTACTTCCAGTTCTGACAACCAAAAATGTCTTCAGACACTGCCAAATGTCCCCAGGTAGGAAGAGGGGCAAGATCACCCCGATTGAGAACTGTTGGCACAGTAGTTAGAATCCTGGGCTTGGAATCAGGCAGACCTGGGTAAAATGTGACTATTCTTTATCAGCTGGATGGCTTTGGGATAGTTAATTGACCTTTTAGGTCTCAGTAGCTTCATAGGGATGTAAAATAGGGATGTGATTACCTACTTCATATGCTTGTTCTAAGGTCTAAGAGAAACAATGCCTGTAATAGCACAATGCCTGCTAAGTCTCTTCCTTTGCTGCCTCGCCTTCCTCCCTGGATTCCTTCCCCATCAACTTCTTACTTCCCCATCTTACTTCCCCATCAACTGCTGCTGGCCTTGGTCTTAAGTGGCTCATAATATTCTAATTTTCTTTCTTTTTTATAGTTTTAATTTTTATTAGTCTTAATTTTACTTTTTATATTACACAGAACACTAAAAGGTTAAAAGAGAAAAAGATAAGCATAAAATAGCATTTCTTTATTTTTTAAAATTTTATTTTATTTTAGTTTCGGGGCTACATGTGCATGTTTGTTACATAGGTATGTTGCATACTGGTGGGGATTGGGCTTCTAGTGTACCCGTTACCTAAATAGTGAACATTGTACCTGACAGGTAATTTTTCAACCCTCACCCATCTCCCCCTCCCATCTTTTGGAACCCCCAGTGTCTATTATTTTCATTCATATGTCCATGTGTACCCATTAGCTTCCTCTTATAAGTGAGAACATGTGGTATTTGGTTCTCTGTTTCTTAGTTAGTTTACTTAGGATAATGGTCTCTGCCTCCATCCATGTTGCTGCAAAGAATATGATTTCATTCCTTTTTATGGCTGCAAGAATTCTGATTTTCTTACTGAGATCTGATGTTGTCTTTCATGGCTTGGTTCCTGACCTGTGACCCAATGGTGACTCCTTTGTTCTACATTAATAGGCTTTGGTGCTGGGAAGGTCTGCATAACATTTATGGGGTCATGCTTTGTTATCTGAACTACCATGTCAATATCTTTTAGTCCACTGAATTCAAAGGATCAGGCACACATGTGATAAACATCAGGAAGAATTCCAGGTCACCCAGAGAAAGAAGTTTGGAACATCATGGTGAGAACCTGCGGGAGGGCATTATTGAGAGAAGACTCAACTTTTCTTGGGAATGGATTACACATGAGTGCACGGCTCCTGCTTAAAGTTGTTTAGATACAGTCCAGTTTTGGAAGAACAAGAATTAAAGTTCTCGTAATGTCGCTAAGAGGAAATATGTCTAGAGTGAATTCTAAAAAGTGGTGATGTGATTTACCACAATAAATCAATAATATTAGAACCTGATATACACAAAGAGCAGTGAAATCAGAATTGAAAGATACATTTCAGGTCATCAGGCTCTATCTCCTCTAAAACATAGTAATCCAACTTCTCTACAGCATTCCTGATTTGTGTCTCTCCTTGAATACCTTGAAAGATGGGGCTATCACTGTGTTCTCGGACAGTTTACTCCATATTGAATGCTTGTGAGAAAACAGTGCAAGTGTGATATGAGACCAAAATCTACGTCCTAGAAACCACTACACATTGATCCTTGCTATGGTTTCTGTAACTACGTGAATAAGACTAAGTAAGATTCAGAGAGACTATCATCTATGGGATATTTCTTTTCAAAAAGTTACATTTTTCTTCAATCCTCTTCTATAATAGCATCCTAAGGATATACTCCACCTGCACAGATGTGGACATCATGTTCCAGATGTCTGAATAGTGCAGACCTCACTTATTGATCTAGTCTGTTATCCAATTTATTGTTTGAGCAGACATAGCACAGGGTTGGGGCTCAACATGACCTGTAGCCAACTAAAACTCTTAGGTTCTAATTGCAGTTAATCTGAGCTGATCTTTTGAAAGTGAAAATAAAGACATGTTTTGGTGGTGCAACAATTTTTATTTAGGTTTTCTTTCATTCTTTGTTTAGAGACGGGATCTCATTCTGTTGCCCAGGCTGGGGTGCAGTGGCTCAATCTTGTCTCACTGCAACCTCTGCCTCCCAGTCTCAAGGGATCTTCCCATCTCAGCCTCCTGAAAACCTGTGACTACAGACATGCACCACTACACCTGGCTAATTTTTGTATTTTTTGTAGAGATGGGGTTTCAACATGTTGCCCAGGCTGGTCTCGAACTCCTAAGCTCAAGTGATCCACCTGCCTCAGTCTCCCAAATTGCTGGGATTTACAGGGATGAGGCACCATGCCTGGCCTATTTTGGGTTTTAAACCAAGAAAATTTGGATTTGCATGTTTGCTCCATAACTTATTAGGAGGTCCTTCTATTTTTTTGAAGATCAGTTTCTTAACATAATAGAAAGGGTAATGGTACATATTTCAAGGAATTTTGTAAGTATTAGAAATAATTGTATAGAGTATTTGTCAGTTACTGGGTACTCTATGTATGGTAAATATTTGATTTATAATGTTAAGATTTAAAAATGTCTATTATTGGCCGGGAGCGGTGGCCCACGCCTGTAATCCCAGCAGTTTGGGAGGCTGAGGCGGGCAGATCGTGAGGTCAGGAGTTCAAAACTAGCCTGGCCAACATGGTGAAACCCCATGTACTAAAATTACACAAGAAATTAGCTGGGTGTGGTGGCGCGTGCTTGTAATCCCAGCTACTTGGGAGGCTGAGGCAGGAGAATTGCTTGAACCTGGGAGGCGGAGCTTGCAGTGAGCCGAGATCACATCATTGCACTCCAGCCTAGTTGACAGAGCAAGACTCCGTCTTGGGGAAAAAAAAAAGTCTGTTATTAGCTTTAACGATTTGTCACTACATGCCAATAGCATTTTCCTGTTTAAAACAAGTTAACATTTACATATATTAAAATTTACTCTTTAGAGTGTATATTTCTGTGAATGTTGACAAATATATAGATATGTAGCTACTATTGTAATCAAGATATGAAACAGTTTCATCGCCCCCCAAAATTCTCCTGTGCCCCGTTTTAGTCAATCCCTCCCTCTAACCTGGACTCTTGACAAGCACTAACATGTTTTCTGTCCTTAGAACGTTGCCTTTCTAAGAATGTTAAATAAATGGAACCATACAATGTTAACATTTTAGATCTGGCTTATTTCACTTAGCATAATGCAGGGGTCCTGCATTATGCCCTGGACTGGCACCAGTCTGTGACCTGTTAAGAAGCAGGCCGCATAGCAGGAGGTGAGCGAGTGAAGCTTCATCTCTATTTACATCTGCTCTCCATAGCTCGCATTATTGCCTGAGCTCCGTCTTCTGTCAGATCAGCTGTGCCATTAGTTTCTCATAGGAGCATGCAGTTCCTATTGTAAATTGCACATGCGAGGGATCTAGGTTGCGTGCTTTTTATGAGAAGCTAATGCTTGATGATCTGTCACTGTCTCCCATCACCCCCAGATGGGACTGTCTAGTTGCAAGAAAGCAAGCTCAGGGCTCCCGCTAATTCTACATTATGGTGACTTGCATAATTATTTCATTATATATTACAATGTAATAACAATAGAAATAAAGTGCACAATAAATGTAATGCGCTTGAATCATCCCAAAACCATCCCCCTGCCCCTTACCCCCAACTCCTCATCTGTGGAAAAATTGTCTTCCATGAAACCGGTCCCTGGTGCCAAAAAGAGTGGGGACTGCTGGCATAATGCATTTGAGATTCATTTATGTTATTTTTTGGCTCACTGCATCCTCTGCCTCCTGGGTTCAAGTGATTCTCCTGCTTCAGCCTCCTGAGTAGCTGGGACTACAGGCAGCCGCCACAACACCTGGCTACTTTTTGTATTTTTAGTAGAGATGGGGTTTCACCATGTTGGCAAGGCTGGTCTCAAACTCCTGACCTCAAGTGATCCACCCGCCTCAGCCTCCCAAAGTACTGGGATTACAGGCGTGAGCCACTGTGCCCAGACTCATTTATGTTATTGTATGTATCCATTCTTTTTAAAATTGCTGGGCAGTATATCATTGTATGGCTGTAACACAGTTTGTTTATCCATTTCCCAGTTGAAGAACATTTGAGTTGCTTCCAGTTTTTGGCAAAGACGATGGAAACTGCTGTAAATATTTGCATACAGGTTTCTGTGTGAACATAGGTTTTCATTTCACTTGGGTAAAAACATATACGTGGGATTGTTATGTTGTCTGAAAGCATATGTTTGACTTTATAAGAAACGGCTCTACTATTTTTCAAAGTGTCAGTATCATTTTGCATTCCCACCAGCAATGTAGGAGAATTCTGGCTGCTTTGCGTTCTCACTGACTCTTGGTATTGTTGGTTTTTCTTTCTTTTTTAGTCATTCCAATAGGGGTACAGTAGTATCACGTGGTTTTGATTTGCATTTACTTAATGATCAATGATGCTGAGAATCTTTACATGTGATTTTCATTCAGTTTGCATGTCTTCTTTGGTGAAGTGTCTGCTCAGATATTTTGTCCACTTCTTTTATTTTGTTGTGTCTTCAGCCTTTCAGGCTGCTATAACAAAATACCATAGCCTGGGCAGCTATTTATAAATAGCAGCAGATTCAGTGTCTGCTGAGGCCTAATTTCTGGCTCATAGATGGCATCTTCTAGCTGTGTCCTTATATGGTGGAAGGGGCAGGGCAGCTCTCTGGAGTCTTTTATAAGGGCACTAATCCCATTCATGAGGGCTCTGCCGCTGTGCCTTCTGACCTCATCACCTCCTCAAAGGTCCCACCTCTTAAGGGGATTAGGATTTCAATACAGGAATTTTTCAGGGAGGGGACATGCATATTCAGGCATCGCATGTAATTTGTTTTCTTATTTTATTTCAAGAGTTATTTATGCATTCTGAATACAGTTTTTCTGTCAGATATCTGATTTGCAAGTATTTTCCTTCATACAATGTTGAATTACAGTGATAAGAGTGTAATTCTTGGCCTGGCACGGTGGCTCAAGCCTGTAATCTCAGCACTTTGGGAGGCTGAGGTCAGGAGTTTGAGACCAGCCTGGCCAACATGGTGAAACCCCCTCTCTATTAAAAATACAAAAATTAGCTGGGCATGCATGGTGGCCCATGCCTGTAATCCCAGCTACTCAGGAGGCTGAGGCAGCTGAATCGCTTGAACCTGGGAGGCGGAGTTTGCAGTGAGCCAAAATCGCACCACTGCACTCCAGCCTGGGTAGCAGAGCGAGACTCCGTCTCAAGAAAAAAAGAAAAAAAGAAAAAAAGAAAAAAAAAGAAAAAAAGAAAAAAAAAGAGTGTAATTCTTGCCTTGCTCCCAGTCTGGAAGGCATTTCTCCTTTCACCATTAGACATTACCTGTTACCAGGTGAAGGAAGTTCCCTTCTATTCCTAGTTTCCTGAGAGCTTGTATCATGAGTGGTTTTGAATTTTGCCAAAGGCTTTTTCTGCATCTATCAAGATGATTGTATTGTTCTTCTTTAGTCTGTTGTTATGGTGAATTACACTGATTTTCAAATGTTAAATCAGTTCTGTGTTCAAGAGATAAATTCCTGTTGGTCATAATCAATTATACTTTTGGTTTATTGTTGATTTTATTCACTAATATTTTGATGATAATTTTCGTGTCTGTATTCATAGGGTGTATTATTCAGTAGTTTTCTTGGATTCTTTGTCAGAGTATCAGGGTAATGCTGGACTCATAGAATGAGTTGAGAAGTGTTCTCTCTTCTTCAATTTTCTGGAAAAGTTTGTGTAAAGTGATATTATTTCTTCCTTAAATGCTTGACAGAATTCACCAGTGAAGCCATCTGAGCCTGGAGTTTCCCTTGTGGGAAGGCTTTTAACTGCCAGTTAATTTCTTTAATAGGCACAGGGCTATTCAGGTTATGTATGTTTCCTTCAGTGAGCTTTGTTAGTTTGTGTCTTCCAAGGAATTTGTCCATTTCCTCTAAGTTGTCAACTTTATTGGCATAAAGCTGCTTATTTATTTATTTATTTATTTGAGGTGGGGTCTCACTCTGTCACCCAAGTTGGAGTGTAGAGGTGCAATCTTGACTCTCTATATCCTCCACCTCCTGGGCTCAAGTGATCCTCCCACCTCAGCCTCCTGAGTAGCTGAGACTACAGGCCTGAGCCACCATGTCCAGCTAATTTTTGTATTTTTTGTAGAGACAGGATTTTGCCACATTACTCAGGATGATCTCAAACTCCTGAGCTCAAGTGATCCACTTGCCTTGGCCTCCCAAGATGCTGAGATTACAGATGTGAGCCACTGCACCCAGCCTACATTGTTTATTTTTATCTATCCATCCATCCATCCATCCATCCATCCATCCATCTATCTATCTATCTATCTATCTATCTATCATCTAATCTATTTGAGACAGAGTCTCGCTCTGTCACCCAGGCTAGAGCGCAGAAGCGCAATCACAGCTCACTGCAGTCTTGACCTCCTGGGCTCAAGTGATCCTTCCATTTCAACCTCCTGAGTAGCTGGGACTACAGGTGCACATCACGCCACCCAGATAATTTTTGCATTATGTGTAGAGACAGAGTTTAACCATGTTTCCAGCCTTGGTCTTGAATCCTGGGCTCAAGCTATCCTCCTGCCTCAGACTTCCAAAGTGCTAGGATTACGGGTGTGAGCCACCGTGCCTGGCCAAGTTGTTGATAACATACCCTTATTTTCCTTTCAATATCTATAGAATTTATTGTGTTCTCACTTCTCTCATCTGGTATTGGTAATTTTTTTTTCCTGATCAATTTGGCAGGTGGTTTGTCAGTTTTATTGATCTTCTTTAAGAACAAGCTTTTGTTTTCATGTATTTCTCTATTAAATTTTTTAAAATTGATTTTTGATCTAGTCTTTATTATTTTGTTTCTTCTTTTGGTTGGTATTGAATTTTCTCTTACTTTTTTAGTTTCTTAAGGTAGAAGGGGAGGTTATTGATTTGAGAATTTTTTGTTTTTGTAATGTGGATGTTCAGTGCTACAGATTTCCCTCTGAATACTTATTTAGCTGCATCCTGCAAATCTTGGTATTGTGTTTTCATTTTAATTCAGCTCAAAATACATTCCAATTTCCCTTGTGATTTTTTCTTTGTCCCATGAGTTATTTAGAAGTGCATTATTTATTTTTCAAACATTGGGAGGTTTCTCAAATATCTTTCTGGTGTTTACTTAATATTTTGATTACATTATGTTTACAAAGAATACTTCATATAATTTCAGTTCTTTAAAATTTGTTAACATTTCTTTTTTTGGCCCGGAATATGATCTATCTTGGATAATGTGTATATAAAGAGACTGTATATTTTACTGTTGTGGGTGAAGCATTTTATGTGTCGATTTAATCATATTGGTTGATAGTGTCCTGCAAATCTTGTCTATCTTTACAATTTTCTGTCTACTTGTTCTATCAGTTACTAAGAGGGAAGTGTTGAAGTTCACAACTATAAGCTGTAGAGTTTTTTCCTTTTCTCTTCTAGTGCTATCAGTTTTTGTTTCATACATTTTGAAGCTCTGTTGTTAACTACATAAACTTTCAGCATTGTGATGTCTTTTTGAAGAATTGATCCCTTTGTAATTATCTGGTACCCTCTTTATCTCCAGAAACATTCCTTATTCTGAAGTCTGTTTTGTATATTTGTAAAACAACTCAAGCTCTCTTTGGATGATTGTTTTCATGGTTCATCTTTTATCTTTTCTTTTAAATTTAATCTATGGCTTTATATATGAAGTTGGTTTCACATATCATTGGGTTCTGCTTTTTAATCCCATGTTACAATCTCTGTTTTATAATTGGTATATTTAGACTGTTTGCTTTAATGTAATTATTGATATGGTTGGATTAAAATCTCCCATATTGCTAGTTTTCTATTTATTCTGTTGTTTCTTTTTTTTTTCTTTTTCTGGCTTCTTTGAACTGAATATTTTTGTTTCCAATTTTCTACACTATTAGCATATTATACATTTTTGAAATCATTTTTAAGTGATTGCCCTAGGGTCAGCAATATACATCTATTATGGACCCAAATATTTGTGTCCCTACAAATTTCATATGTTGAAACCCTAACCCTCAACATGATTGTATTCAGAGATAGGGCCTTTGGGAGGTAATTAGTGTTAGAGGAGATCATGAGGGTAGGGCCCTGGTCTGATTGGATTAGTGTCCTTTTAGGAAAAGACACCAGAGAGCTTGTTCTTTCTCTCCCAACCATGCAAAGACACAGCAAGAAGGTGGCTGTCTCTGAGTCAGGAAGAGAGCCCTCGCTAGAAACCTAATCAGCTGGCACAATGAACTTGGACTTCCCTATCTCTAGAACTGTGGGAAATAAATTTCTGTTCTTTAGGCTGCCAGTCTATGGTATTTTGTTATGGCAGCCTGAACGGACTGATACATTTTAAATTAATCAGAATCTACTTTAAAATAATACAATACTGCTTTATGTGTGGTGTAAAGATCTTACAGCACTATACTCCTAATACTTTCTTCTAAGTACTTTGGGAGGCCAAAGTCCTGGATTCCCAATACATTATGTTACTTTGACATATGCTGTTTTACATTGTTATTACTTTTTCTTTGGGCAGTCAGTTTTCATTTAGACATAGAAGTAAAGAAACTAATTTTATATTTACTTTTATTCATTCCATTTCAGAGACTCTATTTCTTTGTGTAGATCCAAATTTCTTTCTGATTTCATATTCCTTCTGCCTGAAAAATTTCCTTTAAAATTTTTATACTGGTAATAAATTCTCTTTTTTTGTTTGTCTGGGAAAACCTTTATTTCTCCTTTATTTTTTGAAGATTTTTTCACTGGATATCGAATTCTGGGTTGACCACTCCTCCCATTTAGCCCTTTGAAAAGTGTTATTCCATTATCTTCAGGCTTGCATAGTTTCTGACAAGAAGTTTGCTGTAATTCTCATTTTTGTTTCTCTTCATGCAATGTGTCTTTCCCCCTCTAACTGCTTTCTAATATTTTCTGTTTGTCTTTCCTTTTTAGCAGTTTGATTAGGATGTGCATAGGTATGTTTGCTTGGTATTGATCCTGCCAAACCACAGGTGTTGTCATTAATTTTGAAATATTCTTCATCATTCTTTTTTTGGATATTTTTCTACCTCGCTCTCCTTCTTTTCCTGGAAAAGAAATGGGATTCTTTTTCTAGGATTCCAGTTACATGAATAATCAACTATTTGATATTTTCCTACAGCTCTTGGATGCTACATTCTATTTTTTTCTCTCTCATTTTCCTCTTCAAGTTTTAGTTTGTGTAATTTCTATTGATGTATAGTCAAGTTCACTGATTTTTTTTCAGCTGTGTCAAGTCTATTGATTAGCCTGTTGAAGGCATTCTTCACCCCTGTTGCTGTGTTTTTTCTTTCTAGCACTTCTTTCTCTCTCTCTCTCTCTTTTCTTTTCCTTTCTTTTCTTTTCTTTCTTTTTTGAGATAGGGTCTCACTCTGTTGGCCAGGCTGGAGTGCAGTGGTGTGATCTCGGCTCAGTGAAGTCTCAACCTCCTAGGCTCAAGCAATCCTGCTTTGGCCCCCTGAGTAGCTGGAATCACAGGTGCACACCACTATGCCTGGCTAATTTTTAAATTTTTTGTAGAGATGGGGTCTTGCTATGTTGCCCAGGCTGGTCTCAAACCTTTGGGCTTAAGTGATCTTCCCCCTTTGGCCTCCTGAAGTACTGGGATTACAGGCATGAGCCACTGCACGTGGCCTTAATTATTTCTTATAATTTCCATCTGTCTGCTGAAATAATAATTCATCTGATTTTGCATGCTGTTCATCTTTCTGCTATAGCCATTAACACAATTATTTAAAATTCCCTGTCAGTTTCAGCATCTGTGTCATATGAGTCTGAATCTGTTGATTACCTTGTCTCTTGACAGTATTTTTTTTGCTTGTCTTTTGTGTATGCCTAGTAGTTTTGATTGAAAGCCAGATAGCATTAGTATTGTAGAGACTGAAGCAAATGGTTTTTATCATGGAAATGTGCATGCCTTTCCTTCTGCTAGGCCTTTAGTATAGTGGTTGAGTCAACCTAGCCATGAGCTGAGTTGGGTTTGGAATTTATTTTTTTCTGTGGTTATCATCTATCTTAATTTGCTAGGGTTGCTGTAACAAAGTAACAAATGGAATGGCTTAAACCAGGCTTCCCCAACCCCCAGGCCTCAGACCAGTACTGGCCAGTGGTCTGTTAGGAACTGGGCGGAGCAACAGGAGGTGAGCAGTGGGTGAGTGAGCATTACCACTTGAGCTCTGCCTCCTGTCAGATCAGTGGCGGCATTAGGTTCTCATAGGCGTGTGAACCCTATTGTGAACTGCGCATGCCCTCGAGGGATCTAGGTTGTGCACATCTTATGAAAATCTAACTAATGCCTGATGATCTGAGGTGGAACAGTTTCATCCTGAAACCTCCCTTCCCCATCCATGGAAATATTATCTTCCATGAAACCGGTCCCTGTTTTCAAAAAGGCTGGGGACTGCTGGCTTAAACAATAGAAATTTATTGTTTCACATTTCTGGATGATAGAAGTCTTAAATCAAGGTGTTGGCAGGGCTGGTTCCTTTTGAGGGTTGTGAGGGAAGGATTTGTTCTAGCTTCTCTGCGTGGCTTGTAGACAGCCATCTTCTTCCTGTGTCTCTTCATATCACTGTTTGTCTGTTTCTGTGTCCAGATTTCTCTTTTTTTTATGAGGACACCAGTCATATTGAATTAGGGCCCACTCTAATGACCTCATTTTAACTTGCCTACCTCTGTAAAGATTCTGTCTCCAAATAAGGTTGAGATCCTCCAAATAGGCTGAGGTCCTTGGAGTTAGGACTCCACCATATCTCTCTTTTAGTTCTGAGTATTGAAGATGGATGCCTTACAGAGAGGTAAGAGACTCAAGTTCCCTTCCTGGCTTAAGTCTTGGAAGCCGTCTAAGAAAGATTACCCATGCCCTTTGCTCTCAAGAGAAAAAGCATAGATACATCTTTTGCTATGGTTTGTTTGTTAATTAGGATAGTTGGTAAGAGTTTATACTCACCTGTACCCCAAAGAGAAAGGACTGAGGAGGAAGTGTTGACTGGTTAGCTCTATTATCTTTTGAAATTAGAACCTGTCCCTCTACTTACCCCTGTCCTCAGGCTAGGCTCAGTAGGTGGTCTCCTAGCCATCTGTCTCATATTACCTCTTGTGCCAAATAAATACTTAAAAAAATTATGATAAGAAACACGTGAAATTTACCAACATATCTTTTTTTGGGGGAAACAATTCAAACACCCTTGATATACCATAGGCTTCAAATTCCTCTGGTTTTTCTTTATATTTAAGATAGGGCTGGTTTGCCAGAGGCTTTTTTTTTTTTTTTTTTTTTTTTTTTTTGACGGAGTCTAGCTCTGTCGCCCAGGCTAGAGTGCAGTGATGCAATCTTGGCTCACTGCAACCTCTGCCTCCCAGGTTCAAGTGATTCTCCTGCCTCAGCCTCCTGAGTAGCTAGGATTACAGGTGTGTACCACTGTGCTCAGCTAATTTTTATATTTTTAGTAGAGATGGGGTTTCACCATGTTGACCAGGCTGGTCTCGAACTCCTGACCTCAGATGATGCGCCTGCCTTGGCCTCTCAAAGTGCTGGGATTACAGGCGTGAGCCACCGTGCCCAGCCTCTACCACCAGCTTTAGATCTTCCCTGTTGCCTCTCTCCAGCAATAGGCCACTGGTGGGGTGAGAGCAGCAGAGGGCTCATGTTTTCTGTTGTTCTGATGAAGCCTCCATATCAGACAGGCACTCTGCTGTGGATCTTGAGGATGGGCTCCTGTAGGGGTCCTGCTCCCTTCCCCCTCAGCTAGAGGAGATACATATTTTTTAACTTAATCCCAAATGTGATAGTATAAACTGCTTTTGTTGTTTGTTTTTTTTTTAGACAGGGTCTTGCCCTATTGCCCAGGCTGGAGTGCAGTGGTGTGATCACGACTCACTGCAGCCTCTAACTCCTAGGCCCAAGCAATCCTCCCACCTCAGCCTCCTGAGTAGCTGGGACTACAGACATGTGCTAGCATGCCTGGCTAATTTTTCTGTACTCTTTTAGAGACGGGGTTTTGTCATGTTGCTTAGGCTGGTCTCAAACTTTTGGGCTCAAAGTGATCCACCTGCCTTGGCCTCCCAAAATTCTGGGATTACAGGTATGAGCCACCTCACCTGGGCAAGGAGATCTCTAATGGTCTAGGCTCAGCATGTGTTCTTGCTTCTTCCCCAGGAGTAGAGGTGTATTTTTTTTTTCTGTTCCCTTCTCTCAGATGCAGTAGATTTTTCATGTATGCTCTAGGGATGATAAAGTCTAATATTTTATGAGATAGAGATAAGGTAATAACAATAGCAACTCTACAGGGATTTTTTTTTTTTTTTTGAGACAGAGTCTCACTCTGTTTTTCAGACTGGAATGCAGTGGCACAATCATAGTTCACTGCAGCCTTGAACTCTTCTATAGGGATTTTTATGACAAAATAGTAGGATTTAAGTTTAAAGTAACTTATTCATGTTTAATAGACAGTTGCATATTGCATTTCATTCAATAGTTTCTTTCCCCCACAGCTTCACTTTATTTGCAAGGCCGAGCTCTTACCATTTACATCTCCATCTAAGTCATTACAAGTGCTGATTATTACAAGTCCTGAACATAATAACACACATGAACAGTTTTCAGAAAAACAAAAAATATCTTATTGAATATACCTATTTGATTTAAATTCTATTCAGTATTACTTGATTTGGGGTGAACATTCCGGCAAGCCCTTCTTCTTGGCAATTGGAATGTGGTACAATGCCCCTAAAACAATGTTGTTTCTGGTGGAATATTTGCACAAGGCAATGAAGATGGGGGAAAATCTACATTACGGTTTAGAGTTGAGGTCTTTAATGGAAGGTGAATTGTAAGGCTGTAGGCTATTCAAGTTAAGACTCCAACCATAGGCAGTGTAGTAAGTGAGTAAGCCTAGTGTTATTTAAGAAAACTCTGTGACTATTCACAATAGCAAAGACCTAGAATCAACCTAAATACCCATCAACGGTAGACTGGATAAAGAAAATGTGGTATATATACACCATGGAATATGATGCAGCCATAAAAAATAATGAGATCATGTCCTTTGCAGCAACATGGATGGAGCTGGAGGCCATTATCTTAAGTGAGCTAACACAGGAACAGAAAACCAAATGCCACATATTCTCACTTATAAGTGGGAGCTAACCATTGAGCACACATGGAAACAAAGGAATGGTATACATCAGCTCCTAATTTAAGGTGGTGGGTGGGAGGAGAATGAGGATTGAAAAACTACCTATTGGATACTGTATTAGTCCATTTTCATACTGCTGATAAAGACATACCTGAGACTGGGCAATTTACAAAAGAAAGAAGTTTATTGGACTTACAGTTCCACATGGCTGGTAAGGACTCACAGTTATGGTGGAAGGCAAGGAGGAGCAAGTCACATCTTACATGGATGGCAGCAGGCAAAGAGAGAGCTTGTGCAGGGAAACTAAAACCATCAGATCTCGTGAGACACATTTACTGTCACGAGAACAGCACAGGAAAGATCCGTCCCCATGATTCAACTATCTCTGACTGGGTCCCTCCCACAACAGGTGGGAATTGTGGGAGCTACAAGATGAGATTTGAGTGGGGACAGAGCCAAACCATATCAGGTACTATTCTCAATTCTGGGTGAGGAAATAATCTGTACACCAAACCCCAGTGACATACAATTTACCTGTATAACAAACCTACACATGTAGCCCTGAACCTAAAATAAAAAATTTTTTTAAAAGGCTGTGGACACTTTGAGGACCCCATGACCAGTTGAAGTGAAATACACATTCAGGGAGTGATTGATATGAGAGAGTGTAGGGGAAGGGGACATTCTGATGGTGAAGTGAAAGATACGGTTATCTACCATGTGCTTGGCTTACAAAGTTCATGCCCCATCATTTCTACCTCCAGGATTTGAGCAAAAACCAAGACAAATATGGATTTATTTCTTCCCAATGTGCTAGACTGGTGTACAGAATGGGGGTAGAAAGAAAACTGGGGAAAAGTATGGTGCGTGTACAAGAAAGAACACTTACTTCTGACATCTGTGATAAAGAGAAATATTAGGCAATGTACCTCTTGATTTCCTAATTCCCTGGTGAAAAGAAGATTAATCCTTTTTTAGGTAATTAATAGGAGCACTGAGCCTTTTGTTCACCTGTATACAAATCATTAACAGAGCAAGGTACCAGCTGGAGGCAGGTAATTTTCCAGCTCCTCCAGAGAATTCTTTGGGGATGAATATTTTTCCTATTTTCAAGCTGCATTGTTATTAAAAAAGGGAAGTGCATTTGAACACCCATGTTTAGCTAGCTTTGTTATACCAGTGTCTTAGTAGAGTGCCCCAAGTGACCTATTCCATGGATTATATGAATTTACTCATTCTTGAGGCCCATTTTAATTCATTATCAGCTGAATTCAGCCTTCAGTTTTTCCTCTCTACTGTCTCCTTTCTATTTCCCTCAAACACCGTAGGCTGTGGCCAAGATTGATGGTCTAGCCCAGGTCCTTCACATTATCCCATACCAGACTCAATCCCCACAGGGACTGGGTCACCCTTTGGGAACAGGTGTGTCACTGACCCAAAATTTGGGCCCTCTTTAATTTTTCAAATGTCTCTGCTGATCTTCAGGTATGAAGACGGGTGAGCTTCTCTATGAAATTCTTGAGTGCTTTAGAAAAACTGACATTCAGTAGTCCCATGAATGAAAGCCAGCCTGTGTAGGGATATTGCTTTCTGTCCTCACTTCCTCTTCATCAGCTTTGAGTATCCACTATTTGCTAAGTTCATAACCATTTGGTTTCAAGAGTGAAGACTCTTTAAATTTAGTTAAGATTAAACAGAAAAGGATAGAAGAGCATCACAAGAATATAAAACCAGGCCTCATAAATGTCTGGAATGAATACACTGAAAAGCCAGTGGGAACCATGGCAGCTTTTCTACTCCCTATCTCTCCTTCTCCCTTTCCTCCTCTTCTTCCCCCTCTTCAAAACGTGCTAATCTCTAGTTTAAGACTCTATATGGAAATCAAGTGGTCAGGGGATGAGTGTGGGAGGAAGCAACTGGTTATATTCTGGAGATATCACCTGCCCCTGCCCCCCCTTTTTTTATGAGACAAAGTCTCACTCTGTTGCCCAGGGTGGAGTGCAGTGGCTTCATCACAGCTCACTGCAGCCTCAACCTCCTGGGCTTAAGTAATCCTCCCACCTCAGCTTCCCGAGTAGCTGGGGCTACAGGCATATACCACTAGGCTGACTAATTAAAAAAAAAAATTATTTTGTAGAAACGGGTTTCGCCATGTTGCCTCGGCTGGTCTTAAACTCCTGGCCTCAAGTGATCCTCCCACCTCAGCCTCCCAAAGTGCTAGGATTATAGGTGTGAGCCGCCATGCCTACCCTGAAAGATGCTTTCTTTAGCTCTTCCTTCCTCTTGCCCTATTCCCAAAGAGCTCTGTTTACAGGCTTGGATTCCTTTTCAGCAGTCCTTTAGACTCATAATAATAGAACAGAGATTTATTCTAACACAAATTCAACAAACGTTTCCTGAACGCCTAGGTTCTGATGATACAGAGATAAATGAGAGAGTGCCTTCCCTTGAGGAGCTAAGAGTTAGTAGAAAAACTTCCAGTGAATTGACTTGGCGAGAGGTTTTTTGCTCAGATTCATGGAGGGAAACAACTCTCCCCTTTTTTGAAAATTCAAACTTTGTTTTTATAAGTGTTATAAAGGTCCTGCTTGAACCTAAAATGGCACAGCTGTCGGTAGGGTGTGTCATTGGCCAGGTGTGCTGAAATAGTCTGTCTTGGATGTTCCAAATACTCCTTAATTCAAGAAAACTGAACTCATCATTTACCACTTCCTTCTACCTCTTGACACATACTGGCAAGCAAACACAGGCAGAAAAAGGCATCACAATTCTCCCAGCTGTACAAGTTGGAAACATAGGAGATATTCTCAATGTATGCCTCATTGCCACACCCAATTAATCTTGTTCATCTAGTTGGTCCTTTTTATTTTATGAATACATCATCTCTCATAGCTACTTCCTCTTCTTTACCTCTTCCAGTATCACCTTCAGACACTCATTATCTCTCACTTAAATCACTGTCACTGTCACTACCTAACTGGTCTCACAGCTTTCAATCAATCCTCCTCCCATCTGTTCTCCAGGCATAGTGTCTAACAAACAGTGGTTGTTGTTAAAGCTGGAAAAAAAAAGAGAAACTTGGATGGTGAGTTTTAGTTACCTTGCCCCAGATTATTATCTGTGAAGACTCAGAGTCTCTGTTTTATTTTTTATTTGATCATCTCTAGATCCATTATCAGTGCTAATATACTGATAGTATTTATATTTTCCATTCATTAAGAACAAATTGTTGAGCTATTTTAAATGAATTTTTAAATTGAAACCTTATATATAGATATTACAAATGTGTACAAAACATTATTCATTCAATCTATAGACTATATCTTTTGGAAAATCAAACATCATATGTTCTCACTCTTAAGTGGGAGGATGCAAAGGCATAAGAATGACACAGTGGACTTTGGGGACTCGGGGAAAGGGTGGGAAGGGGGTGAGGGATAAAAGACTGCAAACAGGGTGCAGTGTATACTGCTCAGGTGATGGGTGCAGCAAAATCTCACAAAAAATCTATGGACTATTATCTTTTGAATAGAAATTCACGTACTATGGGTAATATCCAGATAGCTCCTTCCATAAACTTGTGGACTAAATGATAGAAATCACTATTCTGGACAATGTCCCTTTCATGGTAAAATGAAATACAGCCTTTCTCTGGTAAAGAATAAGGTGTAAATCTTCCTCCCACTGTGCCCTGGTAATTGCATTTGATGATAAGTGGATCCCCATGCATAAGATTCAATCATTTAATTGGTCTAAAACTTTCTTTCTAGCTTATTCTTCTGTTACTCCCTGATAAACCCTCTAAATTCTCATTATATTGCATACTCTTATCATAGGGCGTGCGTAAACATTTCCTGACTCTGTATCTTTGCTTGTGCTTCCTTCGACTGGTATAGCCACGTGCTGCAGGACAATGTTTCAGTCAATGATGGACTGCATATAAAATGGTGGTCCCCTAAGATTATAATGGAGTTGAAAAATTCCTGTTGCCTAGAGACGTAGTGGCTGTCCTAATGTCATAGCACAACACATTATCTTTTCTATGTTTAGATATGTTTAGAGACATGAATACTTACCATTGTGTCACAGTTACCTACAGTATTCAGCACAGTACCATGCTGTACAGGTTTGCAGCCTAGGAGCAATGGCTGTACCACATAGCCAAGTATGTAGTAGGCTATACCATCTAGGTTTGTGTAAGTACACTCTACGATGTCCTAACAATAATAAAATCACCTAACAACACATTTCTCAGAATGTATCCCCCATTGTTAAACAGCACGTGGTGGTCACATACTCCTTCTTTTCTTTCTTGTTTTTTTTTTTTGGAGACAAAGTCTCACTTTGTCACCCAGGCTGGAGTTCAGTGGCGTGGTCTTGGCTCACTGCAACCTCAGCCTCCTGGGTACAAGCTATTCTCCTGCCTCCCGAGTAGCTGGGACTACAGGTGCCCGCCACTATGCCTGGCTAATTTTTGTATTTTTAATAGAGACACAGTTTCACCATGTTGGCCAGGCTGGTCTTGAACTCCTGACCTCAGGTGATCCACCTGCCTCAGCCTCCCAAAGTGTTGGGATTACAGGTGTGAGCCACTGCACCAAGCCGCATATACTCTTTTTCTCACATTTTTTGGTCTATTGAAATATTACCCACTTCAATTCCATGTATGTATAAAACTTGTCTTAGTCTGTTTTGTGCTGCTATAACAGAATACCACAGACTAGGTAACTTATGAAGAACAGAAATATATTTCTTACAGCTCTGGAGGTTGGGAAGTTCAAGATGAAGGCACTCGCAGGCATGGTGCCTTGTGAAGGCCCAGTCTCCACTCCCAAGATGGCTCCTTGAAGGCTGCATCCTTTGGAGGTGGGAAACTGTTCCTCACATGGCAGAAGAGTGGAAGAGCCAAGAGACAAAAGGGTCCAAACTCACCCTTTTATGACAGCAGTAATTCCACCCATGGGGACAGAGCCCTCATGGCCCAGTCACCTCTTAAAATCCCCACCTCTCAACACTGTTACGATGGTAACTAAATTTCAATGTGAGTTTTGGAAGGGACAGACATTCAAACCATTACAAAACCTTTCCAAGATCCTTTTTCAATGGATTGTATTCTCTTTCCATTGAAGCAACTGAGTTTTCTATTTTCTTCCATTCTTCTTCTGCCAGTACTTATGGGTAGAAGAGCCTACTGTGTGCCTTGGGGACTACAAACATGAGTTTCTTCCCTAAAGGATTCTACTGTCCTCTAGAGAAGACACACACATTACACACATCCTTATAGTTAGAGGCACTTAATATTATCTTCTCTGGTACACCACAGTGATCTTGATATTACAAATTATATTTTAACCACCTTTGTGTTCTTTTTCAGCACATACTACATCAATTATCAATTATAGTGAGTGCTTAAAATATTTGATAAATGAAGGAATACAGTAGCTAATACTTATTGTATACTTACTAAGTGAAGGTTACTAGGGTAGGTATAAAGTGGGGTGGCAAAAGAACAATAAGATGTAGCCTTTAGTGCTGGGTAACTCCTCTGTGTTGTTGTATATTCCTACAAATAAAACAAAAAAAATTTGTCTTCAAATACATAAAAAACAATAAGCCAACTCTGTACCATTCCCTAAATGCATGCTTGGGGTGGAGGTGCAGAGAGGTGGATTGTGCAACTTTGCTAGGTGACTATCTGCTCATTTAGATGTAAGTTCTGGTCTTTTTGTTGCATTTCCAGTGTGGCAGGACAAGACTTTAAAGTATTTGTGTGGTGCAGAATAGGGGTTAGTTGGGGCCAGTATTTATACAAGCAATGAATTTCCAGTAATTCAGGAAAGAATGCTAACTACAACCTGAGAAACAAAGAAGAATTATAGAGTCAGGTGAGCACAGTGCCTGAAGCACAGTTAGGGCTCAATTAATATTTGTTAGGAAGGAAGAAGGAAGAAGAAAGAAAGGAAACAAGTGAAGGCAACCACCATGTGTCTAAATAAACAGAAGCAACTGAGTAAGAGCAAGACCAAAATTGAGTCAATAAATGTGAACCAAAATTAGAAAGCAGCAAGGCAAATGAGATATTACTCTTATAATTATTACTTTATTAACAATACTATAACAACTTAATGTGTTTTTCTTCTTGCACTAGGCATCTCACATATATTAACACATTTATTATTTAGAAGAGCATTTAATTAGAGCTACCATTGTAATTACTTTATGGATGAAGAAATTAGGCTTAGAGGGAAAGGATGTTTGCCAAAGCTCGCACAGGTAGCAAATGGCAAATGTGGCACCCTGTCCTCTAAATTATTCAAGATGAGACCCTTCCTGGAGGACATAGATGCTGGTCATACCCAGGCCACATCACCTCAACCCATTCTTTTCAGCCCAGTGGAGGTGGACAGTTCCTGTTGCTGCCCCCATCTCACCTCAAGCATTTCCACGTGGGTCATGTTCTCTTCTGCCTCAGGACTCTCTCGAAAGCCATGGAAGGACAGTCAACTGCCTTATCCCAGATGTGCAAGAGAACAGTCCTTCAACAGGGAATGAGAGCTGGTTGAAAAGTCACTAGAGGCTGGGTGTGGTGGTTCATGCCTGTAATCCCAACACTTCAGGAGACTGAGGCAGGAGATTTGCATGAGGCCATGAGTTTGAGATCAGCCTGGGCAACATAGCAAGACCCTGTGTCTCCAAAATAAAAATAACTAGGCACGGTGGCATGCGCCTGTGGTCCTAGCTACTTGGGAGGCTGAGGTGGGAGATTCGCTTGAGCCCAGGAGTTCAAGGCTGCTGTAAGTTATGATTGCATCGCGGCACTCCAGCTTGGGTGACAAAGAACGATTCTGTCTCAAAAAAGAAAAAAACAAGAAAAAGGCACCAGACTGTTGCCCTTTAGCTGTACAATTCTACATGGGTTCTCAGAAGTTCCCTGGTGGGTCTGAGCTCCAGTTGACCCAAAGGTAAACAGCTCAATAACCCAGACCTGCTTTCTCCTCATTCCTGTTTTGCTCCTGGCCTTCCACACTCCTGCTTCTGACATCACCTGCACTCAAATCCTTGTCTCAGGTTCTGCTTTCAGGGGAGCCCACATCAAGACGCTGGTTAATCACCCTACCAATCACATCAAGATCAAACTCCCTAGGGCATCTTAAAGGAACACCAGGTATCTGAATCTGTTAAGCCATCAATATCACTGCTTGAGAATTATAACTTGTGCGATAGGGAAAGATGTGTGTTATTTTTCTTTTCTTTCTTTCTATTTTTTTTTTTTTTTCTGAGACAAGGTCTCGCGCTGTCACCCAGGCTGGAGTGCAGTGGTGCAATCATAGCATACTGCAGCCTTGACCTCCCAGGCTCAAGCGATCCTCTCACCTCAGCCTCCTGAGTAGCTGGCACTGCAGGCATTCACCACGCCGGGCTAATTTTTCAAAAATTTTTTTTTTGTAGAGAAGAGGTCTTGCTATGTTGCACAGGTGGGTCTCAAACTCCTGGACTCAAGTGACCCTCCTTCCTCAGCCTCCCAAAGTGTTGGGATTATGGTGAGTCACTGAGTTCGGCTTCTCCCTCGCCCCTAAAAACAGTAGTACCTTTTAGGAGGAAGGATGTGTTTTTTAAAAGCTTACCGTTTGGTGTTCCAGTGGTGATTAAAGTCATCTGGACCTTTTTTGTTTCCTTGTGCTTCTATGTTCCTCTAATTGGAACTCGTGGGATTGATTTCTAGAAAATGGTGCTTATTTAAGAAAAAAGCGAGGAGGAAATAAAGGCAGCTGTGTGTGCTCCAACTTTGAAAAATGGATTTTGGATTGCTGAGCGGGTCATGACTGTTAGTGGACACGAGGGGGCAGCCTCATCCCGGCCTCTGAGGGAAGAGCTGCAGCTTCTTTTTTCCTCCTGTGCACAGTAAGTAAAACTCAACAGTTTTGTGGAAGCAGATGGATTTTTTTTTTTCTTTTCCTTTATGAAGGACTTGAGTGAGGGACCAGGGTTCAGTCTGCCGCACATCACAGGGAGTGTGCGTCTTCCCGTCTCACCTCTGAGGGCCTTTTGATTATGGGGAAGAGGCACCAACTCCAAACACACTGCGTCTAAGGACGCTGAGAGTCACCTCACTTCCTTTGTTATTTTCAAGCACTGTCAAAGAACTGCTGTGTGTGAGAGAAAAAAGCACAGAGCTCCTCCTGGAAAGGAGCGGGGTGGACTGCTCCTTTGCAAACATTCCTCCTTTTGCCTGGTGACCTCATCCAATTCCATGACTTTTTAATAACAGCTCTAAGGTAGTAACTCCCAATTGGATGCCCCTGTCCCAAACATCTTCCCGGAATACCAGGTTTGTATATTTCTATATCCAGTCATCTAGCTGGTATCTCACATGGGTATCTTATAGGCATCTGAATTTGGCCCAAAAGAACTATTTCTTCTTTTTTAAAAAAATTTTCAGGGATACATGTGCAGGTTTGTTACATAGGTAACAAACATAGGGGGCTTGTTGTACAGATTATTTCATCACCTGGGTATTAAGCCTAGTACCCATTAGTTATTTTTCCTGATCCTCCTGTCTCCTTTAATCCAGTCTCTGCACATCTGCCAGGATGATCTTTTTAAGAGAATTCAGGTCACTCCTTGTTTAAAACCCTCCAGTAGATTCTATTTCACTTGTAATAAAATTCATACACCCTATCATGGATGTGCAGAGTCTTGTATTATCTACCCATGCCCTGCTGCGCCTCCGTCATCGTTCTTCAGCAGCCTCAGGCCTTGGCACCAACCATCCCTGTCTGCTTTTATGCCCTCTCTGGTTCTCACATGAATCGTCTGCATGCCATTCAAGTCTCAGCTGAAATGTCACCTTTCAGGGAGAGCTTCCCTGGTCGTTCCATCTGTAATAGTCAGCCAGTCATTATCACATTCCTCTTTTAATTCTCTGTAAGCACTGATCCCAGATGCAGCTTTCTTGCTTCTTTGTTGGTTTTATTGTCTATTTTCCTCCACTAGAAGGGAAGCTCCATAACATCGTGTCTTCTTTGGATACTCAACCACTCCCCAGTGACTAAACAAGGTCCAACACATGCAAGAGGCCCATTCAATAATTACTGGACAATTAAATGACTAAGTGGGTGGAGAAAGCACATCTGACCCTGTGAGGATGGACAGCAGGGTCCTCTACTATTACCTTTCTCTTTGACCTTAGGCAAGTCATTTCTTTTCTCTGGGCACCAGTTTTCTCTTTCAGGTTAATAATATTCTGTGATCTGTGTATTTATTTTATTTTATTTTTTTGAGATGGTGTCTCACTGTGTCACCCAGGCTGGAGTGCAGTGTTACAGTCTCAGCTCACTGCAACCTCTGCCTCCTGGGTTCAAGCAATTCTTCTGCCTCAACCTCTGAGTAGCTGGGACTGCAGGTGTGTGTCACCACGCCTGGCTATTTTTTTTTCCGGTATTTTTAGTAGAGATGGGGTTTCACCATGTTGGCCAGGCTGGTCTTGAACTCCTGACCTCTGGTGATTCACCCACCTCGGCCTCCCAAAGTGCTGGGATAACAGGCATAAGCCACCGTGCCCAGCCCCTGTGATATGTTTATTCTAATTCACAAGTATACTTCTCAGGAACTTCTGTAGAAGTTTTTGAGGCATTGGGAGTAGAAAAGTCTCTTGCTGATGAAGAGTTTTGAACACTGTTGAAACTGATAGAAAGCACTAAGATTTAATGGTATCTATCATCCCATTCATTCGCTTTCATATAATGAAGCAAAATTTGAAGCTGCCAGAGTTTTTGAAGTCTCTGGTGAAACTGATCCTAGGTCGTGAAACAGACCGAGCTCACCCTCTCAAGATGCTAGCCCCCAGAGGAGGGGATGAGCTGCAGGTCAGGCTGCCTTTTTCTAAGCCTTTGGTTTGCAGTTCCTGGTTTGAAATTCTGGACCTGCTATTTCAGAAACAACTTAAGCACAGCAGAACTGTTCCATCTTATTGCACTTTAGGTGTGATCTAAATGAGGCAACAATTACAGACCCACACTCTTTAGGATGTTAAAGTGCTACTCATAACTAACCAGGAAGGGTCACCAAATAAATACTTTGATGTTTGCTAAGAAGAGAGATTAGTGAAAGCCTTGACTCTGTGTTCATCCAGATCCCAGGATGTAGGCATGTTTTTATTCCCTCTCAATTCCTTTGTTGCTCTGGGATTCTGATGCGCTTCTAAGCTTTAATTTCTTGAAAAGCCCTTTCATCAACCCTGTTGACTGTACTCTAAGATTCCCTCCTCCCCCCTCCCCTACATTTGGGTCAGCCTGTACCAAAGGAGAAGGTTATCTGGGCTGTTAAACCTTTGACTCGGTGTCTTTTGAAGAGTGCATTTTGCATTTTGTTATGTCAGGATTGTAATTAGATCTGTTAATTAAGGGAAGAATGAACTTTTCCCAAACTCTGTACCTCTTTGAATTTTTGATAAGTTTGCTTAGGTTGCTGCTGACCTTTGCTAAGGGGTATGCCACTGCTCATTAATTGGCAAATTTTAATGAGGAGAGTTGATGAATGTGCTGGCCTTGACAATAAATAAAGCTGGCTACCACTCCAGGCTTTACCACCTTTGGCTACTTCAAAGTGTGTAGTGTTTCTTGACTAGTGACCATTAAACTTGGGACACTTCAGATGACATTTTCCCATATAACTGAGCAAGGGCTTCCTTACCCAGGCACTGTTCCAGATAATTCCTCACCACTGCCTCATTTTAGTCTTATGGGAATCTGTTATACCTGTTTCATGGAAGGGAAAACTGAGGCATAGGGAGAGTAGTAACTTGCATAGGACATGTAACTAGTTAATAATGATGATAATAATAATAATAATGATAGTAATAGCCGATGTTTGAGTTCTACTTATGTGCTAGGTAGTCTCCCAAGCTGTTTTTTAGCTGTTTTTTTTTTTTTTGGGGACGAAATCTCACTCTGTCACCCAGGCTGGAGTGCAGTGGTACCATCTCAGCTCACTGCGAACTCTGCCTCTGCGTTCAAGTGATTCTCCTGCCTCAGCCTCCCTAGTAGCTGGGATTACAGGCATGTGCCACTACACCCGGCTAATTTTTGTATTTTTAGTAGAGATGGGGTTTCACCATGTTGGCTAGGCTGGTCTTTAACTCCTGACCTCAGGTGATCCACCCACCACAGCCTCCCAAAGTGCTGGGATTACAGGCATGAGCCACCGTGCCTGGCCCCTCCCAAGCTCTTGTAAGTGTTGTATCACTTAATACCCAGAACATTGCTATGAGATAGGCACTGTTTTTGCCCCATTTTACAATGAAGTACTAGAGACAAAGAGAGCTGGAGTAATTTGTCCAAAGTCACACAACTTACAAATGATAGAATCAGGATTTAAACCCAGTCTGTGGGAATAAGGCTCTCAACCATACTAAGTGAGTGGCAGGCCAGAATTCCAACCAAGGTCAGCTTCATTGTAAAGCACATAGTCCTTTCTCTTCACCCATTTGCCCCATTGATTTAGCTTTACTGAGGGTATGTGTGCGTGTGTTTGTGTGTGTATGTGTGTCTGTGTGTGTATGTATATATGTGTGTGTATGTTTGAACTTGGATTGTTTTAATTCCCTGAGCATAATTCTTCTGGAGTTATAACAACATCTAGAATATTCTCTGTGATTACAAGTATTTAGAGTACAAAGGAAAACACAATTCACATTCTCTCTCTCTCTCTCTTTCACACACACACACACACATAGAGACGGATACACAGACACACACACACACACACACATAGAGACGGATACACAGACACACACACACACACACACACATACATTCTCTCTCTCTGTCTCACAGATTTTTCTGCTCAAACATAAAATTTTTAATGCCTCTGGAAACGGAGTGAGCTGTGACACTTCAGATTATAATCAGAAGTACAATATTTAACAGATAGAATTGGGTGATGAAAGATTTACTTAGTGATCACAGTCTGGGATGTGAATTTTGTTATACTCACTATGACTCCCTGGATTATAGTGAGTGAGAAAGTATCTTCTCTTTGGGGGTCATTGGTGGGAGATGGAATAAGCCTGAGGAGTGCAGTCATAAGTAACTCTTCAGTGCTCTCTCTCTCTCTCTTTTTTTTTGAGACAGAGTCTTGCTTTGTTGCCCAGGCTGAAGTGCAGTGGCACGATCTCGGCTCACTGCAGCCTCAACCTCCTGGGCTCATGTGATCCTCCCATCTCGGCTCACTGCAGCCTCGACTTCCCAGGCTCAAGTGATTCTCGTGCCTCAGCCTCCTGAGTTGCTGGGACCACAGGCATGCACCACCATGCCTGGCTAATTTTTGTATATTTTTTTTGTAGAAATGGGGTTTTGTCATGTTGCCCAGGCTGGTCTTAAACTCCTGGGCTCAAGTGATCCACCCACCTCAGCCACCCAAAGTGCTGGGATTACAGGCGTGAACAACCATGCCCAGCCCAGCACTCCTTTTAAAGGTGCTCCAAAATGCTATAACTTATAACGATGATAAAATACAGTGCTGACATCACTTTACCCCTTGCTTAACACTTGCACTCCTAACAGTCTACAATCGCAATTACTCCCCCAAATAATTATTACTCAACATCATTAAATACTCAATTATTAAAATACACACCAGCATCCACAGTTGCCGCAAAGATTCCTCATTTTTTTTTTTTTTTGCTAAAGACATCCTCTCTTGCAAAATGTTACCATTTTTAGAATTTCTGTCTCTGAACATTGTCCTAAGTGACTTCTTTGAAATTTCTTCCAACTGTTGCTGAAGACAATTTGACATCACTGGGGAGCCTCGTTCATTTGGGGAAATGCCATACTCATTTCATCTTTATCATGTTCTATTATGCCTGCTTTATACAGGGGAGACACTGAGGTAGAGAGAATGTTGGTGTCTTGCCCAGGGCACCACTTAGCAAATACTTTGTCAAAGTGTGCTGATTATATATATCAAAATACGCCTGTGTATTTGGGTATTCACCTTATGATCTGCTAGCATGGTGAAAGCTCCTATTATCCTTAGAGCCACGTACACGGGCTACCTTATCCAACAGGTATGTGAAAAGGATTCTTTCACATACCGGGAAGAGGAAGAACTAGCTCAAAGTCATACTTTAAGTTAATATCAGAGACATCTCTGGAACTCAGCTGTCTGAGTCCCAGAAAATAGTATTTCTACTTAGAAATATGTCCTGAACTCATGGAAAAAGTTATGATAAACTGGGATTTCAGGAAGCAGAGGAAGCAAATCTCCCTTCCACCAGCTATGGCCTTGCCCTTTTGTTGAGACAGTGAAAGAATTGGCTATAAAAGTGAGAAAAGAGTGCTGGGATTGTCAACACGGAGCTCCAAGAAGGTTTTTATGTTGAGGGCAGTGAATGAAGCCTTGGAAAATGAATTAGATTTCTGTTTCTAGATGTGTGCTTCCTACCCCATCAAAAGCTTATTTCCCCTCTTGCTAAAACATGAATAAAAAGAGGGCAACACATCTTCAGGAGACCTGGTACGCCAAGAAAAATCTTCATGGTGTTCTGTTTTCTTCTGAGCTCCTGTTGCAGAGTGAAGAAATGAGTGCATTTTATTTTCTATTGGTTGTGAAAAAACCAAAGCCATAAATGGGTTAAAAATCAAATCAAATAAAACAACAAAATCCAGAATATCTGTGACTATGTCATTCTAGTTCTGGATACTGGATGAATCAGCAAATTGGTAATATTAGGCTTCATAGTGTTTGCAAGGAGGTGGACTGTTTTCCCAGGGAGTTCTCAAGTTTAAACACAGGAGGGTTATGAAGTCACATTGTTATTATAGTTGGAACACAGCAGCCCTGTCTTCCAGGACAAGAATCACAACTTTTTATGAGTGTTGAATCAAGAGGCAAGGGCCAACTTTGCAAGTAGTGGAAATGCTGCCTATTAAAGTTTATTAAAAACAGAGAGGTAAAAAGCCTAGTCATTCTTGTTTATGCTCTTGACTTCAAATTCCTCTCCAGAACCATCATCTGGATCTACAAACCCGTGTTTGTCCTTGTCAGCATTTCAACTGAATTAATATGAGTAAAACATATGACATCATCTCTTGAAAATATATATTGTTTCTTGGAATTGAGTCTGGTGTGCCTTTGTTGGGGGCCATGTAGTCTGAATTCTCCCAAGAGAGGCTTAGACATGAACTTGAGTGGGTAGTTTCCTAGGGAAGCAGGAATAAGGGAGTGGGAAGAGAGAGACAGGGAATGAGAAAAATCAGTGCAAGCATTATCAAGGTCAGTGCTGTGGGGTGATGGGGATTCAATTCTGCTGGGAATGTCTGAGAAGGCTGCAGAATGCCTCTCAGAATTTTTTATCCGAAGGGAGGGATGCTGGAGAATTCATCCACATACCTCATCCCCCATTGTTTGAGGTTGTCTTGAGGGGTGGAAAGCACTAACTTACCTGCACTTTTATGTAGGCTAAGAGGCAACTTAAGGACTAGAGAACTTCCAGGGCAGACAGAGAACACAGTGCATCTTGAGGCAAGATGCTGCCTATGAGGTTAGCCGGAGTTCACATAAAACTGTCCACTCAGCTGCTCCTGGATTACATGTAGATCAAGAGAGTGTGACTGCTGTAGTCTGCAACCACAAATGAGATATATATATCCATAAGTATAGTGTCAGGCTTGGGATGAATGGGCTCAGTTTACAAATACTGTCTTAGTCTGCTTTTGTGCTGCTGTAAGAGAACACCATAGACTGGGTAATTTATAAGAAAATAGAAATTTATTTCTCACAATCCTAGAGGCTGAGAAGTCCAAAATCCAGGCATTGGCAGGTTCAGTTGTCTGATGAGGGCTGCATCCTCCGGAGGGAAAGAACACTATGTCTTTACATGGAGGAAGGTGAAAGGGCAAGCTAACTGAGTTCTGCATGGACTCTTTTATGAGAGCCTTAACCCATTCAAGAGGGAGGAGTCCTCATGGCCTAACCACCTTAAAAAAAATTTTTTTTTTCAAATATATCTTATTTTAGATTCGGGGGTACATGTGCTTGTTTGTTACATGGGTATATTGCATACAAGTAGGGATTTGGCTTCTAGTGTACCCAATACCCCGATAATGAACATTGTACTGAATAGGTAATTTTCAACTCCCCCTCATATGCTCTCCCCCTCTTTGGACTCCCTAGTGTCTATGGTTTCCATCTTTATGACGATGAATACCTATTGTTTAGCTCCCACTTATTAATGAGAACATTTGGTATTTGGTTTTCTGTTTCTGAGTTAGTTCACTTAGTATAATGGCCTTCACTTCCATCCAAGCTGCTGCAAAAGACACTATTTCATTCTTTTTAGTGGCTGCATAGTATTCCATTTTGTATGTATATACCACATTTTCTTTTTCTGGTCAACTGTTGATGGACAATTAGGTTGGTTCCATGAGTTTACTATTGTGAATAGTGCTGTGATGAACATATGAGTACAGGTGTCTTTTTTTATACAAAGACTTTTTTCCTTTGGGTAGATACTCAGTAGTGGGATTACTAGGCTGAATGGTAGTTCTATTTTTAGCTTTTTGAGAACTCTCCATACTGTTTTCCATAGTGATTGAACTAATTTATATTCTCAACAAAAATGTATGTGTTTCCTTTTCTCCACAGCCTTGCCAACACCTGTTTTTTTTGACTTTTTAGTAATATCCATTTTGATTGGTGTAAGATGATATCTCATGGTAGTTTTAATTTACATTTCTTTGAAGATTAGTTATGTTGAGCATTTTTTTCATGTGTTTGTTGGCTGTTTGTGTGTCTTCTTTTGAGAAATGTTTATGTCCTTTGCCCAGCTTTTTTTTAAAACTTTTTTTTTTATACTTTAAGTTCTGGTGTACATGTGCAGAACGTGCAGGTTTGTTACATAGGTATACACATGCCATGGTGGTTTGTTGCAACCATCAACCTGTCAACAACAGTAGGTATTTCTCCTAATGTTATCTCTCCCCACTCCCCCGACCCTGCCAAAAGGCCCCAGTGTGTGATGTTCCCCTCCCTGTGTCCATGTGTTCTCATTGTTCAACTCCCACTTATGAGTGAGAACATGCGGTATTTGGTTTTCTGTTCTTGTGATAGTTTGCTGAGAATGATGGTTTCCAGCTTCATCCATGTCCCTTCAAAGGACATGAACTCATCCTTTTTTATGGCTGTGTAATATTCCATGGTGTATATGTGCCACATTTTCTTTATCCAGTCTATCATTAGTGGATATTTGGGTTGGTTCCAAGTCTTTGCTATTGTGAATAGTGCCACAATAAACATACGTGTGCGTGTGTCTTTATAGTAGAATGATTTATAATCTTTTGGGTATATGCCCAGTAATGGGATTGCTGAGTCAAGTGGTATTTCTAATTCTAGATCCTTGAGGAATCACCACACTGTCTTTCACAATGGTTAAACTAATTTACACTCCCACCAACAGTGTAAAAGTATCCTTATTTCTCCACATCCTCTCTAGCATCTGTTGTTTCCTGACTTTTAAATGATAGCCATTCTAACTGGTGTGAGATGGTATCTCATTGTGGTTTTGATTTGCATTTCTCTAATGACCAGTGATGATGAGCATTTTTTCATATGTCTATTGGCTGCATAAATGTCTTCTTTTGAGAAGTGTCTGTTCATATCCTTTGCCCACTTTTTGATGGGGTTGTTTTTTTCTTGTGAATTTGTTTAAGTTCTTTGTAGATTCTAGATATTAGCCCTTTGTCAGATGGATAGATTGCAGAAATTTTCTCCCATTCTGTAGGTTGCCTGTTCACTCTGATGATAGCTTCTTTTGCTGTGCAGAAGCTCTTTAGTTTAATTAGATCCCATTTGTCTATTTTGGCTTTTGTTGCCATTGCTTTTGGTGTTTTAGACATGAAGTCTTTTCCCATGCCTATGTCCTGAATGGTATTGCCCAGGTTTTATTGTAGGATTTTTATGGTCCTAGGTTTTACATTTAAGTCTTTGATCCATCTTGAGTTGATTTTTATATAAGGTGTAAGGAAGGGGTCCAATTTCTGTTTTCTGCATATGGCTAGCCAGTTTTCCCAGCACCATTTATTAAATAGGGAATCTTTTCCCCATTGCTTGTTTGTGTCAGGTTTGTCAAAGATCAGATGGTTGTGGATGTGTGGTGTTATTTCTGAGGCCTCTGTTCTGTTCCATTGGTCTCTATCTCTGTTTTGGTACCAGTACCATGCTGTTTTGGTTACTGTAGCCTTGTAGTATAGTTTGAAGTCAGGTAGCATGATGCCTCCAGCTTTGTTCTTCTTTCCCAGGATTTTCTTGGCTATGCAGGCTCTTTTTTGGTTCCATATGAAGTTTAAAGTAGTTTTTTCCAATTCTGTGAAGAAAGTCAGTGGTATAGCTTGATGGGTATAGCATTGAATCTATAAATTACTTTGGCTTTGCCCAGCTTTTAATGGCTTTGTTTTTTCTTACTGAATTGTTTGAATTTAATGTACATTCTGAATATTAGTCCTTTGTTGGATACATAATTTGCAAATATTTTCTCCCATTCTGTAGGTTGTCTGTTTACTGTGATACTTCTTTTGCTGTGCAGAAGCTTTTTAGTTTAAGTTGTATTTGTTGATTTTTGTTTTTGTTGCATCTGCTTTTGAGGTCTTCATAATAAATTCTTTGCGTAGGCCAATGGCCAATGGCCAGAAGAGTTTTTCCTAGGTTCCCTTCCAGGATTTTTATAGTTTCAAGTCTTTTGTTTGAATTTTAGTTTCAGGTCTTATGTTTAAGTCTTTAATTGATCTTGAGTTAATTTTTTGTTTATGGTGAGAGACAGAACTCCAGTTTTATTCTTCTACCATGTGGCAATTCAGTTTTTCCAGCACCATTTATTGAATAGAGAGTCCTTTCCCTTTTAAAGGCCCCAGATCTTAATACTATTATATTGGCAGCACCTGAATTTTCGAGGGGACTCATTCAAACCATAGCAGATACTATGAGCAAGTCAAATCCTGTAGCTGAAGAGGTCACGAGAGCAGATTCCTGGTGAGATGCAGGAAAACAGTCCAACAGCAAAGACAGGAAGGAGGAAAGAAGTAGAAGTCAGGCAGGGTCTCAGGGAAGGCTGGCAGCAAAGAGTTGGCAGGTTGGGGTCAGTGCAGTGTAGTGATACAGTCACAGCTCACTGCAGCCTCGACCCCCTGGGCTCAAGCAATCCTCCTGCCTCAGCCTTCTGAGTAGCTGAGACCACAGGCATGAGCCACCATGCCTAGCTAATTCTTTTAAATTGTTTTTTGTAGAGATGGACTCTCTCTATGTTGGCCAGGCTGGTCTTGAACTCCTGGCCTCAGGTGATCCTCTCACCTTGGCCTCCTACAGCACTGGGATTATAGGCATGAGCCACCGTGCCTTGCCTTATTGAGTTCTTTATATAACCTGACTGTGAATCCTTCATCTGATATATATGTTGTCATAGTTTGTGGCTTGCCTTTTCATTTTCTTAGCAGTGTCTTTTGAAGAGCAAAAGTTTTAAATTTTGATGAAGTCCAATTTATTTATTTTTTATTTTTATTTATTTTTTATTTTTATTTATTTATTTTTTTGAGAGGATTTAAGAGATTCTATAGCCTCAGCCTCCCAAATAGCTGGGATTGCAGGTGCCTCCCACCACAGCTGGCTAATTTTTTTTGTATTTTAGTGGAGACAGGGTTTCACCATGTTGGCCAGGCTCATCTCAAATTCCTGACCTCAAGTGATCTGCCCGCCTAGGCCTCCCAAAATGTTGGGATTATAGGCGTTAACCACCGGGACCGGCCCAATTTATTAATTTTTAAAATAATTAATGCTTTTGTTATCCTATATAAGAGATCTTCTTCTAACTTAAGTCCACTATGATTTTCTCCTTTTTTTCAGAAGTTTTATACTTTAGCATTTAAGTCTTTGGTTCATTTTAAGTTAATTTTTCTATGTCTTTACAATTAATTCAGAACACAGAAAAGGAACAAACTATTGATACGTACAGCAATATGGCTGAATCTTAAAATCACTTACGGTGCATTACAGAAGCCAGACTAAAAAGGAGTACACACTATAGGATTTCATTTCTATACATTTCTAGAAAATGTAAACAAAAAGTAGCTTTTAGCTTTTGGCTCAGAGGAGACCAAAGTGCAGCTTTATTTCATCATCCCACATTTGGGTTTATCTAACATTGGCTGCCCTCACCATATGGCCTGAGTTCAAACCCAATGAGACCAAAGCCATGTATGTGAGGTGCACGGATGGGGATGTCTGTGCCATATCTGCCCTGGCTGCCAAGGTGGATCTCTTGGGTCTGTCTCCAAAAAAGGTTGTTTATACATTGCCAAGGCAACTGGTGACTGGAGGGTATAAGGATTACAGTGGAACTGACCATTCAGAACAGGCAGTCCCAGATTGTGATAGTACCTTCTGCTTCTGCTCTGATCATCACATCCCTCAAGGAACCCCTAAAAGAGAGAAAGAGACAGGAAAACATTGAGTGCAGTGTAAATATCACTTTTTATGAGATTGTCAACAATGTCTGACAAATGCAGCATCAATCTTTAGCCAGAGAACTCTCTGGAACCACTAGAGAGATCCTGGGGATGGCCTCATCTGTGGGCCGCCATGTTGATGGTGCCACCCTCATGACTTCCTAGATGGCTGAATGCCCAGGTAGTAAAGAGCTGCAGAAGAAAATATTTCAGTAAAGGGCTGCTGGACAACTAGTAGAACAAAACTAAACAAAAGCAAACAAAGAAAAAGGCAGATGGTGGATGGCTGTGGTGTGGACAGCATTGGAGAGGGGGTGGATTACCAACAGGTGATAGGAAACTTTTGGGCATTATGGAAATGCTTATTATTTTGATTGTGATGATGGCTTCATGAATGTATGCATATGTCAACATTGGTCATATTGTGCCCCTTAAATATGTGTAGCTGATTGTATCGATTGTACCTCAATAATGCTCTAAAATTAGTTGGTTAATTGGATGGAAATAGCTGTTGCGAGGCGGCTTACAATTTTGTGACCCCAAACAACTTCTAACTCAGAATCAAATGTTAATTTTCCCTAATCACATTTAAGTTGGGAAGAACCTTTTTAACTTTTTTTTATTTAAAAAAGGGTATTTTATTCAAAAAAGATTGATAAAATAGTATTTTTTTAATCAATCTGCTTTTTCTAGTGTAATTGTCCTTAGGGAAGGCACACAATGAAAAAATTTTGTGGTTTCATTGCAATGTGCTGGTTTTATTTTATTTTTAAAAGATTAGTGTCATATCTTTTACATCTGCAATTAGCTAAAGCTGGCAACTTCAAGAATAAACCTTGCACCTAAACATGTTGGCACTTAACCCTGCACTACCCACAGCAGCAGCTAAAATCATATCTTCTCTTAGAGCAGACCCTTCATTTGGGGGTGTTAGAAATACGCACACTGAGATCAGGTACAAAATCTACACCTGTTCAAAAAAAGGGCCAATCTCTGAAAACTAGGATTCGACCATCCTAAAAGAAATGTCCCATTTTCTGCTTCTCAAAAGTAGTCTAATATGCAGCTAAAATAAATGGCAGATTAAAATCTACCTGGATGACCTTGCCTTGAGCGTGCCACCTGATCTCTTGGGCCTGTTTTCTAGCCTAACCTATTGGTTTATTGGGTAAGATAATTTTTAATAGTGTTTCCTATAATGCGCTTCCAGAATCAGTTGCTAGAAACCATTTTGTGGCTCACCCTTAACCTACCCAAATGCAGCTATATTTTTATTCCAAATGTTAAATATTTAATCAACTCTAAGGTGAAACCCAAATGTAATTCATTAAGCAACTTGGTGTTAAGTCAAATGTAACGGACATGAAAAATGCCTTTTCATTAGTGTCCATTGGCTTCATTGGTGCAAGAATTCTGGCTGATGGAATGAATAGCAAAATTACTCTCTGTTCAAACAAACTGAAAGTGTATGAGTAAAAATAAAATAGAATAAGCCAGGAGGCTTTCCAATTGTTTTTTACTAATTGTGATATATTGATTTTCTATGCTGCATTAATGTCTACAAAGTTCTCCTTTGGCGATCCAAAAGATGAATGAATTTAACGAAAAATTTTATTTCGAAGTGTGCATAAAAGTAAAGGTTGGAGAAAGCCCACATGCATGTGAGTGTGCACATACACAAAGTTGTACATAGAATGTGGAGAAAAAGACACATGTGGTGCAATTTTTGTATAGGGACAGTGGTAGAGACCACCATCAAAGAATCTTTTGTATACTGTCTTAGTTTACTTTTGTATACTGTCTTAGTTTACTTTTGTTCCTTGACTATAGGTCTTGAAAAATTAATCTTTCAAAAAAAACAATAACTTTTTTTTTTTTTTTTTTTTTTGGAGACAGGGTCTCACTTTGTTACCCAGGCTGGAGTGCAGTGGCACGTTCACGGCTCACTGCAACTTCAATCTCCTTGGCTCAAGCGATCCTCCCACCACAGTGTCCTGAGTAGGTAGGACTACAGGCACGTGCGACCATGCCTAGCTAATTAAAAAAATATTTTATTGTAGAAAAGAGATCTTGCTATGTTGCCCAGGCAGGTCTCAAACTCCTGTGCTCAATGATTCTCCCACTTCAGCCTCTCAAAGGATTGGGATTACTGGCATGAGTCAGTGTCCAGTCCTAAAGTCTTAACTATGGTTTAAATAATAAGGATTTGGCTTTCCTATTTTCCTATTAGTCAGACTTAGGAAAAAACCCCAACAAGAATTAAACATAATCACACTGAGTTTGTGAAACTAAAATAAGAAAAAAAAAAAAAAAAAGGAAGGAAGAAGGAAAAAAGAGAAAAAGAAGGAAGAAAGGAAGGAATCAAGTGTCATTAGAGCATGTTCTATGTCCTAGCAACATCACTGATCCTTTATAATAGCCAGTCTTTAGCAGTTTAGAGGGCATTGTTGCCTTACATTGACATCCTAAAATTCAGTCGCTGTGGGCTTGGTTAAGTTGGAGGAAGATCAGCATTCCGTGGAACGTGGCTGTCTTCTGATGGTGACTGTTGCAGTAGGTTTCCATCCTTAATCTTCAGGGGAAGGCACACTTTTTTTCTCTTTTACTGTCTTACTCCCAGAAGGACATGCCCTTCTCTTTAATTTCCTAGAGCAGGGGTTGGCAAACCCTAATCTATGCTTCACATCTGGTCGTCTGCCTGTTTTTGTATGGCCTGTGAGCTAAGAATGAATTTTACATTTTTAAATGGTTGAAAAAAAGTCCAAAGAGGAATAATATTTTATCGCATGTAAAATTATATTAAATTAAAATTTCAGTGTATATAAAGTTTTATTGTAGCACAGCCACATTCATTCGTTTACATATTTATGGATGCTTTTCTGCAACAGAGTTAAGTGGTTGTGACAGAGACAGCATGGGCACAAAGCCTAGAATATTTACTATCCAGCCCTTTACAGAAAATGTTTGCTGAATTTTGTCTTAGCTCGTCGCAGAGATTTTACCGAAGATTGGTAATAAGGAAAGAGAAGTAAAACATGCAGTAATTTACAGTTCTGGCACAGCCTCAGGTCCTTCCACCAGACTGGCTTCTTGTTTCTTTCTGGAACTGTCACTGTGGCCAGGAGTAGCCAATACCAAATGTATTGCCCTAACTCCTTGCCCCAGAAGGACCTCTTCGCAGGACAGCTGAGAATGAAAATGTTGTTTCACTTTAAGAAAACTCTACTCCCGTCTGTGGGAGTGTAGTCTGGATCTGAGATCCCTCCAAGACAATTAATTACACAATAAACCCGTACCAGAATAGTAGTTCCTCCTTATTTACAGATTCGCTTTCTGCAGTTTCAGTTACTGGTGGTTTCAGTTACCAGAGGTCAACTGCGTCAGAAAACATTACATACGATAAGATATTTTCACACACACACACACACACACACACACACACACACACCATTTACCTAACTTTTTTTTTTTTTTTGAGACAGAGTCTTGCTGTGTCACCCAGGCTGAAGTGCAGTGGTGTGACCTCACCTCACTGCAACCTCCGCCTCCTGGGTTCAAGTGATTCATGTGCCTCAGCCTCCCATGTAGCTGGGATTACAGGCATGTGCCACCATGTCAGGCTAATTTTTGTATTTTTAGTAGAGATGGGATTTTATTATGTTGCCCAGGCTGGTCTCAAACTCCTGGCCTCAAGTGATCTATCTGCCTCAGCCTCCCAAAGTGCTGGGATTACAGGCATGAACCACCGAGCCTGGCCTACAAAACATTTAATACCATATATTGTTATAATTGTTCTATTTTATTATTAGTTATTATTGTTAATCTCTTGCTTTACCTAATTTATAGTTTTTACCATGGGTATATGTGTATAGGAAAAAAACCTAGTATATACAATGTATAAGGTTTAGTACTACGTATGGTTTCAGGCATCTACTATGTATGTTAAAATGCATCCCCCATGGATAAAGGGAGTGATATGATCTGGCTGTGTGTCCCCACCCAAATCTCATCTCGAATTGTAATCCCTAAGTGTTGAGGGAGGGACCTGGTGGGAGGTGATTGGATCATGGGGGCAGATTTCCCACTTGCTGTTGTCATGATAGTGAGTTCCCGTGAGATCTGTTTGTTTGGTGGTTGTCTGGTGCTTCCCCCTTCTCTCTCTCTCTATCTCTCCTGCCGCCTTGTGAAGAAGGTACCTGCTTCCCCTTCTACTTCTACCATGATTGTAAGTTTCCTGAGGCCTCCCCAGGCACATAGAATGGTGAGTTGATTACACCTCTTTCCCTTATAAATTACCCAGTCTCAGGTATTTTTTAATAGCAGTGTGAAAACAGATGAATACAGGGGGACTACTGTGTAGTCCCCAAAGTCTCGTTTATTCAATCCTGTGATCTGGATTAGACTGAGTGAAATTTAGCACCACTTTTTTTTTTGTAGTGTTTTCAAATAAAGGCATCAACAACCTTGTTAATAGCCACACCCAAGGTTACTTTTAACCAGCATGTTCATCTGTAAAATAGGGATTATAACATTCACCTCATTGAGTTTCTCATTACCACACTGAGGTGTTAAATAAACTTGCCTAAGGTTGCATAGACCACAAATGTCAGAGTTGGGATCTGAATCTAATTTTGTCAACCCCAAACTTCTTTTTTTGGGAGTTTCTTCACAAGTAAATATATGATTTCCACTGAATTTTTGGAAACTTTTCTGAGTTTGTAGAAGTCCATATAATGGCATATGGGACCCTTGGAAGGTGCTCACAAGCTCATCTTCTGGAACCAGAGAAACCTGAGTTTGAATCACCATTTTGCCACTTACTAAATGAGGAATGTCTCTTCAGAATGTCTCTTGGCATCTCAGAGGACATCGTCCATAAAATGGGAATGATAATGGTACTTACAGGAAACTTGTGAAAGTTAAATGACATACAAATGGAAATAATTTGTTACATTCTGACACTCAGCAAGTGTTCTATCTCTATTGGCTATTATTTTATTCCGATTGGATAAAAATGAAACTCCTATGCAGTAATAGCTTACTCTTCCCACTGTGAAACATCAGTTTCTCAAATATTATCTCAGGTTTAACTGTTTTTTTAAAGCTCAGATGTACACTGTTGAATTCCCCTTGAATTTTGCTGCCAGCTTTTGAGAGCCTTCAAATGCATTTGAAGGTTGCTTTGGGGAAGGGGCACTTGGGAGATATCATCGCGGCAACCACTGGTGGTTTTTGACAAGGTCTTGAGAGTCAATGACGTTCAGGGACAAGGGGGCTTCAAAATGCTCTTCATGATCCATTAGGCATGGATCATTTACATGGCTCAGAAGTACACGGAGACATTTGTAGGAATCTGTACTATCAGCAGCCTACAATGAGCCCATTCTTGTCACCATAGACTCTTAACATCTCCGTTCTAAGAATTGCAGTGATGGTTGACACTTCATTTCAAAGAACAGACTGAACACACTGTTCTTTATGAAGACGTTAGCAGATGTACTTTTAAAGTTTTAAAATGTTTCCGAGTAGGACAGCTATGTAAAAAAGGCACTGTGTGTCTTAATGTGCTAAGAATATTAAGAAGTGAGATACATTCTGTTAATTTCCTAATGTTAATTTCTTTCCCTCCCTCCTTCCCTCCTTCCCTCCTTCCTTCCTTCTTTCCTTTCTTCTTTCTTTTCTTTCTTTCGAGACGGAGTCTCACTCTGTCACCCAGGCTGGAGTGCAGTGGCGCAAACTCAGCTCAGTGCAACCTCTGCCTCCTGGATTCAAGTGATTCTCATTCCTCAGCCTCCCGAGTCGCTGGGATTACAGGCGTGTGCCACCACACTAGGCTAATTTTTGTATTTTTAGTGGAGACAGGTTTTGCCATGTTGGTCAGGCTGGTCTTGAATTCCTGGCCTCAAGTGATCCACCCGCCTTGGCCTCCCAAAGTGCTGGGAATTACAGGTGTGAGCCACCATACCTGGTCACATTCTGTTAATTTCTTAAATGTTAATTTCATATTTTTACAAAGCTCTGCCCAAATATCTACATCTATATCCACATACGTAAGTATTAATTTATCAGTAAGGTCTATTTTTACCATACCACATTGGATCAACAATACATCTAGAAATCATGTAAATGTATCCTAGTACTGGTTTTCAACCATTTCTCTCCAGTGGAGTTATTTTCATATAGTTTTCTACTTGAACAATTTCCTATGATAAACTCTAGATGGGGTTCTCATTCTATCTCAAAATATATGTGAAGGGGAAAACATAAGAGGGGAATGCTGAGAATGGGATGGAAAACTCATTTACTTTCTTAACTGATACTTTTAGCCAGTCAGCCAGATTGTTGGTTACTGTTCTTAGAATGGAGTCATCTCCAAAAGGAAGCTTTTTGCATCTTGTCTGTCAAATTGTCAAGAAGGAAGTCAACACATAGTTTATGAAGACTTCCTTTATTTGATTGTTTTCTCCATTTAGTGGGGCCAAATTCCATGAATGATAGATTGTTTACATTTTATGAGTGATGCTACCACACTGTCTTTCAGATCTCAGTGTTTAATTGGTTCTAGTGCTGTGGGTCATTACTTAGCTTGAATTCTTTAGGTTCTGGCTTGGATAGTTAACATTTCTCTTTGTTTGTATTTTGACTGAAGTAAAACATCTCTGAATATAGAACCCTTTAGTCCCACAGGCAAGTGCTAATGACTCCAGCTTTTTCCCCCACCCCCAGATTCAGGTTGCTTTGATACAAGGGGCTGGGGCTTGGTATGAGGGTAAATGTGATGCTGGCATTTCAAATTCACCAGGGCCAATGTTAGATGGCCTCTTGCTCAGCCTGACCCACTGGAATCTGTTTTGCTTCTTCCTCAAATTGCCCCCTTTTTTTTTCCAGTGATATATCCACCCCACCACCTCAATGTCATACTGTTAATAATTCATCTTTGACATCTCTCTTTTCCTTACTCCTTGTCTGTAATCTAATGACAGGTCCTGTCATTTCTAGTTCTGAAATATTTCTCCATCTCACTATCATCCCCTTGATTTAAGACACTGTTATTTCCTCTACCTCAATGGCCTGTTTCCCCCAATTATACTATTTTCACTTCTGCATGATTTTCTACACTGCAGCCAGATAGAACAGTGTAATAGGCACTTTCGATCATTTTTGCTGTGAACATTGCTAAAAAGCCTTCAAGAGCTTCTTCACACCATTGAAACAAAAACACCAATCCCCAGCCTGACGCAGAAGATCCCCATGGTCTGGCCTCCATCTGTTTCTACAGACTCCCTTCATGCCCCGTCCACTCATTGTATTCTATCCACAATGGTCTTTTCTCGGTATTTTTTTTTGAAACAGGGTCTCTTTCTGTCATCCAGGCTGGAGTGCAGTGGTGCCATCACAGCTTACTGCAGCCTTGACCTCATCCTGGGTTCAAGCGATCCTCTGGCCTCAGCCTCCAGAGCAGCTGGGGCCACAGGCACACAATCACACCTGGCTAATTTTTTCTTTTTCTTTATGTAGAACTGGGGTCTTGCTCTGTTGCCCAGGCTTGTTTCGAACTCCTAGACTCAAGTGATCCTCCCACCTCAGCCTCCCAACATGCTGGGATTACAGGTGTGAACCACTGTGCCTGGCCTCAGTCTTTTTAACTTGCCAAGTTCTTCTACTCTTCCCTGCATGCTTTTCTGGAACATGCCAACTCAGATTTTAGGTCTCAGAATCTGAGAGGCCCTCCATTACTTCTCTGCACCTCAGCTACACTCCCAGGTAAAGTAGGGTCCCCTTGTTTACTCTCTCCCAACAGCTGTTATTTTTCCTCGCCTGGCCTCTTCTCTGTTGTTGTTGTGCAGTTGTGAGAGAATTTTTGGGTGTCTTTTTCCTGCTAGCTGGGGCTCCATGAGGAAAACACCACAGGTTATCAGAATTATAAAAAAAAATCCCTTTTTTTCCTCAAAATTTCAATACCCCCTTCATCTTTTCCTAGCTTATCTCCTCCCTGTTTATTTCACTGAAGCAAACTGAAGTAATCAGAAGAAAATTAATCCAGCTTCCCCATGATAAATCTTCCAAATGCCTACATCTTCTGCCGATCCCTCTTTCATAGAGGAGGAAATGTCCAGCCTTTATCTATTCTCCTCCTCACACACCTCGGATACTAGACCTCATACCTGTCTGTCATCTGCTTGAGAACTTCAAGCCTGCATTCACTCCTTTCTCTTCTGAATCACCCATTTTCCTCTTCTTGCCAGATTTATCTCATCAGTATAAACACATGACCTCATATATTTCACCTTTTAAAAGTCCTGGCCGGGCATGGTGACTCAGGCTTGTAGTCTCAGCACATTGGGAGGTCAAGGCAGGAGGATTGCTTGAGCCCTGGAGTTAGAGGCCGGCCTGGGCAACATGGCAAAACCCCATCTCTACAAAAAATACCAAAATTAGCCAGGCATGGTGACATGTACGTGTAGTCTCAGTTTCTCAGGAGGCTGAGGTGGAGGATACATTGAGCCCAGGAGACTGAAGTTGCAGTGAGCTATGATCATGCCACTGCATTCCAGCATGCATGACAGAGCAAGACCCTGTCTCAAAAAAAAGAAAAAAAAGTTCTGCTTCAGATACTATCAACTTGTGCATTTTTCTTTATTGCAAATTTCTGAAAAGTATCTGTATCCTCTATTTATGTATTTTTGCTGTGCTTCCTTTCCTCCATTTCTGCCCTCCCTACCTCTAGAAACTTCATTTGTCATGATTATCAGTGCCTTTATCTTGCTGCTGTCATTGGCCACTTCTTAAAATTCATCTTGTTTAGCCTTTGAGCAGCTTTTGGAATGGTTGATTATCCCTTCCTTGTTGAAACATTTCTTTCTCCCAACGTAATTTTTTTCCAACATTTATTTTAGAATCAGAGGGTACATGTGCAGGTTTGCTACAAAGGTAAAATGCATGATGCTGAGGTTTTGGGTGTGAATGAATCTATCACCCAGGTAGTGAGCATAGTACCCAATAGGTAGTTTTTTTTTTTTTTTTTGAGACGGAATCTTGCTCTGTTGCCCAGGCTGGAGTGCAGTGGCATGATCTCGGCTCACTGCAAGCTCCGACTCCAGGGTTAACACCATTCTCCTGGCTTAGCTTCCCGAGTAGCTGGGACTACAGGCGCCTGCCACCATGCCCAGCTAATTTTTTTTTGTATTTTTAGAAGAGACGGGGTTTCACTGTGTTAACCAGGATGGTCTCAATCTCCTAACCTCGTGATCCACCCGCCTCGGCCTCCCAAAGTGTTGAGATTACAGGCGTGAGCCACCGCGCCCGGCCAGGTAGTTTTTCAGCCCTTGCCTTCCTCCCCGTCTCCTCCATCTAGTAGGCCCCAGTGTCTATTGTTGCCATCTTTAGGTCCCTGAGGACCCAATATTTAGCTCCCACTTATAAGTGAGAACATGTGGTATTTGGTTTTCTGTTTCTGCATTACTTCACTTAGGTTAATGCCTCCCAGCTCCATCCACATTGCTGCAAATAACACGACTGACTTCATTCCTTTTTATAGCTGTGTAGTATTTCATGTTGTATATGTACCACATTTTCTTTATCCAGTCCACTGTTGATGGACATCTGGGTTGGTTCCATGTCTTTGCCATTGTGAATAGTGCTGCAATGAACATATGGGTGCATGTGTATTTTTGGTGGAATGATTAGCTGTTTTTTGGGTATATACCCAGTAATGACATTGCTGGGTCAGATGGTAGTTCAACTCTTAGTTCTTTGGGATTCTGCAAACTGCTCTCCACAGTGGTTGGACTAATTTATATTCCTCCCAACAGTGTTTAAATGTTCCCTCTTCTCTACAGCCTCACCAATATCTGTTATTTTTTTGACTTTTTAATAAAAGCCATTCTGACTGGTGTGAGATAGTATGGCATTGTGTTTTGGTTTGCATTTCTCTGATGATTACTGATGATGAGCATTTTTCATCTTCTTTTGAGCAGTGTCTATTCATGTACTTTGCCCACTTTTTGATTGGGTTATTTGCTTTTAAGACATCCCACAGTCCTGTTTTTCCTCCTACACCATAGGCTGCTTCTTCTAAAGTTCACTTTCAGCCTGTTCTCCTCTTCCCTACCTCGATATTGGATCACACTAGCACTCAGACCTCATGCATCTTTTCTTTTCTTCTTTAGCCTAGATGATATCGTTTGACTTCAAGACTAATTCTTACCTACATCCTGAGGTTTCCGCATTGTACATACCCTTGGGCCTCCCCTGACTTAGAGGATGTGCATATGAACGAGTAAAAAGATCATGTTTCTCTTTTCACAGAAAGACACAGCAAAAAAGCCCAAATAAGAGTACGCGAAGGAATCTCACCTTTAGTTCTGATCATCTGTGCCACTCTCATCTATTTCCTTCTTTGTGGTTAGAAAGATGTCTGTTTTAAGGACTCAAAGTCCACAGACTGTTTTGGTTGATATGCAGACTGTATTTTACATCTAAATGCCCCTCCTAAAAGGTCCTTCTATGAGCTACATTGGAATGCCACTACTGGTGCCAAGACTTCAAACAATTTTATGAAGATTTGAATTAAGAGTAGGAAATGAAAGCTGCTCATAGCAAATTGGCTTCTCTGCCTTCCCAGTAGTCATTTTCTACTTTCAAACAGTTAGGAAAATCTTAAGTATTAACTTTTTTGGTTATTAAATGTATGAATGACACTAGAATTTCAGATTGTGTTTTAGGGAGATTTGTGACTTAAAGCCTCAGATACTTACTACGATATGCATGGTTGTTTAAAATGAATAAAATATCTGAAGAATTATTTATTTTCTGGGAAAATAGGTCAATTAGTATATGTGAAAACACAACATGGCTGGGCTTTTGTGGCTCATCTACAAGATTGATTGAGGTGCCTCTTCTCCTTTTATTATGTGGTAAATTTTTACAGGTTGTTTAGATTCGTCCTTTTCAAACTTCTGTGGTGATGTCTGTAGTGGTTTAAAATATTGGTGATTCATAGGGGTGCTAAATTGCAGGTGTTAAACAGGACACATTGTCGCGAAGTGTCTGTTTTAACTGACAATAATGAAGGGAATGTTTTTAATATTAAAGTAGGCATGAATATATTATTAAGCTAACCTTTACTGATATACAATACTTAAATGGCATTTTACACTTGGGGTGACTAAGCGATTACTTAAGACTTCCCTGATTCTCCCTCAGCCCCAGGGCTATGTGCTTACTCTTCCCTGGAGTTAGAACTACATTGATGAGAAATTTGGGCAGCACATATACTTTGGTGGAGGAGGGCACATAAGCAATATCATGTTTATTTCTTTTCTTTTCTTTTTTTTTTTTTTTTTTGAGACAGAGTCTGTCACCCCGGCTGGAGTGCAGTGGCGCAATCTCAGCTCACTGCAACCTCCGCCTCCCAGGTTCAAGCAATTCTCCTGCCTTGGCCTCCTGAGTAGCTGGGACTACAGGTGTGCACCACTACACCTGGCTAATTTTTGTATTTTTAGCAGAGATGGGGTTTCACCATGTTGGCCAGGCTGGTCTCGAACTCCTGACCTCAGGTGACCCACCCACCTTGGCCTCCGAAAGTGCTGAGATTACAGGTGTGAGCTGCCGCGCCCGGCCTCATGTTTATTTTTAATAGCGTCCAAGCTCGGCCTCATGTTTATTTCTAACAGCGTCTAAGCTCCCCCAAGTGTGGGACTATACCTTCCTTTATTTCATAGCCCAGCAAGCAGCACAGTGCTTGGCACTGAGATAGAACTCTAATAAAACTTATTGACTGGAACTAAACCAGATAGAATATAGAAATTTCAAAAATAATCTGTAAGACAATAACAGAATTTCTACAAACATAGAAAGGTTGTATTGTTCTCTGGCGAAAGGACTGTCCTGGTTCTTACATGGGGCACTGGCTGGTTGGGCCTAAGAGTTGGAGTTTGGGAATCACTGGCATGGACAGGGGATGGCAAGGAAGTTCTGGGGCTACTGTCAGAGCATCATTAGAAGATTGCTAGAAACTTAGGGCATGATGATTTGATGTGCATTCACAGACCCAAATATGATGGGCTAATGGCTATATGGAGACCTGCATTTACAACCAGATAGGCAAATCTTGATATAGTCACATTGTACAGCAATGAGAGTGAACAAACTATAGTCAGAACAGTATAGATGAATCTCATGAATTTAGGGATCACTCTGTGTGATTGTGTTTCTATAAAGTTCTGAAAAAGAAGAGAAGCAAAATGAATGCACGGTGTTAGAAGTCACCCTGATTGGTATACCTGATTGGTATACCGGTTACCCTTGCCTGGGTAATTTGTTCAAGGCACAAGGGGACTTTGGGGACTGTGGCAATACCGTGTTCTTTGATTGGGTGCTGTCTATGCAGAAATGTTTATTTGTGAAAAATTTATCAATTTGTACAATTAGAATTTGTGTACTTTTCTGTATGTATGTTATACATCCATAAAAAGTTAAAACAACTAACTTAAATTAAATGTGAGCATGAGCAAGAGAACACCTAAGATTGCTAGAATCTGCCCAGAAGTACCGAGATAGCATCATAAGGAAAACTGACTTGAGAAGGACAAGGATCTGAGAATAAATGGGCCGGGTTATTTCAGCTCACTTATGCCTGAAACTCCTGAGTTTTATCCTTTTTCATCAAGCTCTAAGGATTCTATATATCAGGCCAATAATAGGGATTAGGCTATTAGAGGGACACATTCATGAGGAGGCTTTAAAAGTAATTTGGAATTTCCAATCTGAGAAAGCAGCAGTGCAGACTTTTAGTTTTTTCTCCTTTTTTTTTTTTTCCAGCATATTCAGCAGGAAGGGCCACAGGTTTGGAGGTGGCTTTGGGACTCCTTCCTTTGCTCTACTAAGTTTTCAGGAATATCAGGAATTGCTGCTAACTGTTGTTGAGAAATCATTTTAAGGATCATACAAAATCCTGGTAATAATTGAAAGGAATTCAAAGCTATTTATACTGGGGCCTTATCCCAGGTTCTGCCCAAGTTGCTGTAGGTGGAAGATGAATGTGGATCCCTTTATTCCTTTTACTTTTAGCCAAATGAGTTAGAATCAAACCCTTTTCTTATATGTTAGGTGGCATTCAAGGAGGTGTACTCTTTCCCATCCTGAACATGGGGTCAAAATAATGTAGAATTTGTGATATTGGTGTGGGGCCAGTTAGAAAAATTATGTTATTAGACGAAAATTATCCTACCTCATGTCGTAATTCTGTTTATGTTAAAAATAAAGAGGCCGGGCACAGTGGCTTAGGCCTGTAATCCCAGCACTTTTGGAGGCTGATGTGGGTGGATCACTTGAGGCCAGGAGTTTGAGACCAGCCTGGCCAACATAGCAAAACCTCATCACTACTAAAAACACAAACAATTAGCTGGGCATGGTGGTGCATGCTTGTAATCCCAGCTACTCAGGAGGCTGAGGCATGAGAATCGCTTGAATCCGGGAGGCAGAGCTTGTAGTGAGCCGAGATTGCACCACTGCACTCCAGCCTGGGCGACAGAAGGAGACTCTGTCTCAAAACAAACAAACAGAAACAAACAAAGCAAACAAACTACCGTTCCTATTCTGTGTGTGTTGGTATGCTTGCATGCAAGCTCACTGTGTGTTATGTAACCTGTCATGGAGATGCCAAAAGAAGTTGTGTTTAAGGGATAATGAATTTCATCTCATAATTTTTTTTTATTATACTTTAAGTTTTAGGGTACATGTACACAACGTGCAGGTTTGTTACATATGTATACATGTGCCATGTTGGTGTGCTGCACCCATTAACTTGTCATTTAACATTAGGTATATCTCCTAATGCTGTCCCTCCCCCCTACCCCCACCCCACAACAGGTCCTGGTGTGTGATGTTGCCTTTCCTGTGTCCATGTGTTCTCATTGTTCAGTTCCCACCTGTGAATGAGAACGTGCAGTGTTTGGTTTTTTGTCCTTGCGATAGTTTGCTGAGAATGATGGTTTCCAGCTTCATCCATGTCCCTACAAAGGACATGAACTCATCATTTTTTATGGCTGCATAGTATTCCATGGTGTATATGTGCCACATTTTCTTAATCCAGTCTATCATTGTTGGACATTTGGGTTGGTTCCAAGTCTTTGCTATTGTGAATAGTGCCACCATAAACATACGTGTGCATGTGTCTTTATAGCAGCATGATTTATAATCCTTTGGGTATATGCCCAGTAATGGGATGGCTGGGTCAAATGGTATTTCTAGTTCTAGATCCCTGAGGAATTGCCACACTGACTTCCACAATGGTTGAACTAGTTTCCAGTTCCACCAACCGTGTAAAAGTGTGCCTATTTCTCCACATCCTCTCCAGCACCTGTTGTTTCCTGACTTTTTAATGATCGCCGTTCTAATTGGTGTGAGATGATATCTCATTGTGGTTTTGATTTGCATTTCTCTGATGGCCAGTGATGATGAGCATTTTTTCATGTGTCTTTTGGCTGCATAAATGTGTTCTTTTGAGAAGTGTCTGTTCATATCCTTCACCACTTTTTGATAGGGTTGTTTGTTTTTTTCTTGTAAATTTGTTTGAGTTCATTGTAGATTGTGGATATTAGCCCTTTGTCAGATGAGTAGGTTGCAAAACTTTTCTCCCATTCTGTAGGTCGCCTGTTCACTCTGATGGTAGTTTCTTTTGCTGTGCAGAAGCTCTTTGGTTTAATTAGATCTCATTTGTCAATTTTGGCTTTTGTTGCCATTGCTTTTGGTGTTTTAGACATGAAGTCCTTGCCCATGCCTATGTCCTGAATGGTGCCTAGGTTTTCTTCTAGGGTTTTTATGGTTTCAGGTCTAACATGTAAGTCTTTAATCCATCTTGAATTAATTTTTGTATAAGGTGTAAGGAAGGGGTCCAATTTCTGTTTTCTGCATATGGCTAGCCAGTTTTCCCAGCACCATTGATTAAATAGGGAATCCTTTCCCCATTTCTTGTTTTTGTCAGGTTTGTCAAAGATCAGATGGTTGCAGATGTGTGGTATTATTTCTGAGGGTTCTGTTCTGTTCCATTGGTCTATATCTCTGTTTTGGTACCATTTAAAACATTTTTAATTTTTAATTTTTTAGAAATGGGGTCTTGCTATATTGCCCAGGCTGGTCCCGAATTCCTGGGTTCAAGTGATCCTCCCGCCTCAACCTCCCAAAGTGCTGGGATTACAGGCATGAGCTGCAGAGCCTGGCCAGTCTTAACCACTTTTAAGCGTACAGTTCAGTAGTGTTACATATATTCACATTGTTGTGCAGCCAGTCTCCAGAACCTTCATCTTACAAAACTGCAACTCTATACCCATTAAACAACTTTCCACTTTCCACTCCTTCCACCCCTGGAAACCACCACTCTAGTTTCTGTTTCTATGAGTTTGACAACTCTAGGCACCTCATATTAGTGGAACCATACAATAAAGCTTTGTTTTAACTTTTCACCCTGAGCCTGGCTTAGACCAAGACTATGGCTAAAATAATTTTACTGCATATAGCTTAGAGCTGAATGAGCCATCCTGTAAGTTATAGCAGAAGACACAAGAGGTCAAGACTGTAGGTGAAAACTAAATGTGATGATCAGGTGGCCCATAGTAACCATGCCTTAGATGTGCTATTAACATCTTCTTGAATCTTTGACCTACATTTGCAATAGGAAAAGGAGGTCTAGGATAAGCAGAAACTTCAGCTAGAAAGCTTGATGGCCTCACCCAACATCCATGCCCCTACCCCAAATGGAAGAATTGGGCAGAGGCACTGGTCCCAGAGTGTGCAGAGTTCAGTACTTATTGAGTGCCTAGGGTACACTGGGTTCTTTTTCATGTAAGCCATCTGATTTTAATCCTCATGTTAATATTATAAAGTTGGTTATAATTGTACCTGTTTTACGACAGGAAACTAGAACTAAGACACTGACTGTCTTCTTTAGAATCCCAAAGTTAATCAATGACAGAGATGGTATTTGACCTTGATTTCATCCTACCCTTCTTTACTTTCTGTTATGCAGTGGTAGTGGGGGTAATATATTCATGATCCTTACATTAGGGATGATCAAACTGAGTTAAGTTAGGCTAAGCAATTTTTTAAAAATTACACATTTAGCAAGTGATGGAAATAGGAGTTGAAATCAGGACATTATTAAAAATAAGCTGCAAGCCCTTCCAAGATTTGGGACTATCGTTACACAAAGGTTTGCGGAATTCTAGAAGTTAAAAAAGACATTAGTATGTGGGAAGTCCGCATGTGCAGGAATGATACTGGTGTGGTGACATACAGCAGTGCCTTCTTCAGAGGAAATGAAGGTCATGGGGGTCATTTCATGGAAGCCCGTGAATGATCCACCTAAGAATTGGTTCTTAATTTGGTAGGTAACCAGAGGGTTTTGAAGAACCTTGATTGAAGGTGATCAGAGCTTGTGCTTTTAGAAAAATCAATGCATACATTAGAAGGTGAAGCAACTGAATGTAAGCATTCTCTCTGAACACTAAAATTGGAATGACTTTATTGCTTCTCTGTATTCCCTTGACCTTTTCCCAATATCAGCTGGGAAACCTTCTGTTATTTAACATTTAATACAAGACTGTTTTTCCCAAAGGCATTTGAATAGTAAGGCTGAGATCTTAAACTTTTGTATATATACAAAAGAAGACATTTTAATACTAAGTCGGTAAGTCAGAACAGAGAGTTTCAGTGATAAAGACTGAAATGTGAAATTCTACATGTTGTTTGTTAGTTGACTTTTAAATGGATGAAATGATAACTGTGTTGCAATGAAGCTTATAAAACACACACACACATACACACACACACACACACACACACACACACATTTAGGATTCAGAACCATGGGCTATTTTCTTTTACTTTCTTAATATTCTTCTCAATAACACTAGAGGTCACTCAGACCCTGTCTTTAATTCAGTTTTGCCGTGATTCATCTTTATTTAAGCTACATCTGAATTCCTGTTGTGGACTTGCATTTCTCTTTATGAATTATACAGCTCGCCTCTCTTAACCTGCTAATGTTAGTTTGTAACATTCCCTATTACACTGATAGTTTAATTGACTAATTAACTTGTGCTAGTTTGCCAGATACTGGCACAAATGAGATTTTTCTTCATCTCTTCAATGGTTGATGTCAGCAATAGAGAGGCAGGTTGACTGGATGCAGAATGGTTCTAATTTCAGAAAAATCAATGCGATAACCTTTGTGTTCAGACTGCATTTCTTCAAACATTTTATGTTCAGTTATATAAAATCAGCTTTAATTTTTGTTTTCAGTCTATTTTTAACTTTTTTGGTTAGTCTTCTGTAGACATATACTCAAAACATTAGTTTATTCTTTGTACTAATTGTGTCATCTATATAGTTAACAATCTTTTATTAAATACATACTATATTCAAGAAAGTGAGCCAGGCACTGAGAACACAGGAGTGAGTGATGGTAAAAATGACCCAGTAGACTTTTATTCACATTCTCCTAAACTCTAAAATGTTGTGAGGTTGGGAAGGGACTCACTTGAGTTCTTGAAATATAAATTTAGTAAACTCTAGGGAAAAGAGGTGACCATCTTCTTCCATTTCTTATAATTTTCTTTCTCTCTCCTTACTCCTTCCAGCAGGTACACTGGTGGGCACCTGTTCTTGGGTCTCCGTATAGCTCGCACCTAAAAGACATCAGTAATTGATTTTTCCAGCCACCTGAACCTGTTGTGACTGCTAAGGTATTGGCCGTCAAAGGACTCCCTCAAACAGAACATTTACATACCATTTTCACAAAGTCCTTGATTGATAGAGTTTTATTATGAACATAAGGCTGTTTTCTCAATGTGACCAAAAAAAGAGGCAATCTTTGCTTTTCCTTTAGTTTCCTTTGTGAAAACTCCTTGGGAATGTGAAAATCACAACATGGTCGAGAGCAGCAATTCTCAAATTTTAGTGTAATTCAGAATCAGCTGGAGGGCTTTTAAAGGTGCACATTTCTGGGCTATATCCTCAGAGTTTCTCACTTAGTAGTTCTGGAACGAAGTCTGAGAATGTGTATTTCTAATAATCTCCTGGGTAGTGCTGAAACTGTTAGTCCTGGGACCCTTGTTTATGAACCACTGGTCTAGAGGATAGAGCACCACACTTGGAGTTGGGAGACAGCTTCTAGGTTTAGTTTTGCCACAAACTAGTTAAGTAAAAATGAACAAGTGATCTATCCTTATGTGACATTAATATTTTATTCAAGTTTGCTTATAACTCCATTATGGTCATTTAAAAAAATTGCAACTTAACATTTATGAGAATTGTTTTTTTTTTCTCATTTCTCCTCCTTATTTTATCCATTTCTTCTGGCTCTAATCTAATTTACTTGGAGTTCCCTGAAGATGCTATACTTTTCTGTGATTCCTTGCTATTGTTTACGCTGTGCCCTAGAACCCTCTCTTCCCTTTGATTAACTTATGAACTCCTGTTCATCCTTCATGTACCAGTTTAACAGTCATAACTGAGAAGCTTTACTTAACTTGCCTCTACCTCCAACTCCCCTTAATAAAGCTCATTATTCCTTTTAAAGTCTTCTCATGTTACTTTGAACATAATATTTATCATATTAATATAGGGCTCTTATTTGTTTATTGGACAACTGCTTCCTTTAGCGGATATAGACTTTTATTCATCTTTTTGACTCTAGTACCTAGTGCTTTCTAGTACAAAGCTGGCATTCAGTAAGTGTTTAGTGCCTGATCAAATCTATGTATGTTTCTGCTTTCCTTTCTATATTGTGAATTCCTAGATGTACATCTTCATCATTTTTGCTTTTTTGAGAAATTCATCTCTTTCTACATTATAGTTCAATTTTAATGAAGGTTAAATTGAATACAAAATGAAAGAGTTAGAATTAGAAGACTTTATATGTCTTTTAAAGTGTCTCCAGAGTCTAAGTGCAGTACTGACTTTGTATTTTTGTATTGTGCAGTTATTGTAATTGAACCTGATTTTAATAATAATATGTGACATTTAGAAGTTCTTTTTTTTTTTTTGCCATGGACCACACTAAACACATTTTTGTAATTTTTGCAATTTTTACAACCTAAAATGGGAGTTTCCTAGTTACTTGCGTTTTATAGAATAAAATACTAAGGTTGGACAAGGCAAAGTCACATGTTTAGTAAGGAATCTTGGATTCATATTTATTAGACTATTATATTAAAAATAATTTTGAGAGGAGGAAAACATTTAACCAATGAATTTGAATTGCCAAGCACATGTCAACATTTAATGTAATATTCACAAAGACAAAGCAGGATGCAGTAAATATTTTTGTCTCAGAAGTAAGATGGAAACAAGTTGTCTAGGGGTGTCCTAAGATAGAGTGACTTTGTAAAGCTTTGATAATGTGTCACAACTTTGTGGCAGGGAAAGCAAACATACATATTTTATGTCATTGGTTCTGGGGCAGAGCTCGTGCTAAGCAGAAAAGCTGACATAATTCCTATTCTGTTGTTCGGCTGCCAAATCTTAGGCTAAAAAGAGGTAGTTACTGTTGAATGAATTAAGTCTTCCATGCTCCTACGATTCTGGTTCTTCCAGGCTGAAAGTTAAGAAAAAGAGTGGGTTTTGCCCATTGGCTGGTGAAAATAGTTGCTTACTTTGTCTCAGTGTCGGTTACAGCTCTGTGTGCAAACAGAACATCCAAACAGCAAGGAACTTTGTTCCAGCCTCATTATATAAGGAGGTTGCTTACACAGTCAGTTTGATTTGGTCACCAAATTCTAATCAATAAAATTTAGGCTGCAGTTGTTATTAGTGACACTATTGTCATTAGCAACGTAAGGACTCTTTTTAACCTAGAAATATATAATTATGATGTTCTAGTCTGGATTTAACCACACGTCCCCCTACCACTTAAAGTTGACTCTGAGATGAGGACTTGATGCAGGTTGCTATGGGCAGAATGTGTGTTTAACCCCAACATTGATATGTTGAAACCCTAATCCTCAGTGTGATGGCATTCCGAGGTGGGGCTTTTATGAGGTAATTAGGGTTAGATTAGGTCTTGAGGGTGGGGTCCACTTGATGAGATCAATGAGCTTATAAAAGAGAGAGACATGACATCTCTCTCTCCCTCTGGCAAATGAGGATATGGCAAGAAGGCAGCCATCTGTAAACCAGGAAGAGGGCCTCCAAGAAGGACCTAACCATGCTGGCACCCTAATCTTGAACTTCTATCCTCTAGAACTGTGAGAATTAAATGTTTGCTGCCTAAGTCACCAGTCTGTGGTATTCTGTTAGAACACCCTAAACTGACTAAGATTCAGGGAGTTTGTTTTGGAGGCAATCACAGAAAGTGGAAGTGCAAGAATAAGGAAAGAGAGACAAGAAAGGGAAAAAAACAACAACAACTGTGAAGTACGTGTTAACGAGCTGGTTACTGCTAAGAATTGTCCCACGGGAGGACAAGGAAGCTGGGACATTTATCCATAGACTTTATCCCCCATTGGATGAGGATTACCTTGAGGGGCATAGACTCCCTCACATTTCTGGGTTGCACCTGCATGTGGCTAAGCTACTTTCCCCAGCTTTTGAAAAAGTGATATAGTAGGACACCATGGACATTGGCAAAGAGGCACAGAGCTGTCCACCGCATCAGTACTGAAATTAGGTGTGCAGAGGGGATATGGCACAATTCATCACAAATGTCTGCTACAGATAACAAAAAGGCTTTCCTAGAAATAATGGCTGAAATGATGAAATAAATTGTTCGTTCCCTACTAATTCTTTTATATATTTCTATATGCTTTTTTGTGTGTTTTGGGAGATTACAACCACTTCAAGTCAAATTTAGTTTATGGTTGGCGGTAGTGCCAACCTCTCATCATTAAAAATTTTGCAAAATGCCAATTTCTGGACAGTTTTGAAAAGACCCAAAAAAGAAAACTAAAACTTTAGTTTTCAAGATCATTAATGAATTACCTTTTACTAGACAGTTAGGTCAGTGAATGGGAATAGGTGATTATAAGGCTAGAAAATGACTTACATTTAATTAAATAGCATTCAGAATTTTTGATTTAAAAATCATTTTATTTCTAATTTGTCATTGCAGAGTATTTTTTTTTTTTTTGAGATGGAGTTTTGCTCTTGTTGCCCAGGCTGGAGTGCAGTGGTGCGATCTTGGCCTACTGCAGCCTCTCCCTCCCAGGTTCAAGCGATTCTCCTGCCTCAGCCTCCCGAGTAGCTGGGACTAGAGGTTGCCACCACCATGTGTGGCTAATCTTTGCAGAAAATTTGAAAAGCATAAATTAAAATATAAAGCAGGAAACTGTATCGATAACTTCCTACCCAGAAATAATCATGGTTACTATGCTGATATAATCCTTCCCAGTCAAAAAATTTTATTATACATGTGAGTAGGTGATTTTTTTAATAATAAATGCCAGTTCCCTATTGAGTGGCAGGTAAGGAAACTAATATTTATTGAATGCTTTTTATTTGCTAGGCATCAAATTGAATGTTCTATACACCTTCCCTAATCCATCAGCCTCTGTACTGTTTGTTTTTTAGGAAGCTACATTTTCAGCCCCAGAGGCCAGTCTACATGCATTGGGTACTGCCTAGTGCCTGTCTCCAGTCATTGAAAGAGTGCTTTGTCTTCTACAGGCCCCAAGTAAGCAAGTCAGAAAGGTTAAGGGCAGTCTGGAAAATGCTGAGAAGTGTTTTTTCTAATGGAAATGAAAATGGAATAGAGAGAGGGAGTAGGAAAGCGGGAAATGCATTAGAGTAAAGCAATGAAAAAGAAATTTTCTTAAATTTGTTTTCCTTACAGCACTATGTTATGTCTGTTTTTGGGTCTGCTTGTTCAAATGACTAAGCAGATTTTCCCAATTAAACCATCATTTACAACCCTGCTCATCCCAAACGTGTAAATAAGCTTCCTTTAGGTTTGTCTGACAGGCATTTGCTTTGCATCATCATTGGTGTTTTGACAACATTACCAGAGATGGAAACAATTCTGCCATATGCCCAAATTCTTCAAAATGCCTTTTTCCTTCCTTTATCTTTGATTCATTGGTGTAAATAAATAAAACCTGCCATACCATGTCCTGTTTCTCCTCTCTCTTTTCCTTTCCAATTCAAGAATTTAATTTGAAAATGGTTATTTTTAGCCCTGTTCTCAACTTGCTTGCTGAGAACAAGCCTATCCTCCATCACTACCATGCTGCTGATTGCAGATAATGCAGGTGGCTGCAGGGTGGCAGGCACGATCCGAAAATATTACAGATAAGATTGATGGAAAAGTGGGCTGCAGTTGATAGAGACCCGTCTGAGGCCTAGAAGCCTCAGAGCTTGCTTTTTAGAGTGAAGTTTGCATCTCCATGGGTAGGAGGAAAAAGCAGATATTATAAACTTGTCCCTTCTAGGGTATTCGTGAGACTCGGGTGAGCTGAGCAGCCATGACTCAAGAAAATTGTTGACTCTAGGGTCAGAGAAAGGGCTATTTTTGAAACTATGTAGGAGAAAAGAGTCAGGAGGTGGACCAGATCCAGAGGTGGTTCAAGATGAAGCTTTCAGTTAAAGTATAAGCTGGCCAAGGTGGGAGGATTAGCCTAGGCAACATAGCTAGACCCTGTCTCTACAATAAAATAGATGTTAAAAAATTAAAATATAAACAGCAGTTCAAATCTGATAACCTGTAGGCCACAAGTGGCCTGTAGACATGTTTTGTTTGGTTGCACAGTGTCTTTCTTTAAACAGGTATTTTTGTTGTTGTTATTAAATTATAAATTCAATATTCAATTATATATTTAACATGAAATTGAATATTACATATTCATTAGATGATACATATTCAAATATGTATGTACACACTTACCATACACCAAGAACTACTTTAAACTTTTCATAAATATCAAATAATTTATATCTCATAGTAGCCTTGTGAGTTAGGTTCCAACATTGTTCCCACTTTACAGATGAGGACATAGAGGCAAAGAGGGGTTAAATAGTTGTGCAATGTCATATATCTTGTACATGATATTAAAATAGTGACAGATTTTTACATATAAAACTAAAAATCAATATTTCTGACTTCCCTTGAATATTTGGGAGTTCTGGTGAATATTGGGCTCTCAATCCTTAGGGCAACAAATATCCCTATTAGAAAGGACATGCATGCTCTAGTTTGTCAGATTCTTCACATATTCATATTCTCTGTGATCGGTTGACTTTAAACATTTCTATTATTTTTCCATACTCCTATAGGTATTTAAGAAAACAACATGTGGGATAGAGCCATAGTTTTCAAGTCAAGGAGGTAAGGCTTAGCAAAGAAAGGGATTGGAAAATGGCCATGGGGGATGGAGGAAGTCCTGAGAAACTGCTTAGAGTTCAGTGGTCTCCAGCATCCTGCCACCCACCTGGGAAGTGATTATAGTCACTTTTCTATTCAGCAATATGTAGTAGATGACTGAAACTGAGCTGAATGCAGAGGACACACCTCTGGGTGAAAGTCGAACAAAACTTCAGGTCTCATGGAAGAAAGTGCTGGGTAATCTATGCCCACTCTGTACATTACAAAGAGGAGGGAATGCTGGTCAGGTACGGTGGCTCACGCCTGAAATCCCAGCATTTAGGGAAGCTCAGGCAGGTAGATCTCTTGAGCCCAAGAGTTCGCGATCATCCTCGGCAACTCTCATCTCCAAAAAAATACAAAACTTAGCCAGGCGTGGTGGTGTGCGTTTGTGGTCCCAGCTACTTTGGAGGCTGAGGTGGGAGGATCGCTGGAGCCTGAGAAGTCTACACTGCTCTGAGCTGTGATCATGCCATTGCACTCCAGCCTGGTTGACAGAGTGAAACCCTGTTTAAAAAAAAAAGGAGGGGACGTTGAAAGTGGCCACTCTGAGATGGCGACTTTTATTCTAAGGTCATGAGTAGAAGTTAGCCAGGTGGTGGAAGTTAGCCAGGTGGGGATAGGTCACCACTTACGGCCATGGAGACTATGCCCTGAAAACATAGCTTTCCTGACAGAGCATTAAGAATACAGAGCTGCAGTTGCAAATGCTGGAGAGAGCGCAGCAGGCAGAGGAAAGGAACAGAAGATGTGCGTTTGGTGAGAGGGACCTGGAACAGGTTGGGGAGGATGCATTAGCTGCTTCTACTGGTTGAGGCATTGGCTTCTGAGTATCAATTTTTGTTTTTTAATGTGATGATTAAAAAAAAGTGTTTGCCTCATAGTTTTGCTGTAAAACTTACTTTGGGCAATATAGATAAAGTGCTTACAGGGAACATGATGCCTTGTAAACACATCAATGTGGCTATTAAACTTAGTGTAAAAACTTATACTAAGTTTTTGTTTTATAGTTTTGGGTATTGATAATGATAATGATGAGATTGATAGTATCTAAGACATTATTGTTATTAGAAATTCTACTTTGTGCCACGAAAACAAAAAATTTATGAGTTTCCATAAATGCACCATATGAAGATCCCAGTAGTAGAGCCATGGATGAAATAATGTACAATAAAGTGACCCTTAGGTGATGGGACATTGGGAAGCAGCAGATAAAATGAAAAAGCAAACCAAACAGAACAACAGCAACAAAAATCCACTCAAAAATGCTTTGACAAGATTTCTTTCTGCTGTGGAAATATATTTTATATATTTTCATATGAACTAAACCATCTGGGTTCCAATTTCTCCATATCCATGACCTTTGTAATTGACTGGAGAAGTAAAGAGAGATAATTCAGGTTTGAAAAGGTGATGGATAGTTTCTTTCTCATATCCAAAGTTAAGCTAGACTCTGAAGTTCAAGTCCTCATTATAATCCTCTTTAAAGCACTTACAATTCAGAAACAACTTATTTGTTTGTGCAAATAGTCCAGCTCTGCATCGGTGTGCTTATCCTAAAGGAAAACGAAGTGAGAGCTTCCCGCTAGAACAGCCCCACAGTCCTGCCAGCAGTTGTCATCTGGATCTGTCATATTTTGCCTCTATTAACATCTGATGTCACTGATCTCACAAAAGATGGAGAACAGATGTCCTTCCCGCTGTTGTGTATTCTCTCACCCTCACTTTCTATTAGTTTTTCCTTCCAGAAGACATAAGAGGACGATGAGCTACAGGAAACAAACTGAGTCTTATACACCTAAAATTGGGTTCAGGTGCCTTTGTTTCTTGCTTGCCCTCTCAAATAGTTGAAAGCTACAGGCTCAGCTAGGATGGCATGTTCCAATGTGGGAACTCGGGAAATTTCTGGCTTTTTCCTTTCTCTTCTCAGCATTCATTAGTCCCACTAATAACAGCTTCTGGAGACTCATTTAGGAAGCACAGCATCTCCTCTCTTGGACCAAGAGGTGACACACCTTCAGCGCAGGGGTGTGTGAGGGACCAGCCTGGCCATCAATTGATCCAATCCCTGGTGCCACAGCATTTTCTTCAGGAATGGGCACATGCCCTAGTTAATCCAATCAGAGCTAATACTTTGACTTTTACCGGGGAGATTGGAAGGAAGTTGTTGGCAGTCCTTTGTGCTGCTCTTATAGTTTAAAGATGAAAGACTGGAGCTTCCAGAGACCACATGGAGAGCTCCCGTTTGAGTATGAAATGTACACAGATGAAAGTGGAGCCAGGACATGGGGAAAGAAAGAGAGGCAGAGATAGAGATAGAGATAGAGATCCATAGACAGGTGGACAGATAGAGAGGGATAAGCTTAAAACCAGCTCTCCTACTAGCCTTTTTCCGTTATATGATTGAACAATTCCCCTGTTTTGCTTATGTCACTTTGAGTTGAATCTTCATTAATTTCCAATTCTAAGAGTTATGACTAATAAATGTGTACTCACAGCCATCCGGGTCCCAAGCCAAGCCAAGCCTCGCCTTGCCTTTGAAGTCAGTTTGTTAATTCAGAAGGAGGAAGACAAAGTGAGGAAGAGAGCCGTGAAGCCAGGTGACCCAGAAATAGAGACAGTCACAAACATTCAAGTAGAGGGGCTGTGCTAACTTGGAGTTGGTTCTGAGCCATCGGGTGTGACAAATGGTATGAAGTGTGAATTTAAAGAGATGAAGTAAAAGGTTGCAACTCTTGACAATGACACTTTGTGGCTGGAAAGCCCCCATATGACAGCTGAAGTCACACTTCCTGAGGTCGTGTGAAAGATGATCAACTTCCAGTTCTGCTCCTATCAAGCTGTGTATCCTAGTTTTCATTTCCCGTGTTCTTAGAATGTTACCAATAAAAGCATTGGCATTTTAAAATATCAATATTTATTGGTATTTTATAAATATTGGTATACCAATATTTATTTATGGCTGGGAAATACAAGCACATGAATCTCTCTCTTTGGCTTGGGGTAGAAGGAGCAGGATCACTGGCAGCGATAAAGTTTGGTACTTATACATTACTGTTTCTCAGGAGTGCTGTGATTTTAGGTGCTTTCAGGTAAGCCCTATGAAACTCCCATTTACAATGATGTTGAAGATAGATAGGGTAGCTTTTGTAGATAATTTTAAGGGGCTTGGAGGAAGCTCACTTCTACACCCCATCATGTATTTTGAGACAAGCCTCATGCCACCTCTTCTGCTTTCCCTTCTCAAGCTAAATAAGTTACTCCCAATAATCATCATATGATTTTTATTTCACCAAATTTCTTGAATGCAGTAACTAATCTTATTTAAAGGTGCACCCCCAGATTCTAGCACAGTTCCTAGCACATATCAATAACAGATGTTTAATACATTTTTGGGATTGGGATTAATTTGCTCATTATATCTTCTTTGTTTATATGTATTTTTGGTCACTCTGATTCTCCTTCTGCAAGGTGCTGGTTTTTATTCCAAACTCCACTCAATTCTTCCTCGTCTCTCTGCACTTCTCCTTCAAATAAAGAGAGAGAGTGAGTTCTGGTTTCCTATGAAAAGAGGAACTCAGTCATGGTGGTCAGAGCCAATTGATTCCTAATTAAACGAAGCATAGAATTGAGCTGGGATGCATTTGTTCTGATTCAAAAGCCACCTTTCCTTCCCGCCTGATGATTGTGTCTCTTTCAGTGTCAGCACAATGTGGGCAGGGAGGAACTCTCTGCTCTGCTCCACTCCACACAGAGATAAAGAGAGATATAAGCACAGAATGCTTTGTGATGAAGCGGAAGCCACTTGTTAAAGCAAGGGGAGAATCGACAATAATAGGAGACTGTCCAAATGGAAAGGATGGGATCACAGGCAGTCATTCTTTTAGTAGCAGAAACTTTTCACTCCCCAAGACGCAGGAAAGAAGCCAGCAGAGGTGATTAAGCCAGCGATTGGGATGAAGAGCAGTCAGAGATAGTCGGTGTGCAGAAACGACTCAGCAGGCTCGCCGAGCTGGAGCTCAACCTGTGGCTGTGTGAACCAACCAGACACTTCATCACCGGGAATCTGCCAAGAACCAGGGCTTTAATTTATTTGTGGCAGTGGACACTGATCATCGGATATCCCGCTTAGACCCACTCATTCATGCCCTCCACAAGTATGTATGGAGCTCCCTCTACATGCCAGACTGCTTGTTAGATAGTAAGGATTCATAGGTAATTAAGTCTCTTTCACTAAAGGAGCTGCTATTTTAATGGGGGAAATTATAAATGACACCATAGTAAGCTCTCTACAACCATTAGCTGTTATTTTCATGTACTGGGGACCCAGGCAAGAATTCATTAGTGATTATTTCATTTGACACTAGGAAGTAAATTGTTTTTCTCTCTGCTTTACTGATGCGAAGAAACATGATCAGCATTGCCCAAAAATCAGTTGCAAAGCTAGAGTTTGGAGCCATGTATTTAAGAAGCAAGCACAAAGTACTGTAAGAACACAGGAGTGAATGTCTCACCTTTTTGGGGCAGGGGCCATTCAGAGAAGTGTTACCAAATAGGTATTCTTTGATTTGGGTCTTAAGGTATCATTAAAAGTTCACCTGGCAGACAAAGGGCATTTCAGTATTTGTAATATGTGAGTTGGACTGACCATAAGAGGTATTTCTAGTTTCATTTGTGAAGCCCAGTGAAGTAATAACCTTCGTTGAAAAGTCTGTTTTGATAACCTGGTTTCTATTTAGTTTTATGGCTTTAAGCAATATAATTTTGGCTTCATTGCGATGTGTCATTTTACTGACTTTCATAGAAAGAGGTGAAGGGTTAAGAGAAGGTTAGAAGGGACGGTGGGGTTTGTAAAGGGATATGGGGTCAACTCCCAGAATCAGACACAGGATTTAGAGCAAGGATAGCAAAGCCATCATAGAAGTTGAGCCCACAGTGATGATCTCAAGCAGGTTTAGAGTGTGAACACCTGACTTTGTCATCTACCTGATATGGGGTACATGAGTTTGTCCATTTGACTTAAAAGAGTTGGTTCTGGAAGACAGAAATGATGTAAGGTCATTTAATTTGCCTTGGTGTTGAGTCATTTAAATGGTCTCCTGAGCTCCATTTCTGCTCTTCTCAAATCAATACTTCCACCAGTAACAAAATTAAAATTATAAAAAACAATTTTTGCAAGTTACTCCTTTGCTTAAAAATCCTGTAGTATTCAGAATAAAATTCCCAACCATCAGTAGAGCATATAAAGCTTCTGTTTGACTCTTCAGTTTTAGCTGTTTTGTAAGCTAGAGCCTCCCCTCTTCTCCATCTCTAATGCTAGGCCCCAGTCTTTTCATATCTTGGGATATTATTGCTCTCCCATGCTCACACATACCTCCTTCATCTAGCCGACCCCTCTTTCCCTAGGGATCTCATATTAAACATCCCCTTTTTAGGAAGGCCTCTCTGATCCCTTAAAAGACTGGGCAAAGGTTGCCTTGTCTCTATTTTCGTTTCTTTTTTTTTTTTTCTTTTTGAGATGGAGTCTCACTCTGTCACCCCCGCTGGAGTGCAGTGGTGCAATCTCGGCTCACTGCAACCTCTGTCTCCCAGGTTCCAGCAATTCCCCTGTTTCAGCCTCCCGAGTAGCTGGGATTACAGGTGCGCACCACCGCGCCCGGCTGTTTTTGTATTTTTAGTAGAGACAGGGTATCACCATGTTGGCCAGGCTGGTCTCAAACTCCTGATCTCAAGTGATCTGCCTGCCTCAGCCTCCCAAAGTGCTGGGATTACAGGCATCCCTTGCCTCTATTTTCCATAGAACCTGTTTTAACACTTATCACGCAGTCCTGGAAGTGACTGTGTGTGTCTCCTTTGCAGGCTGTGAACACCAGCGCATTTTTGATCATTTTGAACAGGAGGTATTCAATAAATATTCCATGACTAAATGAATGGGCAAATGGTAAGATGAGAACAACTTCATTTTAAGTTTTATGGAAAAATTTGTCCAGATTTCTAGAATGCAATTTTGGTTGTGTGCGTTATATAATAATATGTTTGGTTTGAGTTGTGTCAGGGTATAGCTCCTTGCTTTTCAATCATCTTCCCCAATAGAATCACTGGGTAAAGAGGATCTTTACTGTGTTAACAAATAAAAATGATAATTTTTAAAAATATAGAAGAGCCCCTTTTAATTTTTTATTTTGAAATAACTTCAAAATGACAGAAAAGTTGGAAGAATAGTACAAAAAATTCCAGATATTGTTCACCCAGGTATTCCAAATGTTAACATTTTGTCACATTTGCTTTCTTTTTCTATATATACATGGTTTTTCTTCGAAAACATTTGAAAATAATTCAAGCTACTTAAACAAATTTACAAGAAAAAAACAAACAACCCCATTAAAAAGTGGGCAAAGGACATGAACAGACACTTCTCAAAAGAAGACATACTTGCAGCCAACAATCATATGGAAAAAAGCCCAACATCACTAATTATTAGAGAAATGCAAATCAAAACCACAATGAGATACCATTTCACACCAGTCAGAATGGCTATTATTAAAAAGTCAAAAAATAAAAGATGCTGATGAGGTTGTGGAGAAAAAGGAATGCCTTTACACTGTTGGTGGGAGTGTAAATTAGTTCAACCATTATGGAAGACAGTGTGGTGATTCCTCAAAGACCTAGACAGAAATACCATTTGACCCAGCAATCTCATTACTGAGTACATACCTAAAAGAATATAAATCATTCTATTATAAAGACACATGCAAGTGTATGTTCAATGCAGCACTATTCACAATAGCAAAGACATGGAATCAACTTAAATGCTCATCACTGATAGACTGGATAAAGAAAATATGGTACATATACACCATGGAGTACTATGCAGCCACAAAAAAGAACAGAGCATGTCCTTTGTAGGGACATGGATGGAGATGGAGGCCATTATTCTTAGCAAACTATTGCAGGAAGAGAAAACCAAATACCACATGTTCTCACTTATAAGTGGGAGCTAAATGATGAGAACACGTGGACACATAGAGGGGAACAACACACACTGGGGCCTACTGGAGGGCAGAGAATAGGAAGAAGGGGAGAATCAGGAAAAATGAGTAATGGATACTAGGCTCAATACCTAGGTGATGAAATAATCTGTACAACAAATTCCTATGACACATGTTTATCTATGTAACAAACCTGTACATCCTGCACATGTACTCCTGAACTTTTAAAATAAATGTTAAAAAATTTCCAGCTATGATGTCTCTTTAACCTCAAATACTTTGGTATGTATCTTTGAAAATAAAGACATTCTCTTACGTAAATAGAGCCCAATGATCAAAATCAGGAGATTAATATCGACACAATGCTGTTATCTAATCTGTAGACCTTATTTCAAGTCAAAGTTACTTTATAAGAAGCATTCAGTATTTAAAGAAGCATTTGGTCTGTCCTGTGTCTTCATGCTTAGCTAATTGAGACATCTTTGAATTGGAAGCTTGCCAGGATGGGATCAAGAGGCAAGAAAGGAGGGATTGAGATTTTCCTGTTAGGACACAAAGGATTAAGACAGGATGCAGCCAGGATCCTTTGTGAAAATAGGTTGAAAAAGACAGAGTTAAAGATGGAGATGGAGGGAGAGAAAGCAGGAGAAAGGGAGGGGAGAATGAGAATGAAATCTGAGTGAGACTTCAGATGTCCATGTGAGGACAGACACTTAGACCTACTCTGCTCTGTTCCGCTTCCAAAGTCCCTGGTCCCTCTTCCCTGGATTGTGAGAAAGCTATGCTACATGCCAGATTGGGCTCTTTTTGGTGAATAAACCAGTGTGTTTTTCACACACACTCACACCCCATTAGATGACCTTTAAAAGACATTCTTTTAAAGAAACTATGCAAAATTTTGCCCTCTCCTGCTTATACTAGTTTGCCTTTTCAAATAATTCTCCTTTCCATGCTTTAATTTTACTCTTCTCCCGATAGATGACAGCTAAATGCAAATAAATATATTGGTTTTTCCAAACACAAACTGACCCTCTTTTCACAGTATACATATATAAAAAGAAAAAGCAGGTTGAAAACACCTAATGAATTGAACCTGTTCCTTCCCATTCAATGTTTAGGAATGGCTGAAATTTAGCTATCCAGGGCCACTGTATCAGGGGTTGCTGGGACCTGGTTGTTCTTCACTTCTCATTTTTCATCACAGTGATCATGCTATCTGCTTTTTGTCAGTTGTTCTTATCAGACACACCACCGCAGACCACACTGGAAATGGGAAGCAGGAAGCCCTGTCTGGTTTGACTTAGATATCCTGAGGGCTGCACTCACCCTTACCTTCGCTGTATCAGTGAAAGCTTCTTTTTTTTGGGCATGACTAGTCTAAGACCTGGAATATGAGAACAAGACATTGAGAAATTTGTGTTTTTATCCAGAGAGCAGTCATTTGTTTATGCATTCTACAATTATTCCCAATTCTTAATTGGGAATTGATCTTAATCTGTTTAGGAACAGAACACAATTAGCTATAACCTAGATCTAACAGAGGTAAGTCTAACCTCTCAAAAAATAGAAGGATTTGGCAGCCAAAATTAGTAATAAGTCACAATCAGCATTTTGGTCTTTGATGATATTCCCTGGTTCAATGATTACACCTCTGTTCCAGCGGATAATATTGGGGCACTAATTAAATGAGATAATTTTTAGCTTAAAAAGATCTTAAAGATGGCCTACTCCAATCTCTTCCTGATGTTTTTGCAAATGTGCCTCAGTTTAGTCATCTGTGGCTCTCAGTCCTGAACTTGTGGAGGAGTTTGGTGTTCAGTGGAAGGTGTCCACTTTAGCATGCATATAGGAATGATTATTTTCCGTAACCTTCCAAGCACAGAAGAAATTCTAAATACAAGATGTCCTGTGAGTTAGAAGTAGAGATTATTGGCAAAGACAAAGAATGGCAATGGACTGGGAAATGGATCCAGAATCCTGATCTCCAGTAGTTCTCCACCTAGTTTCACTGAGAGGGTCATTGGTCAGATGACCTAGAGATGCTGAAATTCTCTTTTGCTTTGGGATCAAGACCACAAGGAGAGTTTTTATTATAACTCTTCTCTTCTGGTAATAATGAAAATGAAATATTAAGAGCTCTTCATTACAAGCCTTAGGGAAATACGCAAATATGTTACAACTTTCTAAAATATGTCCTGATTAAATATCTCATTTCTCCACTTTCATAATTGGGAAATAATAGACCAACTGATTGTGCTAAATGGATTTCAGCAAGCCTCACTGTCTTGTTCCATCAGGAGGGAATACTTATTTCTCCATCGTGTCATCTTTTTCTACAAAGGATAACTCATTCCTACTATTCAAGTAAATCTCTTAAAAAAATCTAACAAAGCTCTATTTCTGGATTATATAAGAATATTTGTATATGTCTGTATAGATATAAACACGATTGTAGATATGCATTGGCCCATACTGTTGAAAGCAATTTTTCTGGTTAAGGAGATCAAGGAACTTTTTTTGTATTTTTTTTTGTTTTGTCTTTTTTGATAAGATCAGTGCATTTTTACGAACAAACAAAAACAAACATCATAAAAAATTTAGTACTAATTCATGAATTGCTAACATAATGTTGTGGTTTGTTTTAAACTCCCAAATAGCTCCTATACCTTGTACCTGGGAAGAAGAATTCAGTTAAATTCAACAAATAAGGATGGAGTATACACTATATGCCAAACATCATGCTGAGATCTGGATATATAAAGATGAGATAAGACTCTACAGGCGAGACTTTTGTGTGCTTATTTGTCTTATTGTTTCATGCAGTAATAGTAAAGATATAGATGAGATTTTGGAGATATAGAAATCATCTTTATTTGGAACAAGGAGGGAAGATCTCTCAGAATAGCCTGAACAGGTTTTTGAAGGATGAGTAAAAGTTTACTATCCAAAGATAGTGAAGGAAGTCATCCCAGAAGGTGGGAACAGTATGGGCAAAGCAAAGAAAGTTTAGTACTGCATCATGTGTAAGGGCAAATAACAGTATTTGTGGATTGTTGGAGTATAAAGGAGTGAGACAGCATGAGGGTTAATGATCAGTATGGCTCAGAATATGAAGATCCATGAAGATCAATTAAGCAACTTGCCCTTTATCTTCTAGGAAATTGGCAACTGATGAAGGGAAGTGTATCAGTCCGTTTTCATGCTGCTGATAAAGACACACCCGGACTGGGAAGAAAAAGAGGTTTAATGGACTTACACTTTGACATGGCTGGGAAAGCCTCACAATCATGGTAGAAGGCAAGGAGGAGCAAGTCACATCTTACGTGGATGGTGGTGGGCAAAGAGAGAGAGCTTGTGCAGCGGAACTCCTCTTTTTAAAAGTATCAGATCTCGTGAAATTTATTCACTATTATGATAACAGCAGAAGACAGACCTGCTCCCATGATTCAGTTACCTCCCACTGAGTGCCTCCCTCAACACGTGGGAATTATGAGTTATACTTCAAGATGATTTGGGTGGGGACACACAGCCAAACCATATCAGGGAGCAGGAAAAAGAAACAAAAACAGCAACTAATAACTCCCAAGACCACAGCTTAGCTCCTGTCTAGAGCTTTGCTACTTAGCCACAGGAACACGGGTGATCATACCTCAACAGAAGTCTGCCAGCATTCATTACGACCAATGCTTAATTTCATCTGACAACATCAATGTCAAAATCAGAGCTTGGAGCTGGCGGTGTTTCAGCAGAGGAGTCTTTGGAGCTTCCACAAACTGGTTCAATAAACAATCTTGCTGTGAAACACAGAGCTTGATATTTAGAAGAGTTTTAGCTGGCACATCCACAAAGCTGCAGCATCCTGTCCACTGCTAATTCCACTGTGAAATGTTGAAATACAGCTCTTAGCTCCAAGAAAGCATGTAGGCTTCTATTTGCATGCAAATCATTGCCATTCATGTGTGAACTACAGCAGGTAACAGCTCTGCCAGATGGAATAATTTGGGGTAAGGCCATCCTCTTTGTTAAAGGCCACAGGTATCCATGCATGCTGCAGTGTAGCTCATTCCTACTTTCCACGTCACCCCCTGGGGAATAATCATTTTAATGATGGGCCTCAAGGAAAGGAAACTCCATTCTACCCTGTCATCATTTAGTAAACAAAATGGTGCCAATTAGTGTAATGCTGACCTAATGTAATATTTGATGCAATTAGTAAATTGAGTCATAGATATTGAGAGGGATAAAAAAGAACATGGTAAATTGATAGATCAAGAAAACTCCCTTGGATTTTGAAAGAGTACAGATTGCATGCATGTTTCAAGGAAAACCACTGTGGTCTCACCCCAGGTGGCAGTGCCTTGTAGTGGTTAGGAGTGTGTGTCTCTAGAATCAGAATGCTTGTGTCTCAATCACAGCTCTACCTCTTACTAGCCAGAAGACTTTGAATGAAACTCACACTTCCTAAGTGTCAACTTCATCATCTTTAAAGTGAAGATAGTAGTAGACAATTGAACTTAATCCTCTCCTGGTCATATGAGGTAGGTCTGATTTAAGTGGTTTAGCAGCCTGCCTGATACATGTAAAGCTTAACAATAACTATAATAATCATAATTACAATGAATAAGATAGCCATAGAAGCTAGTTGAATTAAATTTATTTGTAATAAATGTAGTAGCTAATGCTGTACTTGATCAATTCACAGAGCTGATTTCTCCAATAAATAGGAAGCTCCTAAGTATAGAGACCATGTCTTCTCTTCTCTTCTTGTCATCAGTGGTTTGCTCACCATCTAACACTTAGGATGTGTTCAACAAATGGTTATTAAATGCACAGGTTTTAAAATTAGCATTTTTTGTGTTATTTATTCCTTTACCTCCTCCTTCTTCATATCTCTTTCTCCTCTGTCATCATCATCATCATCATCATTTTTTATCTCTCTATTTCCAAAGACATGGAGATAAGATTTGTCCCAGCGGGATTCATGCTGGTTACATGGAAAGCAACACTTGATATTCAAATGTCCCCTAAGGCTATCTACCTCCTTATGAATCTTTGGTATCTTTCATTTGAATCTCCAGGCATACTCTTTATCTTTTCCCAAGCCTGCTCTATGCATGAATTTTATGGACTCCATTAATTAGTTTGCTTATCTTTTAGTTTCCTGTTGGATTAAGCCAGTGAGAACCCAGAAGGGTAAGGAGAGAGTTAGGGCAGGTTTCTGTCTTCTGGGTCTAACTGTTGCCTTTGTTTTTCTCTCTGTGGCTACAGCTTTTACTAGGCAACTTTCTCTTATAGCTTTAGTGTTCCTCTTTGGATTCTGGTATCTACTTCTTTTCCTTGCCATTCCCTTACTGGTTTTCCATCACCCTGCCCACTCTTTAGTAAATGTCCCTTTCATTAGTTTCTCCCCCAGGTTGCTCACCTTGAGTATGCCATCTGTTGCCCATCAGGACCTTGACTGATACAGGGTTCTAGAGCATATAAACTTCAACGGTCTGCCACCAAGTCTGTGTGATCTCTAGTTCCCACTTGCCACGTGGCAGGACCTTAGCAGCAGAAAGGGACATTTTCTTGCCTTTACAGTGATCACTAAGTGAAGAGAAGAAGAGCAGGTGTGTCTCCTACATAATTGCTGCAGAACTGTTGTTTCTCAGGTCCAGCTGTTTTTGTCTCTTTTATGCCATCTGTCTCCAAATCTCTGATATGTTGCTAATATACTGCTTAGGCCACCTATGAGGTATCCATGAGGTCCATTATGGTGGATAATTAGATTTTAGGTCAGAAATCCTGGAATCAAAGCCTTTCCCAAATTGCCTATCAGTCAGAACTCAAAAGGATTCTAGGACTCATTTAAAAATTCAATTTTTTTTTTTTTTAATTTTGCGATGGAGACAGGGAGGAGTTGCTCAACTAACATATTGCCAACTACAGACAGCTCTTTTGTCATCTATTGGATAAGAGAGACACTTAATCAAACACCTAAAACAAAACATGCTTGTTATTTACAAAGAGATACATAAAAGCAAATATCAAATGTTTGCACAAACTTTTTATAAAAGAACCACAACTTGAGAACCCCAGAATAATGTTCAGAGATGCCTGTGACTTCCATTTGAAACCATACTCACTTAAGAAAACTAGAACTTTATCCTATGAAAATTTATTTGAATGGAGACTCATCCACACAAGAGAAAGCTTCTGTTTTAAAACTGGTAAATTTTATTTGTAGATTATCAGCAAAATAAAAACATAACATTGAAATAGGAGTCTCAGAGACAGTATGGGTTCCTGAATATACATTCTTATGCCACAGTTTGGGAAATACTTACATAAATAAACTATAGTGATACAAGAGAAATTCATCCCATTTGAAGATTCAGAAAGAAGGTGATGTTTAATTTGAGTCTCTTAAGGATGAGGGGAGATGGTGAAGGGATAAATATGGTGAGAAGAGGCAACAGCAGTTGCTCATAACAGCAACCGTTTTTTGAGAATATATGAAGTGTCATGGCAATAACTTATCTGCCTGCCCGTATTTGAGGGCATGGCAGATTTTAGAAAGTGTGGGAAGTCCAGTATGGCTGGGCTGTAGTGTGCGTTATTGGAAAGCCACTGGAGAGGAGGATGAAATAAGAGATTAACTTTGAAGGCGCTTGAATGTATGTTAAGGAGTTAGGACCAGTCTAAGTCAGTGTTTTTCAAGCTCATTCTGTCTCTCTCTTGCAGTGAAACCTTTTATTGAAAAAGTCTCATTCAGAAGACAAATGTGTAACAAAGAAAATGGGGTTCACCTCCAGTGGAAGATGCAGATATGGGCAGGAGCTTCCTAGAGTTTAACAAGCACAGTCTGAAAGCCTGCTCTGGGTAGTGGGAAATCACCAGATTTGTGTTTAGGAAAGATTACCACAGATCCATGGAGAAAGAAAGAAGACCAAATTCTCTAGTGCAGTAATAGAAGGGGAGAGGTGATGAGGGCTGGCATGAAAGCTACAATGGCTGGCTGCAGTGGCTCACACCTGTGCTCCTAGTACTTTGGGAGGCCAAGGTGGGAGGATCGCTTGAGCTCAGGAGTTCAAGGCCAGTTTGGGCAACATAATAAGACCTCATCTCTACAAAAAATAAAAAAATTAGTCAGACGTGGTGGTGCACTAATTTTGCTGGCGAGGAAGGCACTGACAGATTTACATTCTGATGAGGAAGGCACCAGCCACTCAGAGGTTTCAGCTACTCGAGAGACTGAGGTGGGAGGATCGCTTGAGCCTGGGAGGTGGAGGCTGCAGTGAGCTGTGATCATGCTACTGCACTCCAGCCTGGGTGACAGAACGAGATCCTGCCTCAGGAAAAAAAAAAAAAAAGCTATGATGATGAAAATAAAGAGGGACAGATGCATAGTCAGGCCTGAGGTAGAATCAGTATGTTAATATGATATTGTGACTTCTTAACTAACAGGTGTAAGGGAAGTAGGAGCACCAAGAATGTCTGGGGCTTTCTAATCAGCTTAGATTGATTAGGAAGTTCTAGGCATCACTAGGAAACAAACCAAAGGAGACTGTCTCCCTTGTTTCAGAGCATGGGTCTATCATGCTGGACATATAGAGGGCAGTCCTCAAAAAGGCACTTGGGAAGAGAAGCAGAACAACCTGTTTCTGAAATAACATCTGGAATAGAACGGGGTCCCATTTCCCCATTAACCAAGAATAAATCCCGAAAACAAGAACTCAGGATGGAGCGCTCTGAAATCCCCATGGTTTGGAAAGGGTGTGGAGCACATGCTCAGGTTTACCGTATTTAGTTTTGGTGGTGAAAGAAGATCTCTTAGTAGATGACATCTGGGGGAAAAATCTGAAATAAGGGAGGAAGCCAACCTGATTCAGAAAAATCACATTCCAGGTAGAGAAAAAGGCAAGCATAAAGGCTCTACTCCTGCATATTTCAGGAGCAGCAGGAAAGCAAGTGTACCTACAATGGAGTTTCCAGGAACCTGCAGATAGTCTAGGTGGAGGCAACAAAGGTGATAGGTGTGATAACTAGGTAGAGGTCAAATCATACCAAACCCTGAAGGCCAGGGGCAAGGAATAGGTAATACAGTAAACTTGGTATTTGGTAAACTTGGGTTTTGTGTAAGGTGACTTTGGAAAAGGACAGGCATAGTTTGAAACATGAAGGATCAATTTTAGAGTGAATGACAAAAAAGATATGACTTCCCCAAACTGATGTACAGATTCAGGAATTTACCAAAGCCCACGTATATCAGCTGAAAAAGATTCAGGAGGTTAATGGACACCAGATAGTTAAGGGGATTTACTAAAGGAAAAAAAATACATCACCATCATCTGTTCTCCCAGAGACACCAAACATACACATATTGCTTGTCTTCGATAGCATAGGCAGCTCACTTATAAACTACCTCTTCAGAGTGTCTTAGCAGCACGTTCCCTCAACTAATTGGCGTTGCTCTCATCTAACACATCAGCAAAATCTATTGGCTCTGTCTTCAAAATGTCTTCTGAGTCTATAGGCTAGTTTCTTTTCCTTTCTTTCTTTTTTTTTTTTTTTTTTTTTTTTGAGATGGAGTCTCGCTCTGTCACCCAGGCTAGAGTGCAGCGGCGTGATCTCAGCTCACTGCAACCTCTGCCTCCCTGGGTTCAAGTGATTCTTGTGCCTCATCCTCCTGAGTGGCTGGGATTACAGGCACTCGCCACCTCGCCTGACTAATTTTTTTTTTTTTTTTTTTTTTGGTATTTTTAGTAGAGACGGGGGTCTCACTATGTTTGTCAGGCCGGTCTTGAACTCCTGACCTCAAGTGATCTGCCTGCTTCGGCCTCCCAAAGCGCTGAGATTACAGGTGTGAGCCACCACGCCCAGCCTATAGGCTAGTTTCTATCCCTCCTCTTCTCATTTTCATATTTTCCTGGCCCAATAAAATGGCTTCCATATTTCCACTCTTCATTTTACCTTTACCTTGCACCCAGTAAAATCTATTTTCCAAAAAAGAGCTAGAGCGATCTTTCAAAATGTGAATCTGATCCTGTTACTCACTTTTGCAAAACCTTCAGTGCTGTCCTGTTCCTTGCCCCTGTCCTTCAGAGCTTGGTATGATTTGACCTCTGCCTGGTTATCACTCCTATCACCTTTGCTGCCTCCACCTAGAATACCTGCAGGTTCCTGGTAACTCCATTCTAGCTATACTTGCTTTCCTGCTGCTTCTGACATATGCAGGAGTAGAGCCTTTATGCTTGCTTTTTTCTCTACCTGAAATGTGATTTTTCTGAATCAGGTTGGCTTCCTCCCTTATTCCAGATTTTTCCCCCAGATGTCATCTACTAAGAGATCTTCTTTCACTTCCTAAACTAAAATAGCTGTATCCCCTATTCCCATCTCCAAGTTATCCTTAACCCTTTCATGTTTTTCTGTAATACTTATGTCTCCTGGAAAATATATTACATTTGCATTCATTTGTCTCCTTATGAGTGCCTCCCTCATGAGCATGTAAATCTTTGAGGGTAGTACTGTAGTTTTTATTGGTCATTGTTAAATTGCTAAGACCTCATACAGTGTCTGGCACATAGTGCACAATATATATATATATTTTAATGTATCTTGATGCATAAATCAGATGCCTGCCTTCCTTTCCCCTTGGATATTTCTTCTCCTGGCTCTTATGTGTAATCTGCTGGCTATCCAACTCGTGCCACATCAGAAACCTCTTGCTTGCCTCAGGTAATGATTTTTCCAGTACTGAGGGGAATGTCACATTTGCCATGTGGTTGGAGCATCTGAAAGGACTGATTTATTTTGCAGAATCTCATGAAATCTGGGTGATTTAGGTGTGAAATAATGGCATACATAATTATGTGAAAAAATCAGATACCATTATATAGAGTAGTAGCAGATACCAAAATGTTTAAGAATAATTTATAAACAGAAAGGAAACTTAAGTCTGTGAAAATTCTGTCCAGTGACTTATTAGGGGTTTTAGTAAGCATTTGAAGAAAAGGGTCAATTACTCTATTACAGTTTTAGAACTTCTTAGATAATTTTTTTGGGGTAACCATTAACTTTGTCAGTCATAATTGTCAGCTTTCAATGAGCAGTGGTTATTGCTCCCAAGTTTTGTGGGTTGAGGGGGAGTGGGGGTCCTCCAAAGGTGGTTAATGCTGTCTTTAAGAGTGCACATTCTGCCAGGTGCAGTGGCTCACACCTGTAATCCCAGCACTTTGGGAGGCCAAGGCAGGCAGATCACGAGGTCAAGAGATTGAGACCATCCTGACCAACATGGTGAAACCCCGTCTCTACTAAAAATACAAAAATTAACTGAGCGTGGTGGCACACACCTGTAGTCCCAGCTACTCGGGAGGCTGAGGCAGGAGAATCTCTTGAACCCAGGAGGTGGAAATTGCAGCGAGCCGAGATCGTGCCACAGCACTCCAGCCTGGTGACAGAGTGAGACTGTCTCGGGTGGGGGGGGTGCCGGGGGTGGGGTAAGAAAAGAAAAGAAAAAAAAAACAAAGAGTGCACACTCTTTCTTGTCTTTCCTGTTTACTGCTTCTTGGATAGTTTTGAGCATGGTAATATGAGAATTATTGTCAAAGGCATTAGAGCCCAAAAGGAGTCAGGAGGATTTTTTTTTCCCGAATGATAAACTTTTTGAACCATTATCCAGCTAATTTGAAATACTTCAAGAAATGATTCACTTACGATTCTCCTTGTATGAATATTCTGTAATATCTAATAGAAGTGTCAAGGAACATTTTTTTCTATGATCTAAAGCTTAAGCTATTTTTTTTCCCTTAATTTCGCCCCATTAGTCTTACTTTCATCTTGTTCGTGTTAAAAATTTACTCTCCATTTTCAGCCTTGCGCACTTTGGGTGTGTTTCTGGAATTAGTGACCTGGATTAAGTTCGTCTGTCTCTCTCTTGACTTGGCTGCTTCCTTTCCTGTTTCTCTTCTTGGGGCTTTCTTGGGTTTAATTTCATATTTTGGGAGTTAAAGTGCTCATTCCTGCGTCCAGCAACCCATCTCGAGGCAGGGATGGATCAAAGCCTGCTTCATTGCAGGTGTAGCCAACATTTGCTGGGCTTCCAGTCACGGTAGGCATCATGCCTGTTGCTTTTTGCACACATTGTCTCATTTCATCGCCATAAAGCCAGCCCTGTGAGGTGGGTATTATTTTTCTCATTTTAGAGGTGAAAAAATTGGATCAGATGAGATACCAGAGTTTGAATCTCAGATCTGTCTTATTGACTCCAAATTCTGCTCTATCATAGGGCAGTAAGCCAAAGAAATTCTTTTTGGCTACCATTTAGCATTATAAGCTAAGATTTAATTGACTTTTCACTCTAACTCCTGGGTCACTTTTAGAAATGGTGCTTTGGAAGAAGAAACCTCTTAGCAGATGACATCATAAATGTTACTTTTTCCCAAATGACTCATGGAAGCAGAAATTATAATATAAATTACAAAATATTTATAAGTAAGCAATAAAAACATTTGATATTATAAAAAAATTTTTTCCCCATCAGCTTCTTCCCAAATACCACTCCCCATACATCCTGGTTTCAACTCTGGCTTTCCATGTTGCATTATAGGTTATTCATTTGTGTCTAGATATCTTTCCTCTGTGAGTTTCCTTTGATAATTTAGCGATCTTTATCAGTGTTTGCCATGTCTCATTTGTGAATTTCATTAACAAGCTATTTGCTGCCTCTTTTAGACCATTAATGAAGATGCTAAATGAAACTCAGTCCATCAATCCCTATGCCACCCTGCTGGAAAACCAGGTACTCAGAGGTTTATGATTATTCCTTGTTCGTGACTCTTGAGCTGGTTCCCAAATCAACTGAGAGTACTTATAGCCAAGCCAATTTCAATTAATCTGCCAGGAGAATTTCGTGAGCAAAAGTAGCACCTGCTTCTCTAAAACTAAGATGGATCACTTGCATTCACTTAACCTACTAAAATTAAAGTTGTGTCCAAGTAGCAATTATGAGACATTACTCTAGTGATAGTCAAACTTTTTTTGAATTTCTATTTACCTCATATTTTCTGTGACCAAGAGTTGTTTCTTAAATATGTCTAATTTTCAGTTCTACATTTGAAAATCAATATGATTATTTATGTTCTTTATCTTCATAATTTAAAAGAGGCTTTTGTTAGTGTTATTTGTTTCTTTCTCTACCACAGCTGATAATTTTTCTGCCACAGTTTATACTAGAAAAAATTCTTACAATCAGCATTGTGTAATAAAAAACATGCAGGCTTTGGAGTTAGTAGATTTAGGTTTAAAATCTCTGCTCCCCTGCTTTCTAGCTATCTGACTTTGGACATATAATAACTTCTCTGTGCCTGTAAAAAGTCTCAAAATAATGTCTATAGCATAAGGAAATCTATAAAAATAATAAAAACCATAGGAACAGTAATTTCTACCTTTCCGATTTTCAGAATGAAGATAAAGATTAGCATTGATGGGATGTAATAAGTAGTCAACAAAAAGGAGCCATTATTGAATTGAATTTTTCTTCCTCATTTGCAATGACTCCTGGCCTACTTACATATTAATGTAATTATGTTCCATGAATTAATTTAAAAAGTAGTGAAAAGTCCAATAAAAACCAAGAAAGTCTAATATGAAAAAAATCAACTTTGCTAAGAAATTAATGAATTTTTATTTTATTTTATTTTATTCATTTTATTTTATTTTTTGAGACAGAGTCTCACTCTGTTGTCCAGGTTGAACTGCAGTGGCATGATCTCGGATCACTGCCACCTCCGCCTCCTGGGTTCAAGCGATTCTCATGCCTCATCCTCCTGAGTAGCTGGGACTACAGGCACATGCCACCATGCCCAACTAATTTTTGTATTTTTTTAGTAGAGACGCCATGTTGGCCAGGCAGTTTCTGAACTCCCAGCCTCAGGTGAGCTGCCTGCCTCGGTCTCCCAAAGTGCTAGGATTATAGGTGTGAGTGACTGTGCCCGGCCTGAATTTTATTTTATTTTTAATTTCAACTTTTATTTTAGATTCAGGGGATACATGTGCAAGTTTGTTATACTGGTATGTTGTGTGATGCTGAGGTTTGGGGTTTGATTAATCCCATCACCCAGGTAGTGAGCTTAGTACCAGTACATAGTTTTTCAGGCTCTGTCCTTCTCTGTCTCTGCCCCCTTTAGGAGTCTCCACTGTCTATTGCTCTTGTCTTTGTGTCCACATGTATCCAATGTTTAGCTCTCATTTATAAGTGAGAACATGTGGCATTTGGTTTTCTCTTTCTGCATTAATTTGCTTAGGATAATGGCCTCCAGCTGCATCCATGTTGCTGCAAAGGACAAGGTTCTTTTTTATGGTTGCATAGTATTTCATGATGTATAGGTACCATATTTTCTTTATTTAATTCACCATCGATGGGCACCTAGGTTGATTTTGTCTTTGCTATTGTGAATAGTCTGCAACAAACATATAAGGGCATGTGTCTTTTTGGTAGTACAATGTATTTTCCTTTGGCTATATGCCCAAGTAATAGGACTGATGGGTTGAATGGTAGTTCTGTTCTAAGTTCTTTGAGGAATTGCCACACTGCTTTGCTTTCCAAAGTGGCTGAATTAATTTACATTCTCAGCAACAGTGTATAAGTGTTCCCTTTTCTCCACAGCCTCATCAGAATCTACTATTTTTTGACGTTTTATTAGTAGCCATTCTGACTGGTGTAGGTTGGTATCTCATTGTGGTTTTGATTTGCATTTCTCTGATTCTTAGTGATGTGGAGTGGTTTTTCATGTTTGTTGGCCACTTGCGCATCTTCTTTCGAGAAGTGTATGTTCATGTCCTTTGCTCACTTTTTATTTTTTATTCATATTTATTTATTTATTTATTTTTTCCACTGTTTTTGAACCTTTATTAGACCAAACTTTTAGACTACCTTATTGACTAATGTTTAACAAGTTGTATTTTAGTGTATTATTCTACATGTTTATTTTTATTTTATTTATTTTATTATTATTATACTTTAAGTTCTAGGGTACATATGCACAACGTGCAGGTTTGTTACATATGTATACATGTGCCATGTTGGTGTGCTGCACCCATTAACTCATCATTTACGTTAGGTATATCTTCTAATGCTATCCCTCCCCCATCCCCCAACCCCATGACAGGCCCCGGTGTGTGGTGTTCCCGACTCTGTATCCAAGTGTTTTCATTGTTCAATTCCCACCTATGAGTGAGAACATGCGGTGTTTGGTTTTCTGTCCTTGCGATAGTTTGCTGAGAATGATGGTTTCCAGCTTCATCGATGTCCCTACAAAGGACATCAACTCATCATTTTTTATGGTTGCATGGTATTCCATGGTGTGTATGTGCCACATTTTCTTAATCCAGTCTATCACTGTTGGACATTTGGGTTGGTTCCATGTCTTTGCTATTGTGAATAGTGCGGCAATAAACGTACATGTGCATGTGTCTTTATAGCAGCATGATTTATAATCCTTTGGGTATATACCCAGTAATGGGATTGCTGGGTCAAATGGTATTTCTAGTTCTAGATCCTTGAGGAATCACCCCACTGTCTTCCACAATGGTTGAACTAGTTTACAGTCCCACCAACAGTGTAAAAGTGTGCCTATTTCTCCACATCCTCTCCAGCACCTGTTGTTTCCTGACTTTTTAATAGTCACCATTCTAACTAGTGTGAGATAGTATCTCATTGTGGTTTTGATTTGCATTTCTCTGATGGCCAGTGATGATGAGCATTTTTTCATGTGTCTTTTGGCTGCATAAATGTGTTCTTTTGAGAAGTGTCTGTTCATATCCTTCACCTACTTTAATGGGGCTGTTTTTTTCTTGTAAATTTGTTTAAGTTCTTTGTAGATTCTGGATATTAGCCCTTTGTCAGATGGGTAGATTGCAAAAATTTTCTCCCATTCTGTAGGTTGCCTGTTCACTCTGATGGTAGTTTCATTTGCTGTGCAGAAGCTCTTTAGTTTAATTAGATCCCATTTATCAATTTTGGCTTTTGTTGCCGTTGCTTTTGGTGTTTAGACATGAAGTCCTTGCCCATGCCAATGTCCTGAATGGTATTGCCTAAGTTTTCTTCTAGGGATTTTATAGTTTTAGGTCTAACATGTGAGTCTTTAATCCATCTTGAAGTAATTTTTGTATAAGGTGTAAGGATGGTATCCAGTTTCAGCTTTCTACATATGACTAGCCAGTTTTCCCAGCATAAATAGGGAATCCTTTCCCCGTTTCTTGTTTTTGTCAGATTTGTCAAAGATCAGATGGTTGTACATGTGTGGTATTATTTCTGAGGCCTCTGTTCTGTTCCATTGGTCTATATCTCTGTTTTGGTATCAGTACCATGCTGTTTTGGTTACTGTAGCCTTGTAGTATAGTTTGAAGTAAGGTAGCATGATGCCTCCAGCTTTGTTCTTTTGGCTTTGGATTATCTTGGCAATGCAGGTTCTTTTTTGGTTCCATATGAACTTCAAAGTAGTTTTTTTCCAATTCTGTGAAGAAAGTCATTGGTAGCTTGATGGGGATGGCATTGAATCTATAAATTACCTTGGGCAGTATGGCCATTTTCACGATATTGATTCTTTCTATCCACGAGCATGGAATGTTCTTCCATTTGTTTTTGTCCTCTTTTATTTCATTGAATAGTGGTTTGTAATTCTCCTTGAAGAGGTCCTTCACATCCCTTGTAAGTTGGATTCCTAGGTATTTTATTCTCTTTGAAGCAATTGTGAATGGGAGTTCACTTATGATTTGGCTCTTTGTTTGTCTGTTATTGGTGTGTAGGAATGCTTGTGATTTTTGCACATTGATTTTGTATCCTGAGACTTTGCTGAAGTTGCTTATCAGCTTAAGGAGATTTTGGGCTGAGACGATGGGGTTTTCTAAATATACAATCATGTCATCTGCAAACAGGGACAATTTGACTTCCTCTTTTCCTAATTGAATATCCTTTATTTCTTTCTCCTGCCTGATTGCCCTGGCCAGAACTTCCAACACTATGTTGAATAGGAGTGGTGAGAGAGGACATCCCTGTTTTGTGACAGTTTTCCAAGGGAATGCTTCCAATTTTTGCCCATTCAGTATGATATTGGCTGTGGGTTTGTCATAAATAGCTCTTATTATTTTGAGATGCGTCCCATCAATGCCTAATTTATTGAGAGTTTTTAGCATGAAGGGCTGTTGAATTTTGTCGAAGGCCTTTTCTGCGTCTATTGAGATAATCATGTGGTTTTTGTCATTGGTTCTGTTTATATGCTGGATTACGTTTATTGATGTGCGTATGCTGAACCAGCCTTGTATCCCAGGAATGAAGCACACTTAATTATGGTGGATAAGCTTTTTGATGTGCTGCTGGATTCGGTTTGCTAGTATTTTATTGAGGATTTTTGCATCGATGTTCATCAGGGATATTGGTCTAAAATTCTCTTTTTTTGTTGTGTCTCTGCCAGGCTTTGATATCAGGATGATGCTGGCCTCATAAAATAAGTTAAGGAGGATTCCTTCTTTTTCTATTGATTGGAATAGTTTCAGAAAGAATGGTACCAGCTCCTCCTTGTATCTCTGGTAGACTTCGGCTGTGAATCCATCTGGTCCTGGACTTTTTTTGGTTGGTAGGCCATTAATTATTGCCTGAATTTCAGAGCCTGTTATTGGTCTATTCAGGTATTCAACTTCTTCCTGGTTTAGTCTTGGGAGGGTGTATGTGTCTAGGAATTTATCCATTTCTTCTAAATTTTCTAGTTTATTTTCATAGAGGTGTTTATAGTATTCTCTGATGGTGGTTTGTGTCTCTGTGGAATCGGTGGTGATATCCCCTTTATCATTTTTTATTGTGTCTATTTGATTCTTCTCTCTTTTCTTCTTCATTAGTCTTGCTAGTGGTCTATGAATTTTGTTGATCTTTTCAAAAAACCAGCTCCTGAATTCATTGATTTTTTTGAAGGGTTTTTTGTGTCTCTATCTCTTTCAGTTCTGCTCTGATATTAGTTATTTCTTGCCTTCTGCTAGCTTTTCAATGTGTTTGCTCTTGGTTCTCTAGTTCTTTTAATTGTGATGTTAGGGTGTCAGTTTTAGATCTTTCCTGCTTTCTCTTGTGGGCATTTAGTGCTATAAGTTTCCCTCGACACACTGCTTTGAATGTGTCCCAGAGATTCTGGTATGTTGTGTCTTTGTTCTCGTTGGTTTCAAAGAACATCTTTATTTCTGCCTTCATTTTGTTATGTACCCAGTAGTCATTCAGGAGCAGGTTATTCAGTTTCCATGTAGTTGAGCGGTTTTGAGTGAATTTCTTAATCCTGAGTTCTAGTTTGATTGCACTGTGGTGTGAGAGACAGTTTGTTATAATTTCTGTTCTTTTACATTTACTGAGGAGTGCTTTACTTCCAACTATGTGGTCAATTTTGGAATAAGTGTGACGTGGTGCTGAGAAGAATGTATATTCTGTTGATGTGGGGTGGAGAGTTCTGTAGATGTCTATTAGGCCCACTTGGTGCAGAGCTGAGCTCAATTCCTGGATATCCTTGTTAACTTTCTGTCTAATGTTGACAGTGGGGTGTTAAAGTCTCCCATTATTATTGTGTGGGAGTCTAAGTCTCTTTGTAGGTCTCTAAGGACTTGCTTTATGAATCTGGGTGCTCCTGTATTGGGTGCATATCTATTCAGGATAGTTAGCTCTTCTTGTTGAATTGATCCCTTTACCATTATGTAATGGCCTTCTTTGTCTCTTTTGATCTTTGTTGGTTTAAAGTCTGTTTTATCAGAGACTAGGATTGGAACCTCTGCCTTTTCTTGTTTTCCATTTGCTTGCTAGATCTTCCTCCATCCCTTTATTTTGAGCCTATGTGTGTCTCTGCATGTGAGATTGGTCTCCTGAATACAGCACACTGATGGGTCTTGACTGTATCCAATTTGCCAGTCTGTGTCTTTTAATTGGCGCATTTAGCCCATTTACATTTAAGGTTAATATTGTTCTGTGTGAATTTGATCCCGTCATTGTGATATTAGCTGGTTATTTTGCTTGTTAGTTGCTGCAGTTTCTTCCTAGCATCGATGGTCTTTACAATTTGTCATGTTTTTGCAGTGGCTGGTACCGGTTGTTCCTTTCCATGTTTAGTGCTTCCTTCAGGAGGTCTTGTAAGGCAGGTCTGGTGGTGATAAAATCTCTCAGCATTTGCTTGTCTGTAAAGGATTTTATTTCTCCTTCACTTATGCAGCTTAGTTTGGCTGGATATGAAATTCTGGGTTGAAAATTCTTTTCTTTAAGAATGTTGAATATTGGTCCCCACTCTCTTCTGGCTTGTAGAGTTTCTTCGGAGAGATCCGCTGTTAGTCTGATGGGCTTCCCTTTGTGGGTAACCTGATGTTTCTCTCTGGCTGCCCTTAACATTTTTTCTTTCATTTCAACTTTGGTGAATCTGACAATTATGTGTCTTGGAGTTGATCTTCTCGAGGAGTATCTTTGTGGTGTTCTCTGTATTTCCTGAAGTTGAATGTTGGCCTGCCTTGCTAGGTTGGGGACGTTCTCCTGGATAATATCCTGCAGAGTGTTTTCCAACTTGGTTCCATTCTCCCCATCACTTTCAGGTACACCAATCAGACGTAGATTTGGTGTTTTCACATAGTCCCACATTTCTTGGAGGCTTTGTTCATTTCTTTTTACTCTTTTTTCTCTAAACTTCTCTTCTTGCTTCATTTCATTCATTTGATCTTTAATCACTGATACCCTTTCTTCCAGTTGATCGAATCGGCTACTGAAGCTTGTGCATGCGCCACGTAGTTCTCATGCCATGGTTTTCAGCTCCATCAGGTCATTTAAGGTCTTCTCTACATTCTTTATTCTAGTTAGCCATTCGTCTGATCTTTTTTCAAGGTTTTTAGCTTCTTTGTGATGGGTTTGAACATCCTCCTTTAGCTCGGAGAACTTTGTTATTACCGATCTTCTGAAGCCTTCTTCTCTCAACTCGTCAAAGTCATTCTCCATCCAGGTTTGTTCTGTTGCTGGCAAGGAGCTGCATTCCTTTGGAGGAGAAGAGGCCCTCTGATTTTTAGAATTTTCAGCTTTTCTGCTCTGGTTTCTCCCCATCTTTGTGGTTTTATTTTCCTTTGGTCTTTGATGATGGTGATGTACACATGGGGTTTTGGTGTGGCTGTCCTTTCTGTTTGTTAGTTTTCATTCTAACAGTCAGGATCCTTAGCTGCAGGTTTGATGGAGTTTGCTGGAAGTCCACTTCAGACCTGTTTGCTTGGGTATCACCAGCAGAGGTTGCAGAACCAAAGATATTGCAGAATGGCAAATGTTGCTGCCTTATATTTCCTCTGGAAGCTTCATCTCAGTGGGGCACCTGGCCGTATGAGGGGTCAATCGGTCCCTACTGGGAAGTGCCTCCCAGTTAGGCTACTCGGGGGTCAGGGACCCACTTGAGGAGGCAGTCTGTCTGTTCTCAGATCTCAAACTCCATTCTGGGAGAACCACTACTCTCTTCAAAGCTGTCAGACAGGGACATTTAAGTCTGCAGAAGTTTCTGCTGCCTTTTGTTCAGCTATGCCCTGCCCCCAGAGGTGGAGTCTACAGAGGCATGCAGGCCTTGTTGAACTGCGGTGGGCTCCACCCAGTTCGAGCTTCCCGTCCACTTTGTTTACCTTCTCAAGCCTCAGCAATGGCCGGTGCCGCTCCCCCAGCCTCGCTGCTGCCTTGTAGTTAGATCTCAGACTGCTGTGCTGGCAGTGAGCAAGGCTCTGTGGGCGTGGGACCCTCTGAGCCAGGCATGGGATATAATCTCCTGGTGTGCCGTTTTCTAAGACTGTTGGAAAAGTGCACTATTAGGGTGGGAGTGACCCAGTTTTCCAGCTGACATTTCTCATGGCTTCCCTTGGCTAGGAAAGGGAATTCCCCGACCCCTTGCGCTTCCTGGGCAAGGTGATGCCCCGCCCTGCTTCAGCTCACGCTCTGTGGGCTGCACCCACTGTCCTACACCTACTGTCTGACAAGCCCCAGTGAGATGAACCCGATACCTTGTTGGAAATGTAGAAATCACCCATCTTCTGCGTTGCTCACGCTGGGAGCTGTAGACTGGAGCTGTTCCTATTTGGCCATCTTGGAACCTCTCTCCTTTGCTCACTTTTTAATGGAGTTGTTTTTTGTTTGTTGATTTGTTTAAGTTCATTATGGATTCTGGATATTAGACCTTTGTTGGATGTATAGTTTGTGAATATTTTCTCCCATTCTGAAGGGTATCTGTTTACTCTGTTGATAGGTTTTGTGTGTGTGTGTGTGTGTGTGTGTGTGTGTGTGTGTGTGTTTGCTGTGCAGAAGCTCTTTAGTTTAATTAGGTCCAAATTTGTCAATTTTTGTTTCTGTTGTGATTTATTTTGAGGTCTTAGCCATAAATTCCTTGCCAAGGCTAATTTCCAGAATGGTATTTCCTAGGTTTTCTTCTAGAACTTTATAGTTTGAAGTCTTAGATTTAAGTCTTTGATCCATTCTGAGTTAATTTTTGTATATGGTGAAAGGTAGGGGGCCAGTTTCATTCTTCTGCATATGAGTAGGCAGTTATCCCAGCAGCATTTATTAAATAGGGACTCTTTCCCCCATTGGTTAGGATATTAACGAATTTTAAAACCAAGGAGATTGTATTTTATATCCACAAGACTTACAAAAATTTCATTGGTCAGGACTTAACATTATCAAAGTTGCCAAAGATATATGAAAACAATAACTCTTACACTGTGGGAATTTCAAGAACCTCCACTTTTCTAGGTGTTTTAAACTGTTTTCCAGAGTTGAATAGCAACATAACCTTATGATCTTCCAATACCCTCAGAGACTCAGAAGTGTGCAGAGAAGTTCATTGTGCAACAATGTAGATTGCAATCTGGTTGTGGCTGGAAAGAAGAAAATAACTAATTGGAATGCAGAAGTGGACATATAAACAATGGCATGCTCATTAAATGGGTTCTATTATTAGTTAGGAATTAATTAGATTGCAAGTAAAAAGAAAACCAATGACAGTACCTTAAACAAAATGTGAATTCTGCTTTTCTCATTTGATATGAAGTCTAGAGGCAGGGCTGCTTGTTAGGAAAGCTTTACAAAGTCATCAAGAACCCAAACTTCTTTACATCTCACTCTCTCCTATCTAGCAGGCAGCTCTTTCTCTTAACGGTTACAAAATGGCTGCACTTCCACCATGAAGTACATCCGCATTCTAGGCAGGAAATAGTAAAGAGGAAAGAAAAGTGACGGAGGTAGCTGAGCCATCAGGAACTCTCCTGAGCAAACCCAAGCCGACTTTGCTTACATCTCATTAGCTAGGACTGTGCCAGAGAGCTAAGTCTAGCTGCAAGAAGCTTGGAAAGTATTGTCTAATTTTTCAGGGCAAATGATTGCATTGAAAAATATTATGTTTCTCTTAGTAAAAAAAAAAAAAGGGGGGGTCATACTATTCGTTAGGCAGCAGGCAGTGTCTGTCCCCTCTGTTTAGAAGTTGAAAAGAATAAACTTTACCCATATTCACAACGTGGATACATCTCACAAACATAATTTGGGTAAAAAATTTAAGTAACAGAACAATATCCTGGTACGACACAATTTATATGGTTTTTAAAAAGCCACACACAAAATAAGAATATCTGTTATTTATGAATACCTTTGTATGTATTTATAAAGTAAAAACATGTTTGGGAAAGCTATACACTTTGGGAGAGTAAGAGAGGGGAAAAAATTAGAGCTGGCTACAGAGGGAGTTTCAATTGTTTCTTTAATGTGTAATTGCTAAGTAAAAGTTCTAAGAGTAAATAAAAGAGAAATAATTATGAGCATATTTTATGAAATTATAGATAGGCACACTTCCACGTGCCTAGTTGCAGTTGTTTTCTGTTTTCAGGATCTTTTCTGTTCCAAACTTCCTAAATATAAAAGAATGGACCCTGAGGTGACAATCTAATTAAATCGATATAATCATTTTCCAAGAATGAAATCTGTCATTTAAAATCCATAATAAATATTTTGAAGAGAAAAATAATAAGAAAACATAAATAAGGATTTGCTTTTGGCAATCTATTAAATATTTAATTTTGAGTAAAAATGAAATAGTCAGTTCCTTATGTTATCCAATGCTCCCTGAACTCTGAAATTCTTGTGGAGGAAATTACAAAGATGCAAAGTAAATGCCATTTGATACAAGTAGACAATTGGATTTTTTTTAGTAATATGTGTTGCATTATAAAACTGTTATGAAAATACATTGTTGTTCAGAAATGGTAAAGTTTGTAAAAATTTTTTCCAATTCTTGGATCAAACTAAAGCCAAAAGTATTTACTGGTAGCAATAATGGGATGAGACAGGCCAGTGTAACTGATAAAAACATTTATTTATGCTGAGAGTTACCCTTATAATTTCTACCATTTGTTTATACATTTATTCAATAAACTTTTATTAAATGCCTTTTATATATGAGGTCTTTGCCATGTATGGGGAGTTCAGATATTATACAATTATCACTCTGGTACTTGAGCTAGTGAAGAACACAGACAAGTAAAGAAAGATACAATAGAAGAGGGCCTATGACTGCCTTTTTCTTTTTAAATTTAACAGAGTTTAATTGAGCAAAGAACTATTCATGAATTGGGCAGCCTCCACCCAGGATAGATTCAGAGAGGCTCCAGTGTAGCCACGTGGTGGAAGATTTATGGACAGAAAAAGGAAAGTGATGTATAGAAAACGGACATGAGGCACAGAAACAGCCAGATTGGCAACAGCTCAGCATTTGCCTTATTTGAACATGGTTTAAAAAGTTAGTTGGCTGCCTTTGATTGTGACTTTGAGATGGGAAGATGGAAAGGCTCAATTCATTTAATGGCTGGATCAGTCCAGATACCAACAGGAAATAGATAGTACACTCAAAGCAAGATAATGTGAGGTCGGTCAAATAAAGGACCATTTACGAAGGGTAGCCAGGGAATAAAAAAACCATAAGGCATAATGCATAATCCCAGGGCTGGGGTTGGTACCAGCTGCAGGTTCAGTGTGAAGAGAGGGAAGATATGGTCAATATTCTCTCCCTCCTCAGACCTGCTACCAAAGCTCTTTGTTGGCTGGACACAACTGGAAGTCAGAGGGCTTGACCCCTCACAGGTGTTGCTCATGCGGGTGACTCTCTTGGGAAGGAGAAGAGGGTGGAGAAGGATGGGGAATAGATGTGGACACAAACACAATATCCTGCAGTATGGTTTTAGCTGGACCTTGAAAAATAGAAGGAGTTCACTGAGAAAGCTTTGCAGGGGTGTGAGGTGGGGTGAGAAGGAGTGGGAGGTCTGGCAGGCTCAGTCAGGAAATTACACAAAGAGTGAAAGAGGAACTTGTTTATGGGTTTAGTGTGTTTGGAATCTATTTTCACTTTATGCCATGGCACTGTAGAATATTGCGTATATATTGCAGCACTCTCTGGCCCTCTCTCTGTATCTCTTCTTCTCTCTTTCTGATTTTGGGGGGAAATGTGCCTTGAACTCAGCCTTGGCATGAAAATGTAACATTTTGTGTGTGTGCCTGTCCACATGCCATGGACCTCTTTGGCAGCCTGAAGAAGACTATGGATTCTTTCTCAAAATAATCTTTAAAAATATCAAAAATCTAATACTTAAGATTATAAGAGGGCACATTTATGTTGAAATACTGTTATGATAAATCTAAAAATTGTGATGCAGCAAAATGAGCTTTGTTAATGCACTAAATAGCATGTTCTTGTGTGGGTCTATTAACTATCATAATTTCAATGTAATGCTGTAGTGATAAACAGAAAGTATGTTGAGATAACAATTGTATTGTTAAATAGCAGTATCTGTGATTTTCACTAATGACATAGTGCCAATTGAAGGAAATGTTAAAATTCACTTAGCAGTTAATGAAAATTGAGATGTCATTTTTCCCATCCAAGTCTGGAACCATTGGAAGTCTGTGGATCCACACGTTGAAAACAGCTGTTTTAAAGTATATTTACCATGTCTTTAAACAAGTCACATGAATTATACAATTATTAAATTCACCAAATAAGCTGAATGCATATCTTATGCCAAATGTCATGCTGAGGAGATACATGGTGAAAGATTTTTTTTTTTTTTTTGACAGTCTCATTATGTCACCCAGGCTGGAGTGCGGTGGTCTGATCATGGCTAACCGCAGCCTCAACTTCCTGGGCTCAAGTTATCCTCCCACCTCAGTCTCCTGAGTAACTGGGAAAACAGACATGTGGCACCATGCCTGGCTAATTTTAAAAATTGTTTTGTAGAGATGAAGTCTTGCTATGTTGCCCAGGCTGGTCTTGAATTCCTGGGCTCAAGCTATCTTCCCACCTTGGCCTCCCAAAGAGTTGGGATTATAGGCTTGAGCCACCACATTTAGCTGGGAAATTTTTTAAACATTTAAAAATTCTGTGGAAAAATACAATTATCTCCAAATGGCTCATCATAAAATACTAGAATGCAATAACTAAAAATTTCTTCTACTATTTCCTAGAGACAATTAATAACACACAGTGATACTCATGGAATAATCTACTATGTTTAATGCAATAAAAAAACCTATAATTGCTGAATTTCTTTTTTTAATTTTTGTTTTAAGTTCAGGGGTACATGTGCAGGATGTGCAGGTTTGTTACGTAGGTAAACTTGTGTCATGGGTTTTTTTTTTAAATACAGATTATTTCATTACCCAGGTATTAAGCCTAGTACCCATTAGTTACTTTTCCTGATCCTCTCCCTCTTCTCACCCTCCATCCTCCAATAGAGGCCAATGTGTTGTTTCCCTCTATGTGTCCATGTGTTCTGATCATTTAGCTCCTACTTATAAGTGAGAATATGCGATATTTGGTTTTCTGTTCCTGCATTAGTTTGCTAAGGATGACGGCCTCCAGGTCTATCTCTGTCCCTGCAAAGGACATGTTCTTGTTCTTTTTTATGGCTGCATAGTATTCCGTGGTATACATTAGGTAACCGCAAAATAAATTCAACCCAACTGGGGTCTACCAAGTGGGAGAAGGGATGAGGGAGAGAATAATATTGTTTCTTTAAATTTGAATAGTACTTTTTTTGTTGTTCTGCATTAAGACCTTTTTTTTTTTTTTTGCTTTGACTTGAAATAAGTTCTTTGACAGAACATACTGCTTCATTAAGTAAGTAACCTGAAGTATGCATTAGAATTGTGAAATGTATCATGCAAGAGACAAGCTAAATTTCTGCAATAAAAATGTAACCTCTTTTTATGACACAGCTTTAGCCAATTATAGTCATTGTTAATTCTTATAATTGGATGCAAATCATGCCTTACTTCAGGAAATAGGCTGCAAAGATACTGTCTTCTATTAAATGTCATTACAGATGTGTTACTTTTGAAAACTTTCTGTTGAAGTAAAATAACATAAATAAAGTTAAGTTTACATGTTGTTTAATTAGTCAGGGTTCTCCAGAGACACAGAATCAACAGAATATGTATATCCTTTTATCCATATATTTCTATACTTGTATGTGTGTGTGTGTTTGTGTATATATATATATATAGAGAGAGAGAGAGAGAGAGAGATCTCATGTTTTCTCTCATTCCGTGGGTTACATTTTGACTTTGCTAGTAATATCTTTTTATAGACAGATATTGTTAATTTTAGTGTAGTCCAATTTATCATTCTTTAAATTTATGGTTAGTACATTATATGTCTTATTAAGAAAATCTTTGTCTACATCAAGACCATTAAGATGTTCTATATTTTCCTCTATGATTTTAACTTTTTATGTTTAGTCCTGCAATCCATCTGGATTTTATTTTTGTACCTATTTTGAAGTAGATGACAAGATATATTTTTTCCATATGGATATCTGATTGGTCCAGGACAACAACAAAAAATCCCCAGTCTATCCCATGTGACCATAGAGGTCTATTTTTGAACTCTCTATGCTGTTCCATTGGTTATTTTGTCTACCCTTGTGCTAATACCACTCTGTCTAATTAAGCTTTACACTTGGCCTTCATAGACGGTAGTATAAATCCTCCAGCTTTGTTCTTTTCCTTTAAGATTTCTCAGATGTACCTCTCTTTAAATTGGATAAAATTAAAAATTCTATTTTAGAAGACAGTGCAAACTAGACCAGACATAACTATTTAGATAAAGAATTACATCAGCTGACAGATAATCATAGATAATCCTTTATAGCACATGTAAGACAGAATCATTCCTGTTGAGGTCTTTAACTTGAATTGAGATAAAATCTAGTATAAGAGAAGCTCATAGGACTTTGAATTCAAGTCTAGTGAAACATGTAGTACTAACTAGGTTTCCCTGATTTAGGTCCAATAAATATTTACTTAGCACCTACTATTTGCCAGGTGTTATTCTGTGCATTTCTGCTGTAGCATATTATTAACTTCATTAACATCTGTGATCCTCAATCTCCCTTTTTGGAGGATAAATTATTATAGAGATATATTTCAATATTCCACCAAACTATACTCTTGTCTGAAAAACCAGTTATGGTTCCTTGGCTTTAAGTAACAGAAACTGACTCTGACCAAAATGGAATTTATTAGAGGGACAGTGGGTGACTCATAAAATCAAAGAAAGGTTGAATAAAAGGGCACTAAGAAGGATAAGGATCAAGATAGCTCAGGAGAAGAACCTCAGGGAGAATCTGAGTTCCCAATAAACAGAATCCAAAGCCAGATTTAAGTAATAATGATTTATTGGAAGTTCAAATCCCAGAGCAGAGAGTGAGAGAAAAAGGAAACGAGGCAGGAAAGGATGGGGAACAAATGTAGGTGATGCATTACCACGTGGCCGTGGTTTCATGATGAGTCGTGGAGAGGCGCTGCTGGTTTCTCAGTATATATACCAGCTAAGCCATGCAGAGGGGATAGCTGGACACACTGCAGAAGGCAACTGGGCTTCAGTCCAGTGCAGTAAGAAACTGGGAGGAAACTTACTTGCCAGCTTCATTCCATCCCGTTTCCTATTTCCTGTTGATCAAAGGTTATCCCAGAGGGAGATAGCTACTCTACCCTTCTAGTTCCTTCTAGTCCCTTCAGCAATCACGTCTCATGCCCTGGGACTTGTGTCTTTTCTGTGAATCCAGAAAGATAAGGAGGAGACAGAGCATGAGGCAGTGGGATTTGGTGGTCATGCATGGAGTTAAGGTCCCAGCAACAATTGAAGTGGATTGAAGTGGAACAAAATAGCCAAGGGCCTAGAAGACAGGTGAGGTGAAGAGCATGTAATGATGTACATGTGATATGTTCCAGACTCATGAATTTGAGGAGTAGCAGTTCTTCAAAGTAATTTTTGCAGGGCAGATAAAAATCAAACCAAGGGGCCCAGGGCATGGTGGTTCATGCATGTAATACCAGCACTTTGGGAAGTCAAGGTGGGAGGATTGCTTAAGGCCAGGGGTTTGAGACCAGCCTGGGCAACATAGTGAGTAACTGGGCAGATGGCATGTGCCTGTAGTTCTATTTACTCAGGAGGCTGAAGCGAGAGGAGGCTTGAGCCCAGGAGTTTGAGGTTATAGTGAGCTATGATTACACCATTGTATGCTAGCCTGGGTGACAGAGTGAGACCCTGTATCTAAACAGCAGCAGCAACAACAACAAGAAATAAAAACCAAAAACCAAACCAAGCAAAACAAACAAATAAGCAAATATATATATGTGTGTGTGTGTGTGTATTTTAGTGCATCAAAATACTGCTCTTAATGCCTAAAATGAAAATGACTGACAATAGTAGTAATGGCAGAGGTGTAGGGCAGCTGAAACTCTCAAATATTGCTGGTGTGAATGTAAAATGACACAGTGACTTTGGACAAGAGCTTGGCAGTTTCTTGTTCAGTTAAATACATACCTACCATATGACCCACCAATTCTGCTCCTTTGTATTTGCCCAAGAAAAATGAAAACATGCTCACAAGATATTGCACATACATGCTCATAGCAGTTTTATTAACCATGGCCAAAATCTGTAAAGAACTTAAATATCCATCAACAAGCCAATAGATGAATAATAACATCCTCATTAAATGGCATACTCAACGATCTAGAGAAATAAATTACTGATTCTTTTAACAACATTGTGAATGTTAAAAACATGGCAAGTGAAAGAAGTTAGGGAAAAAAAAGTACACATTTTAGGATTCAACAAAGGCAAAACTAATCTGGGGGAGTAGAAATTAGAATCAGCATTTCTTTGGGATGGGGAGAGAATTGACTACATTGGGTCATGTGGGAACCTTTTGGGGTGATGGACATGCTTTATATTTAACTTAATTGGAGTGGTAGGTACATGGGAGTTTATGTCAAAACACATTGAAGTGTGGATATATTTTACTTAGTGCAGGTTAGACCTCAATAAAGTTGATTTGAAAATGTTGGTCTTAAACATGAGTCAGGACACTCTACATTGTGGGATAATGTACTCAGCTTATCAACCACTAACACCAACTGAACAAGCATCTGCCTGGTTTTCCCATTTGCCTTCATCACAGATTGAGGGCAGGAGGGAAGGCAAATGTGCATGGCTCTTGACTGATATCTGTTGCCCCATAGCAATTCATCTACCATAGGTTTGTTGAATTCAGACAAACTTCTACTCACATGGCCCCATATCTTAATGTTGGAATGCATGAAAAATTCAGAGAGACTATAGCTTCCTCTATACAGTATCTTTAGGATTCTGATTTAGCCTTTATTAACATTTCTATTCATGTCTTCCACATCAACCTAAATTTTTGTATCACCACCAGTCCTTCCCCCTTTTAGCCCTGTTGCTTTTCTTAGCTTTATGATCCTCCATTATATTTCCAGTGGGAGACATTTGGAAGGGGCTGAGGCAGAAACAGAAGAGAGTCTCCTAGGATTGGGGCGCTTGCCTCATTTTATAACTAAGCATGGTTCCTGAGTCATTGAATCAGAAGTAGATAATAAATGGAGATCCGAACTTCCTCCCAAGTATCTTCTGGGTGGTGTGTGTGCCGTGAGATCATTTACGAGTAGTCTCATTTCAGCTCCTGGCTTGTAATTGTTGGAATTTCCTAACAGATTCTGGCAATGGCTTGGCTGTCTGTTTCAGTTTCCAGGCTTCCTTTGAGTTCCATGTCTTTCTGAGTCTTTGTAGGTATTTCAAGGGCACGTTTGGAGATGTTGATATAGGGATTGCTAACCAGATGCCATTTTATACCAGCAAATCCACTTCCATTAACATTGTAGGATTCTCTTTAAAGAGGGCTATATTCTTCAGCAAGATTTATTCTAAGCTAAATGTGTGCTGTTTAGTCCTGATTTTGTCAGTTTGGAAATCTCTACTTGTGCTTGCCACCTCTCTCGCTGTCATTTCTCATCAACCTGGCACTTCCTCCCATGCCTGTATCTGTGTAATTACATTAATAGGATAGTGTCCTAGGCGATTTCATCTGTATTTTATCTTGAAAGTGAAAAATCAAGGATCTTGTAAATCCCTATTTTTCATGAAACCGCCTTCAAAGGACTGAGTACATGCCTACTTCTTTAGATTTTATCAGCATGTAAAACGCTGCTACAATGAAATGGATACTACCTTTATTTTGCAGAGCAATAATTGGCTTTCTTTCAAAAACCTAACCCAATTATTTCCAACTTGTTTTAGATAAAAGGGAAGTATATTTAGAAATTGTATTTACACGTAAATATAGAAAGATTAGGTAAGGTTGAGTTTGAACATATGGCATGCAGCTTATTAAAAGTGAGCTTTTCACCAAATCTTTTGACCCCTAGAGAAATGTTCTCAAATTTTAGGATACCAGGTTCAACCCCGGACCTCAAGGATTAGAATGTGTATGTCTAGGAAATGGGAATCTGCATCGTTAACAGCAACCCAACCTGTGAGTTTCTGATGCTCATGTGTCCAGTCCACAATTTCAACATTACCCCATCGTTAGAAGACTCACTTCAAGTGAATTTTCACATGTACAAAATAGAAATGGAGTACTGTATTTTTATACTTGATCCAGTCAATATTGCTGAAACTCAGCCTTTTTATTATGTAATCAAGTAACAACATATTTTCTCAGCAAGAACTTACTGAAGAGTTTCAAGAATTAGAAAGAGTAAAAGAATGCCATTTCATTAGGGGAAATATATCTGGTCACAAAGTCCATGCATTTTAAACTGGAAGAGAGATGCAGCCATTAGAATTTTTGTTTTTACTCAAACTTTCATACTTAGCCACAGTATTTATCTGTTTTTTCTTAGAAATTTTTTCTAGCTGAAAGTGGAATGTAATATAGAACCATGTGCACCGGTGAAAGGTAAAGGAGGGAGGGAGACTAGATCTAGTAACCAGAGAACTAAGATGTGACACATTTTGAAGCATCATAAACAATAGAAATACTATATTCAAGACATTTGGAGCTATATGGTTTGGGGAAGATAGCACTAAGTTCCTAAGAAAATAACTCCATATTATCAAAGCAAAAATTGGTTTGCATAAAATGGTCCAGTATCATAACAAAAGTTAAAATTACGTTCAGGGCCATCTGGTAAAGACATTTTCATTTGCTTTATTACATTTTGGAAAAATAAATTCTTTCTAAGTAGCTTCTGTTAAAGCTTATATCTAAGAAAGGGAAGAAAAAATGCTAAATAGAAGGGAAGAAAAGAACCATATTTATGCAAAAGCAATGAGACTTTTGCTGCTTTTCTTTACAGAAGAGTAAAAGGTGTCATATGCCAGTGACCTACTTTGGGGAAACAAGTGAAGCAGAATCATGCGAAGATGTGTTTTGGGAGCCCTGCGGTGAGATTTTCAGTTGGATTTCTGACAGTATTTGATATCAAATTTTAGAAACAAAGTTTCTGCAAGAACCTAGGAAAGTAATGCCCCAGTGACTGAGAATGATGCTTTTGAACAATTAAAAACCATGATTGAGATTTTGCTGATGGAATTCTTAATTTCCATCTAATATACACATAATCAATAGAGATATCACAATGATAATGACTTAGATATAAACTTGGTTCCAGCCACTGGAATAAGTGTTTAGTGCAAATTCTCGCATTTACTCATTGCATTAGTCCTATTCAGTATGTATTATTATAATTCCAACTTTACAGGTGAGGATGCTGAGATTTAAAGAGATCAGAAAACTTACCTAAGGTAATATGACTAGTTAAGGGACAGATTTGAACTTCAAATCCCAACTTTAAACTGCCCCGCTAAACTACTACCACACATGTGTGTGTATTTATAATTATACCAACATTCATATTTATATCTGTATGTGTTTGCATTCATAGTTATTCATAAACACTAATTATGTCTCTTTCTATAATCTTGAGAGAATAGCTTTTTTCCCCCCAGAAAAGTAGATATTCACAGTTAAGTTGAAGAGACTACAAAAATCTAAAGGGAAACTTTTGAAAAATTTGGCATTGAGTTTTCCTTGTTTGCCTGAAGTTACTTCAATATCAGCATCAATATAGAATATAAACTTTATGAGAGGAGGGACTGAATTCCTTTCTTTTTCCTTTCTCTGGTCTCTTACTGCTGCAGTGTAATTAATGGTGCCAACACAAATCAGACACTGCTTTATACATCTTTTTGAGTTAATGAGCAAATTAAACAATCAAACGACTCTCAATTTTTCTCTCTCAGAGACCAGTCTCTTCAAGAGTAGTGAATGGAAGTCATTCTGATTTTGATGCTTTAAAAACCGTGCGATTTTCTAGAATCAAAGGATGAATGATTTGGGGCTGAGTGTTCATTCCCCTTCTCTCTTACTTCTCTAAGACTAGGGTGGTGGTCAGGATTGATTAGTTTTCCAAGTAAAACATCCAAATGCAGTCTGATCTCCTGGTATTGACAACAGGTGCTGGAAGGCTAGAATGTGTTAAGGAACTCTTGTGAAATAAACATTTTGGTTAGAATTTTTGGAGATACTATCTTTATTTCTAATTGCTTTAACTCATTATGAGTTGAAATTAATTTGGAAACAATTATTTTTTAATAAACAAAGTCAGTATCACAGTGCTGTTTGCTCCATTTGAAAACAAACATCTCTGGATCTCCATAGGAAAAATAAAAACAATTCAATTGGAGGTTACCTAAAACTAGTCCTTGTCATTCAGAATAGCTTCAGGCTGCTCACATCATACATACCTTGGGCATATGCTGAAGAGAAAACAAAAAATCATGGAGAGATTAATTTAGGTACATTATTCTGATAATTCGTAGCAAAGGATAGCCTCTTCTGTCTTCCGTGTCCTCTGAGCCTTTTTATGAACTGATAGTTTGGAGCTAATGAAAACAAAGCTTTCAGATTTCCTGAGTCTCATTTAGACAGTCAGTAGACTGTCAGCCCAGAGAGGGACATCAGGTGCTTTCCAAAAACATTCTTTAGTATGAGGTTGTGGATTTGACTATGTTAGAGAGATTGTGAAAATTGAATACAGGAATTTGCTTATTTATTTTATTAAAAAATTTTTTTTGAAACAAGGTCTCACTGTATTGCTCAGGCTGGCTCAAACTCCTGACCTTAAGTGATCCTCCTGCCTCAGCTTCTTGAGTAGCTGAGACTAGAGTCATGCACCTCGGCACCCAACTCTGGAATTAATTTTAAATCCAACTTTGCCACCCGATTGTATGACCTTTGGCAGAATGCTCGCTTAGTTTAAGGCTTTCTACCTGTAAAATGGGAATAATGTGTACCTTTATGAAGATTAAATTAAATCTATATATGTACACACACACACAAACACACATAACATCTGTTACGTGGCAGACACTGCGTTAATAATACAGTAGTTAATATTACTGTTAATCGGAGTAGTATTACAGTTTCTTCTGTCTTGCTGGTGTATTTTCCTCAGTGACAGACAGAAAAGATCCACAGAAAAGGAAACCTAGATAATTTTGGCTGCAGTGGATGTTTTATAATAAGCTATTTTTAAACTACATCTTGTCATATTTAAGCAACATAGTCAATCATACAATATGATCCCTAAAATTTCCCATTAAGAACAATTACCTCTGCTCATATTTTTCCCACACCTCAACCAAATACATACAACTATGATCCCCCATTACTACTACTGCTTATCACTACCATCACCATCTCCCACACAACCTTCAACTACAACACCCCACACAACTACCACCACCACTACCACTCGCACTCACAACTGCCGTCATCTCCTGCACAATGTTCAATGACAGCCACACCCCACACAGCTACCACCACCATCACCACCACTACCACTCACCACTGCCATCACCATTTCCCACACAACCCTCAATTACAACCACACTCCACAGAACTACCACCACCACTACCACTCACCACTCACCACTGCCATCACCATTTTCCACACAACCCTCAATTACAACCACACTCCACAGAACTACCACCACCACTACCACTCACCACTGCCATCACCATTTCCCACACAACCCTCAATTACAACCACACTCCACAGAACTACCACCACCACTACCACTCACCACTGCCATCACCATTTTCCACACAACCCTCAATTACAACCACACTCCACAGAACTACCACCACCACCACCACCACCACTCACCACTGCCATCACCATTTCCCACACAACCCTCAATTACAACCACACCCCACACAGCTACCACCACCACCACCACCACCACCACTCCCACTTACAACTACTGTCATCTCCTGCACAATGTTCAATTACAACCACACCCCACAGAGCTACCACCACCACCACCACTCCCACTTAAAACTACCATTATCTCCTGCACAATGTTCAATTACAACCACACCCCACACAGCTACCATCACCACCACCACTGACAACTACCATCATCATCTCCCACACAACCCTCAACTACAACCACACCCCACACAGCTACCACCACCACCACCACCACCACTCCCACTTACAACTACTGTCATCTCCTGCACAATGTTCAATTACAACCACACCCCACAGAGCTACCACCACCACCACCACTCCCACTTAAAACTACCATTATCTCCTGCACAATGTTCAATTACAACCACACCCCACACAGCTACCATCACCACCACCACTGACAACTACCATCATCATCTCCCACACAACCCTCAACTACAACCACACCCCACACAGCTATCACGACCACCACCACTCCCACTCACAGCTACTCCCCACATCATCACCATTACCACCTATAGTAACTACCACTCACAACTGTCACCACTATCTTCCCGAATTGCTATCTCCATCATCATCACCTCTCATAACTATCACATCCTCTGTCACCACCGTATCCACAACGATTACCTCAAACTATCATCACCACTGCTGCCCATAGCTACTGCCACCCACAAATGTCGCCATTATCTCTCCCATAACCACCACCTCTACTACCATCACCTCTACCTGCAGCTACCACCTTCCTTACCACTGTTACCCATAACTATCCCCACTGCAACCTCCCTCAACTACCACCATACAACCTACAACTACAACCATACCATGCACAACTACCATCACCTACCAGAATCCTTCACACCTGTCACTCCCACCACCCACAACTGCCACCATGCCCTCACCGCCTCTGCTAATACCACCACCACTATCACTTTCTTTTCTTAAGGAAAAGTGCAAGTTATTGGTAGAAAATCTTGTAAAAACCAACTGGAAAAAATATTCCAGAAAAGTAATTATTTCTTTTCTTTTCTTTCTTCTTTTTTTGAGACAGGGTCTCACTCTGTTGCACAGGCTGGAGTGCAGTGGTGTGATCTCAGCTCACTGCAGCCTCAGCCTCCCAGACTCAGATGATTTCCTACCTTAGCCTCCCAAGTAGTTGGGACCACATATATGCACCACCATGCCCAGCTAATTTTTTGTATTTTTTTTTTTTGTAGAGACAAGGTCTCATTATGTTGCCCAGGTTTGTCTCGAACTCCTGGGTTCAAGTGATCTGCCCGCCTCAGCCTTCCACAGTGCTGTGATTAAAGGCATGAGCTACCTCATCTGGCCAGTAATTCTTTAAATTAATTCTGAACATCATTTTTCTACTTATAATCTTTTACAGTTAACATTTTCTATTGCTGAAAAAGTGATTCATTATAAAACACTTCTCATAAAATTGCCAGAAGGATACTGTACCTCTGTTAAATAAATTTTGGCTTCCTCAAAAAGTTCAAAACGATAACTCTGCTGCTTTAAAAAAATAATTTCAACTTTTATTTTAGATTCAGGGGGTACATGTGTAGGTTTGTTATGTGTGAATATTGTGTGATGCTGAGACTTGGGGTACTAAGTCTCATGACCTAGGTACTGAGCATAGTACCCAATAGATTTTCAATCCCTGCCCACCTCTCCTTTCCCCCTCTAGTAGACGACAGTGTCTATTGTCATCTTTGTGTCCATTTGTACCCAATATTTAGCTCCCACTTATAAGTGAGAACATGCAGTATTTGGTTTTCTGTTCCTGTGTTAATTCACTTAGGATAATGTCCTCCAATTCCGTCCATGTTGCTGCAAAGGACATGATTTCATTTTTTTTTATAGCTGTGTAGTATTCCGTGGCATGTATGTACCACGTTTTCTGTATCCAGTCCACTGTTGATTCCATGTCTTTGCTGTTGTGAATAGTGCTGCAATGAACCTGCGAATGCATGTGTCTTCTTGGTAGAAAAATTTGTTTTCTTCTGGATAGATACCCAATAGTGGGGTTGCTGGGTCAAATGGTAACTCTGTTTTAAAGTTCTCTGAGAAATTTTCAAACTGCTTTCTGCAGGGGCTGAACTAATTTACATTCTCACCAACAGTGTATAGGCGTTCCCTTTTCCCCACAGCCTCACCAGCATCTGTTGTTTTCTGCCTTTTTAATAATAGCCATTCCAACTGGTGCGAGATGGTATCTCATTGTGGTTTGGATTCGCATTTCTCTGATGATTGGTGATGTTGAGCATTTTTGCATCTTTGTTGGGGACTTGTGTGTTTTCTTTTGAGAAGTGTCTGTTCATCTCCTTTGTATTCTTCTGCTTTTCTTCAAAGTTTGACTCTTCTACCAGTCTTTGTTACATATATTTATACCATACACTATAAATATGCTCCTAATTTGTGCTGACCTCATTCATATATAAACACAGGGAAAGGCAAAGAGTTAAATTCTAATACATTTTAATAATATAAAAAAATGCATTCTCTTGGAAAAAAGTATAATGTTTATTTAAAACTGTTGGCCCATCTGCATGTTAGTCAGGTATGTGTATCAGGATAAAAAACATTTACTTTTGTTTAAAGGACCCTTTTGGAGAAAGAGAGGTGTTGGTTACTGTAATAGTTTAGTACATTTTTTTTAATAAAGTTTATTTCACTTTAAAGTTTAAAAATGCCCACTCTCTTCTGCATAGGAGTGGGCATTTTTCCTCTGGTTGAGGATTCATTTTAAGAGCAGTTTTTCTAAAAAGATTCTGAGAGTTTCCCAGACAATGTTAAGAAATGTGGGGTAGAGAGAGAAAGGGCTTTATTTCTACTCCATGCTTGTCATTATTCTATTTTTTTGACCCAAAGTGTAAGCTTTCATTAAATTTATCAAGTGCATTTTTATTTTTATTTTTTTTTAAGAAGGCATGGACTATAACCAACTTTTAATTAATCGTGAGGTTGAAAGTTTCAGCATTTATCGTTAAAAAAGCCTTCCATGGAATAGTTTTATTGAGAAATATTCTGAATTATTAGCTTGCATACAAGCTAATAGAACTCCTGAGCTGGAGGGAAGAAAAAGAGAGGTGGCCTTTATAGTGAGGACAGGTTAGCGTGGTGAGACTCTGATAAGCAACAGAAACTGGGAAAAATAAGGCCTTGCCAAATGTAGATGGTTTCCTGGGTACCTTTTGTGCATGTGGGGAACTCAACTACCCATTACCTATTTATATATTCCCACTGTGTTGTTAGTACCAAAGGAAATAACTTGCCCAGTTTTCTGCCCACTACATAATTATTTATTGCAAAATTAAATTAGTGAAAGGGAAATTTTTATATCTGTTTTTGTTGTCTTCAAACATAGTTTATGCACATAAATTACTTTGGAAATCAAATGCCCCTTTGTGAAAGAGAATGTTTATTTTGGAGATGTACACAAAGCATGCAAAAAGGACATAATGGCGTGTGATTCTCTGGAAGTTTTTACAAACATCAAAGAATATGACAGCTACTGCTCAGTGTCTCTCATCTGTGAATATGCTGGGCTGCCTCCCAAAGGTCCATTTCTTTCTTTTTTTTTTGAGACGGACTTTTGGTCTTGTTGCCCAGGCTGGAGTGCAATGGCACAATCTTGGCTCACTGCAACCTTTGCCTCCTGGGTTCAAGCGATTTTCCTGCTTCAGCCTCTGGGGTAGCTGGAATTATAGGACGCACCACCATGCCAGGCTAATTTTTTATTTTTAGTAGAGTTGGGGTTTCACCATGTTGGTCAGGCTGGTCTTGAACTCCTGACCTCAGGTGATTCACCTTGGCCTCCCAAAGTGATGGGAATACAGGTGTGAGCCACCACACCTGGCCCTAAATGTCCATTTCTGTGTCCAAAAGTCAAATGATTTGCTCAAGCTAAGCTGTCTGTTGTTTCCTCCAAAGATTGATGAACTTCTTCAAAAATACACAATGAATGAGAGTGACCTATAATTTCAGAGAATTACTACTTGAGCATAGTTTCATTAAAAATGCCTGCCAGACACTATTCACAAAAGCAAAGACTTGGAACCAACCCAAATGCCCATCAGTGATAGACGGGATTAAGAAAATATGGCACATATACACCATGGAATACTATGCAGTCATAAAAAAGGCTGAGTTCATGTCCTTTGCAGGGACATGGATGAAGCTGGAAACCATCATTCTAAGCGAACTATCACAAGGACAGAAAACCAAACACTGCATGTTCTCACTCATAGGTGGGAACTGAACAATGAAATCACTTGGTCACAGGACGGGGAACATCACACACCGGGGCCTGTCGGGGAGTGTGGGGCTGGAGGAGGGATAGCATTAGGAGAAATACCTAATGTAAATGATGAGTTGATGGGTGCAGCAAACCAATATGGCACATGTATACCTATGTATCAAACCTGCACATTGTGCACATGTACCCTAGAACTTAAAGTAGAAAAAAAAAATGCCTGCCAGAATCCAGTTAAACAACGAGCCTGCAACAAACAAACCATGGTCAATTAGATATAGAAGGAAGACCCCTCTTCTAATTGAGAACCTATTGCTGCCATGAACCTCATTGTACAATGTCTCTTTGAGACCCTGCTTTCAACTCTTTTGAGTATATACCCAGAAGTGAGATTGTTGAATCATATGGTAATTCTATTTTTAATTTTTTTGAAACATTGCCTTACTGTTTTCCACAGCAGCTGCATCATCTTACATTCCTGCCAAAAGTGTACACGGGTTCCAGTTTCTCTACATCCTTAACATCCTAGTGGATGTGAGATGGCTGGTATTTAATTGTGGTTTTGATTTACATCTTCCTAATGATTAGTGATGTTGAGCATCTTTTTATATGCTTTCTGGCCATTCATAGATCTTCTTTGGAAAAATGTTTTATTTCAGTCTTTTGCTTAATTTTTATTTGGGTTGTTTGTTGTTTTATTGTTAAGTTGTAGGAGTTCTTGATACATTCTGGATATTAACCCCTTAACAGACTATATGATTTGCCAGTATTTTCTCCTCCATAGTTTCCTTGTCACTCTAATTGTGTCTTTTGATGCACAAAAGTTTTAAATTTTGAGTATTCCAATTTATCTTTTTATTTTGTTGCCTGTGCTTTTAGGGTCATATACAAGAAATCATTGCCAACTCCAATATCAAGAAGCTTTCCCCCATATTTTTTAAGAGTTTCAAAGTTTAGCTCTTATGTTTGTCTTTGATTCATTTTGAGTATTTTGAGTTTTTTTTTTTTTATATGGTGTAAAGTAAGAAGAGTTCAACTTCATTCTTTTGCATGTGGACATGTGGTTTTCCCAACACCATTTGTTGAACAAACTGTCATTTCCTCATTGAATGGTTTTAGCAACCTTGTTGAAAATCATATGAATATATATGTAAGGGTTTTACTTCTGGGCTTGCCGAATCTTTTGATATTTCAAAACAAACCAGATTCATAATTTCATGTGTAATAGTATTTTAAAGTATAAGAATGTAAATGTAAAAAAATAAAAATTAAAGGACTACAGAGCCAAAACAAAACACAAATATACAAACATACGTGGGCCATTTTTAAGTCCATTGGGCATTAGCTTGTTGCTTTTATTCTTAAGAGAACAGAGATGGATGGATATATGCATGCATACAAGAAAATGTTCTTCTTTACTGCATTTACAGTTAAGCTTTTTTTTTTTTTTTTTTTTTTTTTTTGGCAGAGTTTCACTCTTTTTCCCAGGCTGAGCGCAGTGGTGCGATCTCGGCTCACTGCAACCTCCGCCTCCCAGGTTCAAGCAATTCTTTTGCCTCAGTCTCCCATGTAGCTGGGATTATAGGCGCCCACCACCACGCCCAGCTAATTTCTGAATTTTTAGTGTAGATGGGGTTTTGCCATATTGGCCAGGCTGGTCTCGAACTGCTGACCGCAGGTGATCCACCGCCCCCCAGCCCCCGGGCTCCCAGAGTGCTAGGATTACAGGCGTGAGCCACCGCACCTGGCCTAATGAAGCAAATTTTTATAGAGAAGTATTAGTCTGGAAAAATAGGTCATTTTAGTTTTGCTAGAGGGGTGAAGTAAGAAGTAAAGTGGGATTCTGAAGCTGTTTTCCCTTTGCAAGGGTAGGCAACTTTGCCCATGGAATGTTACCCATGTATCTCTCCAAAAGCTCAATTTCTCTGAGGCTGTAAGGATGGAACAAGAGAGAAGGAAGCTAGCATTTGTTCAGTGACAAATCTATGTCAAGTGCTTTACAAATTTTAGCTTATTGTCTTACAAAAATTTCCCTGTAGATTGGCTTTTATTATTCCCTTTAAAAAAAACCCCAAATGCTTAAAGGTAAGAAGAGGTGGGGAGTTTATTTTAGGTTACAGTGAATGGCAGAGCCAGAATTCAGATAGTTCAGCCATCCTCCAAAATTTGCATGATCCATCGAGATACTACATTGTCTTTAAATAAAAGTTTCCCAGTGACTGAGATGGGAAGCCAGGTGGCTGAGTGCAGAAGAAGAGATCATGCTTCTTCATTAGTTCTTTTAAAATAATCAACTAGATTTAAAGTAAATAAAGATGAAATCAGGGCCATGCATGGTGGCTCATGCTTGTAATCCTAACACTTTGGGAAGCCAAGGTGGGAGGATTTCTTAAGCCCAGGAGTTCAAGACCAGCCTGGGCAACATAGCAAGACCCTATCTCTACAAAAAAATACAAAAATTAGCTAGGCATGGTGGAGTATGCCTGTAGTCCTAGTTACTCAGGAGGCTGAGGTGGGAGGATTGCCTGAACCCAGAAGCCCGAGGCTGCAGTGAGCTGGGATCACGCCACTGCATTCCAGCCTGGGCAACAAAGCAACACTCTTCTTCTTAAAAAATAAAAATAAAAAGTAAGTAAAAAGAAATAGAATCTTCCTGGCTTTGCACTGTATTGCTACCTTAATATAAGCCCCAAATCCATCAATTTATGCAAGCATTTGCACCCTATAATTAGATTTTTTCCTTTTAACTAAGTTCCTAAAGTGTGGGCACTTAGTAATTGATGACAATTATTATTCTGCATCATAATAATGAACAATTTGAAAAACCATAATTACTGAAAGCAGTGGTTTTTCAACTACCACCTTTTGGGAATATGTGTGTGTTTCTGAATGCTTATATAGGAAGCTTTTAAACTTGCAAGTCCCTTCTTATGTCAACAAGCCACATGTGCTTCTTTGAGGATACCAAAAGCAGGGCATAGCCCACGGAATCACAGAATCTGAGCCAGAAAGGACCCCGGATAGCTCAGTTCTCAGATTTTCCTCATGGTGAAACCAAGGTTAAGTGTGTTCTTCATGTCCAGAGCCAAGACTAGAAGTGAGCTCTCTTCAATCTTAGTGCAAGACTTTCTTTGATGCATCTTTCTTTATTTGCTAGATGATGCTCTGCAGCTAATGCAAGAGGCCCCAAAATTCATAATGGCATCGAATGGTATCTGTAGACTAAATATTCTACAAGTCTGTGTTCTTCTTCCTAAAATATATGTAGATGTTACTGTGATTTTTAGTGTTCATTGAACAATTCAGCAACTTGCTGAGCACTTATATGAACAGGGACTGTGCAAATTGCTCCGCATACAGTAGTGAGCTTAATGACAAAGCCAACACCTTCATGAAGTTTATATTCTGATGAAATGAGACGGACAATAGATGGTTAAACAAGCAAAGCTAAAGCATTACAGTTGGCAAAACATTCTATGAAGAGACATAAAACAGGGTGAGGTTAAAAAGTGCAGGCAAGTGAGGTTTGCTCTTTTTTATTGACAGGTTCAGCAGAGGGCTCACTTAGCTGAAAGGGTAATGTCTGAGCAGAGATTTGCAGGAAAAGAGTGACCCAGCCATCGGGGTGTCTTGGGAAGGGGAATTAAAGGAAAAGGAAGACCTTGGATGTCAGTTTGCCTGGACTGAAGTGAAAAAGAGAATTATATATATCATAGACTACATATGAAAAGTCTATATGTTGAGGAAGTTATAATTTATATGAAAATATTAATTCTTAGGAAAAACATCTCCTAATCAATGTTAAAATTTTGATCTGTCTTCAGCTTCTGATCTGCTCCAATATTATATATTAAGGACATTATAATTTGTATGGAAATATTAATTCTTAGGAAAAACATCTCCTAGTCAATGTTAAAAATTTGGTCTATCTTCAGCTCCGACCTCCAATCCTGTCATCAACCAAAGCATTTTATCATCCTTCTGTTATATAAGCTTCAGAATAGCAGGGATCTTGCCTATTCTGTTCATTGTTTTATCCCCTCTGCCTAGAAGCATGGTCAGTGCCTAATAAGATGTTGAAAGTACCTGTTGATATAACATAAAATGCAGATGGCCCCATACATTTATTGCAATAAGCTTTTTTCCCAAATAGTGTGTCCATACACTTTAAACATTGAAAAGTGCTATTGTAAAGAAAGACATGGGCTATAGAATCTTATGATCTGGAGAAATAGTATTAATAACAGACTATTTCCTAGGGTTTTTGTGAGACATAGATATGGTAGTAATATAAGCTGAACACCTCATATAGGGTTGGCAGATACAAAGTGCTCAGTAATGATTCCTAATGGCTACATTCCTCTTGCCCACCAGCTGTTTCTATTTACAGATTCTGCTTTTGGAATGCATCTCTGATATGAGCAAGTAAACATTGAGCAGAGAAATTTGAACAATTGTTCAGTCTTCTGAAATTCCAACCACTTTCATGATCTATTGAAAACAGAATTGGATAAAATTGTGCACAGCCACCTTATTCTAGGGTCTTGGCATGAACTTGAGCCCTGTTCCTCCTTCTGTCACAATATGTCAGAAATCCTGTGGAGACTTTCCCTCTATAGATCTTTCAATAACTGACAGTTCAAAGATGAGTCAAATAATTAAGACAGCTCTATTTGACATAATCAAGAAACATTGCTTTGGGAGCTGGGGAAAAGATAGTATAGCTGCCCTCTTATATAGCAAGCCTGTTGAATTACAAATGAATGAACCAATGAGAAAGGGAGAATTCAGAACTTGATGCTAAGTGTCCGGTCCACACTGGGCATTTTGCTAGATTCTGTGAGAAATGTGGTAGTGAAATAGGATGTTAGAATCAAGTGGACAGAAGAGACAGTTACTAACAATGAAAGAAGTGTGTGTGGGGACAGAATGAATGATGAGGAGGTTGAGAATGGATTGGAATGGCTGAGGGAATTAGGGGAGGTTCAGTGAGGAGCTGGCATATTAAGTGTGTCTAGAGGAATGAGGAGAATTTTGTAAGAGGAATTCTAGCAAATGCAGCACTGTAGTCTGCAGGTTAAGAGTTAAATCTGGGGCACCAGCAAACGTTAGCTCTAAATGGAGTCTACCACATTCTTAGCCGTCTGACCTGTAAGTTTCAGCTTTCTTGTCTGTGCAGTGGAGTGGGGTTGGAAAATAGGCTTGGCATAAAGATAAAATGAGATGATCCACATCAGGGACTTGCACAGGCTTCAGACCTGGAAAGGACTCAATAAATATTAGCTACTATTGTTATTATTATTATTTTCCATTTTAACCAGATGCCATTTTTTGTGCAATGGCATAAGTCCAGAGAAGCCAGGCAGAACTCAGATGACAAAGAGCCCATTCTGGATTTGAGTGTGTAGTTAAATTCTGCCCAGTAGGGTACAGAGGAAGGAACACCCTCATGTTGAGTGCTCACACGGCTCCAGGTGCTGCAGGTTTTGGAAGGAACAGTTGCAGCCCTGCCTTCTAGGTACTTAGCTTAGTGAGAGGCAGGCAAGAACCCACGTCATTCTGAATGCAAGAAAGACTGTGATTAGGTTCTGTAAAAGGGGTGCAAAGATATCATGAGAGCATAAGTGGGAATCATCAATTTCACTTAAAATACCTAGAAGAGGTGACATTAAAATGCATCTTTAAAAAAAGCTATTAAAAAATGAGTCCAAACCTGTTTTTGATTCTAGAAGTGCCACCAGTTTCCTGGCTGTGACATCTAGGTGAATTGCTAACCTCCCTAAGCCTCAGCTTTCTTATCTATTAAATAGGGATAATATAATACCTATTGCTTAGAGCTATTGTGGGGTTTATGGAAGATAATCCATGTAAAAGGGCTTACCCAGGACTATGCCAGGAACTGGTTCAATAAATCACTGCTATGTATTAGTATTATTTCAAGACTGTTTTATAGAATACAAAGCACTTTCTTACAGATTATCTCGTTTGATCCTTAAAACATCCTTGTAACATTGGCAAGATGAACAACTATCATTCTGCTTTAACTGGCGAGGAAACTGAAGTTTGAAGAGATAAGTTTATCAAATCACAAACAACTGGTATGGGTCCTAGTAAGGGCTCAATGCCAAATCCAATACCCTGAATACATCTCCCCTCATTTCTCTCTGGTGAACGCCCTCAGATGATGTAATTGTTATATTGGTTTTAAAGCTATGGTTTCTTTTTTTTTTAATCAGAATCAAATTGTTTTATTGTTATTGGGATGTGGTCATTTCTTCAGTCAAATCTTCTGCTTATGGAAGTAGGTAGGATCTGATTAAAATCTAAATAAAATGAATTTGCAATAATTTTGTGGAAAATCATAGCTGAAAACAGAATTTAGAAGATTGACTTGGTTCACTACAGCAGTATTCACATTAGCTAAAACATGGAAGCAATGCAGGTACTGATCCACAGATGAAGGGACAAGCAAAATGTGGTGTATACTTACCAGGGAATATTACTCAGCCTTAAAACAGAAGACAATTCTGACACATGCTACAACGTGAATAAAGCTATGGTTTCTTTATAACTTCAGTGCTTCTTTCATTCAAATGAAACCTCATGGAAACCCCTAACTTAGGCAACAGTAAATAGAACTGCTCTGTTGAAAGACTGAAGACTGTAAGATTCTCTCCTTTCCTTTTCCCCTAATGGCTCCATAGAACCCAACTTGAGAAAATAAAAGAAATAAACAGGCTTAAAGGAAAGTTCTGGATTTGGAGTGTGAAGAACAGCACAGGCAAGGGCTTTGTGGCCTGGAAGTTCATGATCTTTTCACAAGCGCGCAAAGAGTCTGATGCTTCATTCTTGGCCGGATGAGCTTGCACAAGGCAGTGTGGTTGTCTGGAAGTCTAGTGGCCTGAGCCTTGTAGAGTCAGAGCCCGTGATGTTTCCTAACTGTGGGACCCTGGGCATGCTTCTTTTTTGTTGTTTTTAAGATGGAGTTTCACTCTGTCGCCCAGTCTGTAGTGCAGTGGTGTGATCTCGGCTCATTGCAACCTCACCTCCCAGGTTCAAGGGATTCTCCTGCCTCAGCCTCCCAAGTAGCTGGGACTACAGGCATGTGCCACTGCCCCCAGCTAATTTTTTTGTATTTTTAGTAGAGAAGGGGTTTCATCATGTTGGCCAGGCTGGTCTTGAAGTCCTGACCTCAGGTGATCCACTCGCCTCAGCCTCCCAAAGTGCTGGGATTATAGGCGTGAGCCACTGCGTTTGGCCTTGCTTCTTAAATTCTCTCTGGCTCATCCTCTCATTCACAGTATGCAAGTAAAAATAACATTGATCTCATGGGTTATTGTGAGAGGTAAATTTGATAATAAACATAGCATTTTAAAATATGCTTGCTATATAGTAAGTGCTCAATAATCATTTATTGCAAATACTTTCACCTTTTGGGCCCTCTCATTTCTGCAGAATAAGAATAATAATTTGTCAAGCGAGTTTTTGTCAGACTTAAATGGGGTAATGTATACAAAATGCCTGGCACAGTGCCTGGCACATGACTAACTAAATAGAAGTCATCATAATGAGAAGAATAGTGAAAATGATAATTATCTGGGTGACTTTATTCTTTTCTCTGAATCCTAACTTTCCCCATTAAAACACGTCCTGTCTTGTGTTCCCAGTTTTCTCTTCTCTCCACTGCCCCTGCTCACACATGAAGGATCTTTGCTGTTTCTGACGTCAGTCCCTGGACCCTTTCCACAGGAAAGGCTCATGTCCTCCAATTAGACCAATACCATTGACCCAGGCCCTTTGGCAATCCTGGCGCTTTCCATATTAATTTGACATCTGCACTTCACCTTGAAAATATGCTAATTGCAGCAGGGATCTGAAGACTGTATGAAACACGGGTTTGCAAGAGTCTATGGTGTGCTAGCGATAATTGCAAATTTAATTCCCTTTGAGAAGATGTACAAAAACCTGACCACTCCCATCAGCCCAGAAGAAATTAGAATCTCTGAAATCAAGTGAAATGAACCAAGTGAAAGGAGAGAATATCATTTCTAAAGAAAAAAGCTCTGAACTTTATTATTTAAAATCTCCCTAAAAAAGTTTGGTTCAGAAACAGTGATTTTTAGCCCATTCATTTACATTAGGCAATTAAATTTTCAGAATTAGTATTCTGAAAAGAAAAAAAATGGATCCAATCTTATTTTACAGAGACAAGTTTAATTTAAAATATAAGTAAATAAAAAGGAGAATTGTAGGCAAAAGTTCATTGTGTTTTATTATCATCAAAGGAACACTAATTTAAACTAAGCTGGCAGTGCCATTGAATAAGAAAAAATATAATCTTAAATTTGAAGAACAACTTTATTGAGGTATTTTTTATGTATCATAAAATTCTCCTATTTCACAAGTGCAACTCAATGACTTTTAGTAAATTTACTGAGTAGTACAACTATCACCTTAAATCAGTTTTAGAGCATTTTCACTCCCCTAACAAGATCATGTTTATTTACAATTAATCCTCATTTCTACCCCCGGTCCCTGGCAACCACTAATTTACTTTCTGTCTCTATAAATTTGGCCTTCCTGGACATTTCATGTAAATGGGATCCTGTAAGATGTGGCCTCTTGTGTGTGGCTTCTTTGACTTGGCATAATGTTTTTGAGCTTTGTTCATAATGTACCATGTGTCAGTAGTTCCTTTTTATTGCTGGATAGTGTTTCATTGTATCGATAGACCATGTTTTGCCTATCCATATGCCAGCTGATGGCATTTAGGTTGTTCCCAGTTTTTGTGTATTGTGATGTAATCTTATTTTTACAAGACCAAATGTTTTACAATCTGGTCCTCTGTTGGCTCTTCTCTCCTGAGCCTAAACAACATGGGAAGTTATGGAACAGAGCAGAAGGCAGCACCTATTACAACCCATGGCTTCCGAAGTGTCTGTCTTCCCCAGCTTTCTTTGTTCCACTCTGTTTAATACACTACATCAGAAGAGCAGCATTTTCTGCATTTTCGAAGCCTAGCTCAGGTCCATAACTATAAGGAACCACAGAAGATTTTAATGGACAATGGGGAAGGCAGACTGCTGAATGTTCTGTGGTGCAGGTCAAATCCCCCACCCACATTTTGCAAAACTTCCTCTGTCAAAATTTTCTTCTCATCCCAATTGAGGCCATATGTTGAAAGTAAGTGGGTGAGCAACCCCCCAGCTGAGATTATTCATTTTGTCTATTCTTGCCCACATTTTAAATATAAATGTGAACCTATCATGAAAGTGCCAAAAGCTTAGTTGGTTGTACTTTCATGGTTTATGCTTTGCTGTAACAACATTATTCATCTTGCCCAAGATGGCATAAGAGAGAGTATTTAGAACTCCAGATATCTCCAAAGGATCTCAGGCAACGAAATGAGAAAGAGATAGAGAGAGGTAGAGAGAGAGAAGCAAATAGAAAACAGGAATGAATTCAGCTGTAGATATTTTCAATTGCATGGTCTGCATTTGATAGAATCCATTTACTTCTGAGCAGCCAACATTAGCCAAGTGCCTATTGCATGTAGAATGCCGAATCCTCAACCATTAGCTGGGGGTGCAAAGATAAAAATGTTCATCCATTCGATTGCTAACAATACTTATTGAGTAACAATTTTGTTCAATGCACTCTAGGTACTAGGCATTTAAAAGTGCGAACCAACTTGGTGCTTGTCCTCGTGGACCTAGCAGCCAACTGGGGAGCAAGATAAAGAGTCAATAAAGAAATATACAAAAGAACTACATAGCGATAAATGCTATGAAGAGATAAGAAACTAGGCTATTAAGGAGGAGGGTAAGGAGAGCGTGACCTCCGAGAGGGTGAGATTTAAGCTGAGTCCTAAAGGAAGGGAGGAAATAGAGTGAGAGAAAGAACATTCCAGGCAGAATCAACAACAAGGACAAGGGACCCTAGAGGAAAGGGACACAGCATCGTTCTTACCCTCAAGGATCTCACATGCTCCTAGGGCAGACGGACAAAGTAGTATGTGAAAAAAAAAAAAATACATGGGTACTGTGTGGACAGGAAGAAGTAGCTCAGAATGATCTGTTGTGGGTCATAGGAAAATAAGAGTTTAATGGCTGAACTGATGAATGAATAAGTTACTGAATGGACAGATGGACAGGTGACTGAGAGACTGACAACACAAGGATGCATAAATGGAAAGAAGCCTTTTTGATAGATGGAGAGAGAATGATTTATTTATACTCCAAGGATAGGATTGTGTAAGAGAGAAGGCATATAGGATGGATGGGAAGGAAGGGAGAGAGAGTTGAAAGTATTTTCCAGTCTTATGCTTTTTTCCCCCTTAGGGGCTAGCTCTGAGTGACTTCTTGCATTCTAATTTGAAGAACCCTTCTCTACACAATTTAGGCATGAAATGAGAGCATCTTCCACCTCTGTGACAGCTGTCTGGCGAGCAAAGGAAAATTAATTAACTGGCACGAATGGCCTGCAGGTCAGATTTTCCACATAAATGACGCATAAAACAGTTGTATCTTTTAAGATTGGATTCATTTTGAGAGAGTAGGGGAGACAGAATATATGAACCCAGAGTAATTCAATGAAAATGATCTTTATCTACGAAGCCACTTATACCTGAATTCACACATATGACACACAAATATGTTTGTTGACCTTTTTTTCTTTCTTAGCTTTTGAGCAAAACCTTGTCTTAGAAGATTAACAAGAGAGGCAGTAGACATTATCTCCAGTGCTGCTGGATTGCACCGCTCTGGGTTGCAACATCCTTCCATGTTATGCCACATGGCAGTCCTGACAACTGTATACGTTACGTGATAGCCTCCGTGGGCCAAGGCCAAATAGACTATCGGTATCAAAAATCATTCGAACCACTCACAGCTGGCCAATTTCCAACCTGATGGATTCTCTACACATCTAGAGAATAAACAAGGGTGGTCCTTGGAAACCTGAACTTTTTTGATTTCCCTTCAGAATTGTTTGCTGTCATTCCAAGAGGAAATGAATATATTCCATCAATACAGGAACCCCAGAGTGCAAATGCAATTTCCCACAGCACAAGCAACAACTCCAGAAAAGGCCCTTAAGCTTCCCACTCATGGCCAGTAAAATTCTTTTGTCTGATAGCATTAATAAAAATGACACATGGAGCATTTGCTCAAGTTGCAAAATGGGACATTTCTGGCTCTTTCTTTGTTTAAATTATTGTCTTATTATATTTTATTCTTTCAGATCAAAATGAAATTAACATACATGGAGGCCACTGCGTAGTGGTTACCATAACAGGCTACAGCCCCAAATTACTTCATTTTGCTCTCTGTAAGCAGAGAGCAATTGTTCTCCAACAGGCAGAGATTTCTGGGGGGACTGTGCTGATGCCCAGTCCTGAGATAAAAGAAGGGATGGAGGTGGAAAGTGGAGTCAGAGCATGGAGATTAAGCTTGACCCCTTTGCATGGCTATTTCCTTCTAAACCTTATTTTTTCTTTCTCTTCTGTTTCACTCACCTCACAATGACTTCTGATTTGTTTTCAAAGCACAGCATCTCTTCTTGTGCAAAGCATTCTTGTACCCTTCCTTCCCTGCCCTGGGTACCTGCTGGGGTCTTTCTTCCTCTTTAGCATTTTGCACTTACTATCATTGCCTATGAAAAATTTATATAAATTGAAATTATTTTGTTAATCTCTCATTTGGGCTTTGTGATTCACAAAAATAGGGGCTGATTGTGAAACCACCTTTGCAAAAACTGTTAACAGTGAGAAAATTATGGCAATGAAGAAGATCTGATCTGGCCAACTCTCATCTTGCCTTTGGCCTTCAAGCTGCCCTTAATGATTCCTGGGCTTAGGCCAAGCTAACTTTGGGAGACATTTAGTTTATAGTTTAAATGTTAATAGCCCTTCTCCCAAACTCAACCGCCTTTAGTAAAGCTAGTGAGAGACCACCAGGCTAGGATGATAGATGAGCCTGAATTATACTGAAGTATGGACATAAATCATCAGCCATTATTCTGGAGGTCACAAGATAATGCAACTCCCTCAATTACTCCTGCAGGTAACATCACAATTGTAGAACCCAAGATTGCCCTTTTGAGATATCTTTTCAGGTTTTTGCATGTCTGATGACCAGTGGCTCCAACTGGAACACCAACCACTCCTGTGGTCACCCACCCAAAAGGAACTCAGTGCCCAAGAGAACCATTTCCCACACCCCTATCATTGCACCCCCAGCCAATCAGCAGCAAGCACTCATTGCCTAGCAACTCCCACCCCTTACTCCCAAACTACCTTTGAAAAACCCCTAACCTCTGAGCCTTTGATGAGATTGATGGGAGTTTACTTTGTCTCCTATGTGGCATGGCCAGCCTCTTGTCAATCAATCTCTTTATTTACTGCAATGCCATAGTCTCCATGAACTGATTTTGTTTGTGCAGTGGGCAGGAAGACCCCGCTGGGTAGTTAGAATTGTGCTGATTGTTTTCTTCTGTTATTCCTATCCATATTGTAGCCACTTAGAAAATGAGTAAATATGTAGGAACACCCAGAAATTTGTCCCCATTCTAGCAATTTTCACTGAATCTAAACTTTTTTCTCCATCTTTATTTCTACTTAGTCTACACTAATTTTAACATGTTTCTGGTATTTCTTCAACTGATTTCCTAGAAAAATTAATTTTAATTTTAGTTTAGATTCAGGGGCATATGTGCATGTTTGTTATATGGGTAATTGTATATTGGTGGCATTGGGCTTCTAATGTACCCATTCTGCAAATAGCGAGGATTGTACCCAATAGGTAATTTTTCAATTCTCCCACCTGTTTCCCTTTTGAAGTCCCCAGTGTCTATTTTTGTCTTCATGTCCATGTTTACCTGTTGTTTAGCTCCTGCTTATAAGTGAGAACATGTTTTTTTTTTCTCCCAACCCCGAGTTAGTTCATTTAAGATAATGGCCTCCAGCACCATCCACGTTGCTGCAAAGGACATGATTTCTTTCTGTTTTGTGGCTGTGTAGTATTCCATTAGGTACGTATACCACATTTTCCTGGGAAAAATTTTTTCAGGTACTTTTAGGTAGAAACTCTGTGACCTTTGCCTGGATTCCTGTAGCAGCCAGCCTTTACTCTTAGGGTAAATGTAGCTGCCTCTCAATGTATCCTCTAAAATGCCTGCAGATTAATATTTCTAAAACCCTAATCCTTACTCTGCTTCAAACAAAATCAAAACCAACCAAACAAAACTTTAAATTTATATCTGTTGCCTTAAGAGAAAACTTGGGCTGGGTGTGGTGGCTCATGCTTATAATCCCAGCACTTTGGGAGGCCGAGGCAGGCGGACTGCTTAAGTCCAGGAGTTTGAGACCATGAGACCAACCTGGGCAACATGGTGAATCCCTGTCTCTACTAAAAATACAAAAATTAGCTGGGCATGGTGGCAGGCGCCTGTAGTCCCAGCTACTTGTGGGGCTGAGGTGGGAGAATTGCTTGAGCCCAGGAAGTCAAGTCTGCAGCGAGGTGAGATCATGCCACTGCACTCCAGCCTGTGTGACAGAGTGGGACCCTGTCTCAAAAGGAAAAAAAAAAAAGAAGAGAGAAAACTTAAGCTCCATAGATAGATAGTATGGGTATTGGGTTAGAATCCCAGTGCCATCCTAACTAGTTCCATAAATTTTCAGCTGTATGAGCCTTGGATAAGCAATTTAGTTTATCCAAATCTCAGTTTATCCATCTGAAAAATGGGGATAATAATAGTAGCTGTCTTTCAGATCAAGTGTGAGAAAGCATGAAACGTGTAGAACAGGGGGTGTGGCTTTTAACTATAATAAGTGTCATGGGTAGTGACTATCTGGGGCTGGTGTCGTGTACATGGTAAAAAGAAGTTACCAAGTCATAGGTAAAGAAAGGCAGATTTATTAGAGAAAGTAGGAAAATACATTGTATTTGACAACAGGCAAGTCAGCAAGAGAGGAGCTGACTGCAAGGAGAAAAAGGCTTGCTGGGGATTTTATAGGACAGTGCTTGTGCTGTGTGCTGAAGGGGGCTTTGAGCAGTACTGATAATGCCAAGGTTGCAGTGAGCTCACTTGCATTTTTCTATCAGCCAAGGTGTCTGGTGATAGCTGGGTGCAGGAAGATTATCAGTTATTTGCGCAGGAGGGCTATGTGTCCTGGACCATGAAGAAAGGCAGACTTACTACTTATCTGCTTCTTTTTTTTTTTGGCTTTCCCTTGGTTCTGCCAGCCCAACTCCTTTTCCCTAATTAGGACCCCACAATTAATATGTAATCCTTCATTTCATAGCTTATTGTTTCTTTTCTTTCTATCCCCATTTCTTCTTACTCTGTTCCTACTTTCCCTTCCTCTTTAAATTCATTCATTCACTTATTCTTTCATTCAACAGCAGCAGTTACAGGATTAGTATATCATAGACTTTTCCATGATGAAGAACTTTGAAAACGTTTCTCTGTAGAAATTCCACAGAAAACTGTTAGGCAGGATCTAAAATTTGTGCTCTTGCTAATGACTGTGGTACCTGTGCAGAAAAACCTTATAAACACTGGTAGGATTACAGGATCAGAAAGGACAGCAGGTTGCCCTCAGATATCAGAAAAGAGATTACTAGAAACAAATCTATGGTCTCACTCCTTGGAGAAGATGCTCTGATTTCAAAGGACCAAAGCTTTGGCATGATGAGTTAGCATTATAGCCTTGTCATTTCTGCCTTCCTATTGTGAGTTCATTCCCAAACTCAGAATGAGCCATTTCATGCAAATGATCTTGCTTCCAGGTTTGGGGGCTCCATAAGTTTCCATTGTTTTGTGCAAAACAATAAATTTTATTCATTTCTTCTGTTATTTATTCAACAAAGTGTCATGTGCCTATTGATTGCCCAGGACTAGGGGTAAAGACAAATGAGATATATTTGTTTCGAGGGGGACAAATGATGGGGGAAGGTTGTAATGTGGATGGAAAGCAGATGCTTCATGCTTTTTCTTTTAGCATGATATTTATGCAGTAGTTCCAAATCAGCTGACTCACTTGGCAAAAACATCACATTTGTGTGCCAATGCAGCAATCTACCTACAATAACTTAAAATTATAAGTATTAATTATATGTTTGGTCTCACATGAATCAAGAGGTATTAAGGTTTTTCTTTTCCTGATTTTCATGGCAATGTCTCCTGACCTCACCCTGATTCTCTGTGTATGAACATTGATATGATTTGGATCTGTGTCCCCACCCAAATCTCATGTCGAATTGTAATTCCTAATGTTGGAGGTGGGGCCTGGTGGGAGGCAATTGGATCATGGGGACAGTTTCTCATGAATAGTTTAGCACCATCCCCCTTGTGCTGTTCTTGTGATAAAATTCTCACGAGATCTGGTTGTTTAAAAGTGCATAGCATCTACATCCTCCTTCTCTTGCTCTCTGGCCATGTGAAGTGCCCATCCCCCTTTGCCTTCTGCCATGATTTTGAGTTTTCCTGAGGCCTCCCCAGAAGCTGAGCAGATGCCTCTGTGCTAGCTGTATAGCCTGCAGACCCGTGAGCCAATGAAACCTATTTTCTGTATAACGTACCCAGTCTCAGGTATTTCTTTATAGCAGTGTGAGAATGGACTAATACAGAGATGATGCCAATTATAATAATAACAGGCCAGATAACAATGTAGGCAGAGCTGAGGCTCTAGAGCCAGAGAAACCTGGGTTCAAAACCAGTTCTAAACAATGCGTTGCTGGACAAGTTACTCAACCTATGCAGAAGATGTAGAATGGGCCCATCTTGGGGCACTGTCAATGCTGTGAAGAATAGGTGAGATAATGTATTTGAGGCATTCGGCCCAGAGTTATTGCATGGCAGTTACTCACTCAATGGAGTCTCTCCCATTTTTCCTCTCTTACAGTGTAGTACTGTGCCATTCATGGCAGGGGCTTCACTTTAAGTTGTTGTGGCCTTTATCATGTGGTGCTGCTTCTGTCCCTGCTGGGGCAAGAATTGAATGCTCTCACATCTCACCAGGGTTTTCTTCACCTTAGTGGTCTGAGCCCTGTAGATTCAACCTGAGGCTGTGGATTCCTGGGAAAGGCATAAAGAGAGAGCTAAAGGAAGGGATAGAGTGAAGCCTCCCCACTGTTCCTCTCACTGCAGCTCCACACTCAGAGGCCCTGCCTTATGAGGAGCTCTGTGAAGATGGCTTCCTCAGACCCTTTCTAGCTGCATCCCTGGCACAGAGTGAATCAAATGTGGCATACATCTTCCAGGACACCTTTAGCCTGCTTGTGCAAAAAATGTTGAATCTTAATAGCATGGATCTTCTTGACGATTTTTAAAATTAAAAGTATCTCCTCTTTTTGCTCCCATCTACTGTTTTACTTCATTAGGAATAAAGATGTGCATATCTCATGAAAGAAAAAAATGCAGACCATTAAATTTAGAGTGTAATTCTAAGTGTGCGCCTTGTGTGTCCATGTGCATATCAAGATACATATTTTGGATGACTACCTGGGATGTGGGGCTGATATATACATTTTTTTTTTTTGAGACACAGTCTCACTGTGTCACCCAGGCTGGAGTGCAGTGGCATGATCTTGGCTCACTGCAACCTCCAGCCCCCAGGCTCAAGCGATCTTCCCACCTCAGCCTCCCAAGTAGCTGATAGCACAGACGCACACCACCACGCCTGGCTAAGTTTTTGTATTTTTGGTAGAGACAGGGTTTCACCATGTTGCCCAGGCTGGTCTCAAACTCCTGAGCTCAAGCGATCTGCCCGCCTTGGCCTCCCAAAGTGCTGGGATTACAGGCATGAGCCACTGTGCCCGGCCTGATATATATACCTCTGGTGTGACATATCTGGTTTGACACACATGATGGTTGTGCCTTGGCTGTGTGGGTGTGGGAGGCATGTGTATGCAGGTGGCATGTCATGCAGTGCTCAGTGTGTTTGGTATGAATGTGTGGAGGGCATGTGTATGAATGTAATATTGTGAGTGTTAGTAATCCTATGATAGGCACTGTGTGCATGCCTGTGTGGGTGATACTGCCATGCATGTGTAGTTGTGATAGACATGTGGTGCCGTGAGTGTGAATAGGTATGTGTGCCCCTGCATCCACCTTTTTATCTGTTAGTTTTCATCTTCCAGCTGCAATGAGCAAATATGTTATAGCCTAAAATAATTCTTATAAACCAAAACATTTGGCCTCTGCAGCTCAGCTATATGGAAATTGGCATCATACTCCGTGGCAGGGTGTTGATTGCTAAAGGTGAGGCTTTGGGGAGATTCCCAGCTATGTGGAGGCATGTTGAGATGACTCATCTGTGCAGATCGAAACACTCCTGAGATCTTAGTGTTTCACGTTAATCACAGCCCTTGCTCTGCCTTTTGACTTCATTTTTTCACATCCTAATAATAGAACCATCAGGATCTCATTTAGTCTTTGTATTGACTCACAAGCCCCAACTTTCATAATTTGCGAAAAGAACTGGAGAGTTGGCAGCAATTAAAGATATGCTTTTTAAAGCCCCAAACAGCTTAGATGTATTTTCTCAGGAATAATGTCATGTTAATTTGAGTGTCTGCACTGCCCACAACTCCATACTTGGCCCACACCGAAGTGCTTTGTGCCTTAGCTGGGAGGGAATCAATGTGGGATTTTTTTTTTTATTATTATACTTTAAGTTCTGGGATACTTGTGCAGAATGTGCGGGTTTGCTACATAGGTATACACGTGCCATGGTGGTTTGCTGCAACCATCAACCCGTCATCTACATTAGGTATTTCTCCTAATGCTATCCCTCCCCTGTCTGCAACCTTGCTGACAGGCCCAGGTGTGGGATGTTCCCCGCCCTGTGTCCGTGTGTTCACATTGTTCAACTCCCACTTATGAGTGAGAACATGTGGTGTTTTGTTTTCTGTTCCTGTGTTAGTTTGCTGAGAATAATGGTTTCTAGCTTCATCCATGTCCCTGCAAAGGACATGAACTCATCCCTTTTTATGGCTGCATAGTATTCCATGGTGTATATGTGCCACATTTTCTTTATCCAGTCTATCATTGATGGATATTTGGGTTGGTTCCAAGTCTTTGCTATTGTGAATAGTGCTGCAATAAACATATGTGTGCATGTGTCTTTATAGTAGAATGATTTATAATCCTTTGGATATATACCCAGTAATGGGATTGCTGGGTCAAATGGTATTTCTAGTTCTAGATCCCTGAGGAATCGCCACACTGCCTTCCACCATGGTTGAACTAATTTACACTCCTACCAACAGTGTAAAAGTGTTCCTATTTCTCCACATCCTCTCCAGCATCTGTTGTTTCCTGACTTTTTAATGATAGCCATTCTAACTGGCGTGAGATGGTATCTCATCGTGGTTTTGATTTGCATTTCTTTTATGACCAGTGATAATGAGCTTTTTTTCATATGCTTGTTGGCTGCATAAGTGGCTTGTTTTGAGAAGTGTCTGTTCATATCCTTCACCTACTTTTTGATGGGTTTTTTTTTTCCTTGTAAATTTGTTTGAGTTCCTTGTAGATTCTGGATATTAGCCCATTGTCAGATGGATAGATTGCAAAAATTTTGTCTCATTCTGTAGGTTTCCTGTTCATTTTGATGATAGTTTCTTTTGCTGTGCAGAAGCTCTTTAGTTTAATTAGATCCCATTTGTCTATTTTGGCTTTTGTTGCCATTGCTTTTGGTGTTTTAGTCATGAAGTCTTTGCCCATGCTATGTCCTGAATAGTATTACCTAGGTTTCTTGTAGGGTTTTTATGGTTTTAGGTCTTATGTTTAAGTCTTTAATCCATCTTGAGTTAATTTTTGTATGAGATAAAGAAGGGGTCCACTTTTTGTTTTCTGCATATGGCTAGCCAGTTTTCCCAGCACCATTTATTAAATAGGGAATCCTTTCCCCATTGCTTGTTTTTGTCAGGTTTGTCAATGATCAGACGGTTGTAGATGTATGGCATTATTTCTGAGGCCTCTGTCGTGTTGCATTGGTCTATATACCTGTTTTGGTACCAGTACCATGCTGTTTCGATTACTGTAGCCTTATAGTATAGTTTGAAGTCAGGTAGTGTGATACCTCCAACTTTGTTCTTTTTGCTTAGGATTGTCTTGGCTATACAAGGTCTTTTTTGGTTCCATATGAAATTTAAAGGAGTTTTTTCTAATTCTGTGAAGAAAGTCAATGATAGCTTGATGGGGATAGCATTGAATCTATAAATTACTTTGGGCAGTATAACCATTTTCATGATATTGATTCTTCCTATCCATGAGCATGGAATGTTTTTCCATTTGTTTGTGTCTCTTATTTCCTTGAGCAGTGGTTTGTAGTTCTCCTTGAAGAGGTCCTTCACATCTCTTGTAAGTTGTATTCCTAGGTATTTTATTCTCTTTGTAGCAATTGTGAATGGGAGTTCACTCATGATTTGGCTCTCTGTTTGTCTATTATTGGTGCATAAAAATGCTTATGATTTTTGCACATTGATTTTGTATCCTGAGACTTTGCTGAAGTTGTTTATCAGCTTAAGGAGATTTTGGGCTGAGATGATGGGGTTTTCTAAATATACAATCTTGCCATCTGCAAACAGAGACAATTTGACTTCCTCTCTTCCTATTTAAATATGCCTTATTTCTTTTTCTTGCCTGATTGCCCTGGCCAGAACTTCCAATACTATGTTGAATAGGAGTGGTGAGAGAGGGCATCCTTGTCTTGTGCCAGTTTTCAAAGGGAGTGTTTCCAGCTTTTGCCCACTGGCTGGGGGTTTGTCATAAATAGTTCTTACTATTTTGAGATATGTTACATCACTACCTAGTTTATTCAGAGTTTTTAGCATGAAGGGGTGTTGAATTTTATCGAAGGCCTTTTCTGCATCTATTGAGATACTTGTGTGGTTTTTGTCATTGGTTCTCTTCATGTGATGGATTACATTTATTGATTTTTGTATGTTGAACCAGCCTTGCATCCCAGGGATGAAGCTGGCTTGATCATGGTGGATAAGCTTTCTGATGTGCTGCTGGATTCAGTTTGCCAGTATTTTATGGAGGATTTTCGTATTGATGTTCATCAGTTATATTGGCTTGAATTTTTTTTGTTGTTGTGTCTCTGCCAGGTTTTGGTATCAGGATGATGCTGGCCTCATAAAATGAGTTAGGGAGGAGTCCCTCTTTTTCTATTGTTGGGAATAGTTTCAGAAGGAATGGTACCAGCTCCTCTTTGTACCTCTGGTAGAATTCGGCTGTGAATCCATCTGGTCCTGGGCTTTTTGGTTGGTAGGCTATTCATTACTGCCTTAATTTCAGGACTTGTTATTGGTCTATTCAGGGATTTGACTTCTTCCTGGTTTAGTCTTGGGAGGGTGTATGTGACTAGGAATTTATCCATTTCTTCTAGATTTTCTAGTTTATTGGCACAGAGGTGTTTATAGTATTCTCTGATGGTAGTTTGTATTTCTGTGGGATCAGTGGTGATATCCCTTTGTTATTTTTCATTGTGTCTATTTGATTCTTCTCTCTTTTCTTCTTTATTAGTCTTGCTAGTGGTCTATTTTGTTAATCTTTTCAAAAAACCATCTCCTAGATTCATTGATTTTTTGAAGGGTTTTTTGTGTCTCTATCTTCTTCAATTCTGCTCTGATGTTAGTTATTTCTTGTCTTCTGGTAGCTTTTGAATTTGTTTTCTCTTGCTTCTCTAGTTCTTTTAATTGTGATGTTAGGGTGTTGTGTCAATTTTAGATCTTTCCCCCTTTCTGCTGTGGGCATTTAGTACTATGTCCTGCTTTAGCTGTGTCCCGGAGATTCTGGTACGTTGTGTCTTTGTTCTCATTGGTTTCAAAGATCTTCTTTATTTCTGCCTTAATTTCATTATTTACCCAGTAGTCATTCGGGGCAGGTTGTTCAGTTTCCATATAGTTGTATGGTTTTGAGTGAGTTTCTTAATCCTGAGTTCTAGTTTGACTGCACTGTGGTCTGAGAGACTGTTTGTTATGATTTCCATTGTTTTGCATTTGCTGAGGAGTGTTTTACTTCCAATTATGTAGTCAATTTTAGAATAAGTGCTATGTGGTGCTGAGAAGAATGTATATTCTGTTGATTTGGGGTGGGAAGTTCTGTAGATGTGTATTAGGTTCATTTGGTCCAGAGCTGAGTTCTAGTCCTGCATATCCTTGTTAATTTTCTGTCACGTTGATCTAATATTGACAGTGGGGTGTTAAAGTCTCCCACTATTATTGTGTGGGAGTCTAAGTCTCTTTGTAGGTCTCTAAGAAGTTGCTTTATGAATCTGGGTGCTCCTGTATTGGGTGCTTATATATTTAGGATAGTTAGCTCTTTTTGTTGCGTTGATCTTTTTACCATTATGTAATGCTCTTTCTAGTTTTTTATCTTTCTTGGTTTAAAGTCTGTTTTATCAGAGAGTAGGATTGCAACCACTGCTTTTGTTTGCTTTTGATTTGCTTGGTAAATCTTCCTCCATTCCTTTATTTTGAGCCGATGTGAGTCTTTGCACATGAGATGGGTCTCCTGAATACAGCACACTGATGGGTCTTGACTCTGTCTCATTTGCCAGTCTGTGTCTTTTTTTTTTTTTTTTTTTTATGAAGTCTCACTCTTTCGCCCAGGCTGGAGTGCAGTGGCGCGATCTCGGCTCACTGTAAGCTCCGCCTCCCAGGTTCACGCTACTCTCCTGCCTCAGCCTCCTGCGTAGCTGGGACTACAGGCGCCCACCATTGCACCTGGCTAATTTTTTGTATTTCTTTTTGGCAGAGATGGGGTTTCACCGTGTTAGCCAGGGTGGTCTCTATCTCCTGACCTCGTGATCCACCTGCCTCAGCCTCCCAAAGTGCTAGGATTACAGGTGTGAGCCACCGCATCTGGCCCGGTCTGTGTCTTTTAATTGGGGCATTTAGCCCATTTACCTTTAAGGTTAATATAGTTATGTGTGAATTTGATCCCATCATTATGATGCTAGCTGGTTATTTTGCCCATTAGTTGATGCAATTTCTTCACGGTGTCGATGGTCTTTACAATTTGGTATTTTTTTTTTGCAGTGGCTGGTACTGGTTTTTTCCCTTCCATACTTAGTGCTTCCTTCAGGAGCTCTTGTAAGGCAGGCCTCGTGGTGACAAAATCTCTCAGCATTTGCTTGTCTGTAAAGGATTTTATTTCTCCTTCACTTATGAAGCTTAGTTTGGCTGGATATGAAATTCTGGGTTGAAAATTCTTTTAAGAATGTTGAATATTGGCCCCCACTCTCTTCTGACTGGTAAGGTTTCTGCAGAGAGATCTGCTGTTAGTCTGATGGGCTTCCCTTTGGGGGTAACCTGATGTTTCTTTCTGGCTGTGCTTAACATTTTTTCTTTCATTTCAACCTTGTTGAATTTGACAATTATGTGTCCTGGGGTTGCTATTCTCAAGGAGTGTCTTTGTGGTGTTCTCTGTATTTCCTGAATTTGAATGTTTGCTTGTCTTGCTAGGTTGGGGAAATTCTTCTGGATAATATCCTGAAGAGGGTTTTTCAACTTGGTTCTATTCTCCCCCTAACTTTCAGGTACACCAATCAAATGTAGGTTTGGTCTCTTCACATAGTCCCATATTTCTTGGAGGCTTTGTTCATTCCTTTTCGTTCTTTTTTCTCTAATCTTGTCTTCATGCTTTATTTCATTAAGTTGATACTCGATTTCTGATATCCTTTCTTCCGCTTGATTGATTCAGCTATTGATACTTGTGTATGCTTCATGAAGTTCTCGTGCTGTGTTTTTTCCGCTCCATCAGGTCATTTGTGTTCTTCTCTAAACTGGTTATTCTAGTTAGCAATTCCTCTAACCTTTTTTCAAGGTTCTTAGCTTCCTTATATTGGGTTAGAACATGCTCCTTTAGCTCAGAGGAGTTTGTTATTACCCACCTTCTGAGGCCTACTTCTGTCAATTTGTCAAACTCATTCTCCATCCAGTTTTGTTCCTTTGCTGTCAAGGAGTTGTGATTTTTTGGAGGAGAAGAAGGCGTTCTGGTTTTTGGAATTTTCAGCGTTTTTGCACTGTTTTTTCCTCATTTTCATGGATTTATCTACCTTTGGTCTTTGATGTTGGTGACATTCAGATGGGGTTTATGTGTGGACATCCTTTTTGTTGATGTTGATGCTGTTCCTTTCTGTTTGTTAGTTTTCCTTCTAACAGTCAGGCTTCTTTGCTGCAGGTGTGTTGGAATTTGCTGGAGGTCCACTCCAGACCCTGTTTACTTGGGTATCACCAGCGGAGGCTGCAGAACAGCAAAGATTGCTGCCTGTTCCTTCCTCTGGAAGCTTCATCCCAGAGGGATACTGCCAGATGCCAGCTGGAGCTCTCTTCTATGAGGTGTCTGTCGACTCCTGCTGGGAGGTGTCTCCCAGTCAGGAGGCACAGGAGTCAGGGACCCACTTGAGGAGGCAGTCTGTCCCTTAGTAGAGCTCGAGCACTGTGCTGGGAGATCTGCTGCTCTCTTCAGAGCTGGCAGGCAGGAACATTTAAGTCTGCTGAAGCTGCGCCCACAGCCGCCTCTCCCGCAGGTGCTCTGTCCCAGGGAGATAGGAATTTTATCTATAAGCCCCTGACAGGGGCTACTGCCTTTCAGAGGTACCCTGCCCAGAGAGGAGGAATCTAGAGAGGCAGTCTGGCTATAGTGGCTTTGCCGAGCTGTGGCAGTTTGAACTTCCTGGTGGCTTTCTTTACACTGTGAGGGGGAAACCACCTCCTCAAGCCTCAGTAATGGTGGATGCCCCTCCCCCCACCAAGCTGAAGCATCCCATGTCGACTTCAAACTGCTCTCCTGGCAGCGAGAATTTCAAGCCAGTGGATTTTAGCTTGCTGGGCTGTGTGGGGGTGGGATCCACTGAGCTAGACTACTTAGCTCCCTGGCTTCAGCCCCCTTTCCAGGGGAGTGAATGGTTCTGTCTCGCTGGCATTCCAGGTGCCACTGGGGTATGAAAATAAACTCCTGCAGCTAGCTCGGTGTCTGCCCAAACAGCCGCCCAGTTTTGTACTTGAAACCCAGGGTCCCAGTTGCCTAGGCAACCAAGGGAATCTTCTACTCCGTGGGTTGCGAAGACCATGAGAAAAACATAATATCTGGGCTGGAGTGCGCAGTTTCTCACGGCATGGTCCCTCATGGCTTTCCTTGTCTAGGGGAGGGGGTTCCCTGACCGCTTGCCCTTATCAGGTGAGGCAATGCCCCACCCTGCTTCTGCTTGCCTTCTGTGAGCTGCACCCACTGTTTAACTAGTCCCAATGAGATGAGCTGGCTACCTCAGTTGGAAATGGAGAAATCACCCGCCTTCTGTGTTGATCTTGCTGGGAGGTGCAGACACAAGCTGTTCCTGTTCGGCCATCTTGCCAGCCACCAATGTGGGATGTTTCTACACATCTCCTTAAGGAGGCATTTTCCCACAATATCACCACCATGCCCTACAGTGACTGTAGTGTATATCTTGAGTGATACTTTTCTATAAACCTTCCTTAACCACATTGGGGCTGGGGGAGAAATCCGGTTCTTAGTTCCTGCAGCCTAATCATTGCACATGTGGCACCTAAACCCAGATTCATAATGAGGCGTGAGGTCTTCTCCATCAGACTGAGATATCCGAGGGCCAGACTTAGGGGCATCCATCTTCGGTTCCTAAGCACTGTGCATTCTCTACTGTAGAAGAACAAATGTTGGACTTAGGAAAGAAGAAAGGTAAAAAGGGAGGGCTTAAAAATAATGATAGCCATCACAATTATGCTTACTCAGGGCCAGTCCCTCTAAGTGCTTCATGTTATTACCTCACTTAATTTATTTATTAACTCTATTGAGTAGGTTCCATCACTCACCCCAAGTTACAGATGAAGAAACAGAGGCATGGTAGGGCCAAATGACTTGCCTGCCATCACTCAACTTACTAATGAGGCAGGCTTTGAAGCCAGGAAGTCCACTCTGGATACCAACCTTTAATCATCCTAAATATTGCCTATCTAAGTTTTACATCCTGCCCCAACAGACGTATTGCTGCTTCTGTGACACAGGGAGAGGGGACTTCAAACTCCATCCATGTCATTTGCCTGAATACATTCTGCCCCCCCCCCCTTTTTTTACTTTATATTAGTAAATATTTTTTTTGGTGGCAAATACTACATGTCAGATTTGATCTTGCTTAAGATAAAAGGGAATGTATTGGCTTATAAATAGTGTAGTTCAAGTGTAGGTTAGATTTCATGCATGATGGAAGTAGGCAGGACTTCATAATGTTATTGGCAATCTGTCTTTTTCCATCTTTAAGTTCTGCTTTCTTCTGTGGGTAATTCATGGTTATGTGGATGTGGCACAGTGGAGCAAAAATAGCCACTAACAGCTCTAGGGATATATGAGTGGAATTTAGCAATTCTAATGTAAAGTGGAAGGACTTTCTTTTCCTTGATGATTCCTAAAGAAGTTCTAGAGACTAGTTTTCATTGGTTCAGCTTGGTTCATGCCCATCCTGAACCTATCACTGGCAGGGTTGATGCTGTGACCTACTGGCAGGACCACCCCCTTCTGTGACCCATAGGAATGGCAAGGGAGGGAACTCCTCTTAAACCACAGGGGCTGAGGATGGGGAAAGGATTTGCCCCATGGACACACTAGGCATGAGTATTAATACAGGTCCATCACTGCGTCTCTCCTGATCTCTCTCCCTGACTTATCTCTTTCCATTAACCAACAGAAATTGTTGTGGATCTGCAGTTATTCAGAAATATGTAGATTTGTGCTATTTCTAACCCTCTGGGGTCCAGGACATCACAGAGGAAAAAGCATTGTCATCAGATCCAGAGTTCTCATGTTATACCAGCCAGTGTCTCCTCATAGTTAGAGTAGACCATGCTGGGCCAGAGATTGATAGATTCAATGACATCTTTGCCCTACAAACAAAGGCCTATTTGAATTTGAAATGAGGACTAGCATTATAACTCTGAATACAGTCAGAAGGACAAAGGAATCTTTAGGGTCAAAGTAGATGTGACTGTATTCACAAGAGGAGATGGTTCAGATTGTTTTTAAAAGAAATAAGTTACAACAGAAGAGTGAAGGAGCATTTATGCACAATGCTGTATTTCCAGGCAATTATGGATCAAACAAAGCTGCACAAAACTAACAGTATGTTGGAAACATCATTCTTCCTACTTTCCCTTTCCATACATGTACCTGAGGGAAGGTCCTAAAATTCACATGTGACTATGTCATTCTCTGGCTGAATGATTTCTCATTCCCTACAAGCTAAAATTCAAAGTCTTAGACATAACAAAAGAGCTAGGCTAAAACCTTTAGAGACTGTAAGCACTGAAAATATTATAGTACATACTTCATATGTAATAAAAGATGAAAACAATGCTAAACTGAAAAAGTTATCATTTTTCCCATGGCGGTTACTTGTGGATTTTGTTTGTATTTGTAGTATCAAATTTTCTTTTTCCATCTTCTCTCTCGAGTGCCAGAGCATTTGCTGAGTCTCTATGTAGATTATCTATTATTACTTCCCTGCTTTTCAGTCTTAATGTGCATACTAATCACATGGGGATCTTGCTAAAATGCAGATTCTGATTCAGTAAGTCTAGGGTGGGGCCTGGGAATTTTTTATTTCTAAAAGTTTCCTGGGTGATGGTGATGTTGCTGTTTGTATTAGTCCATTCTCACACTGCTATAAAGATACTACCAGAGACTGGATAATTTATAAACAAAGGAGGTTTAATTGACTAACAGTTCTGCATGGCTGGGGAGGCCTCAGGAAACTTACAATCATGGCAGAAGGGGAAGCAGGCACCTTCTTCACAAGGCGGCAGCAGAGGGTATGAGGGTGTGAAACAGGAACTGTCAAATGCTTATAAAACTGTAAGATCTTGTGAGAACGCACTCACTATCATGAGAACGGCATGGAGGAAACTGCCCCCATGATCCAATCATCACCTCCCTCCCTCAACATGGGGATTATAATTCGAGATGAGATTTGGGTGGGGACACAGAGCCAAACCATATCACTGTTGCAGCAAGAAAACAGACCTTTTAATCTTTCCAACTTTTCTCACCATTTTCTGTCTACTATATGTCCCAACTCACTATCTTGTTAATCTTGAACATATCAAATCATTTCCTAACCTTGCTCAGATAAGTTTCTTCTCTGGCACTTGCTTCCCTTTTTGCCTTTCAAACTTGCCCTTTTACTATAAGGCTAAGTCGAAACGTTTCCTGTAAATACTCTTTGAGTTTCCTTTGGCAGACAGAGTGGCTCCCTCTCTTTGTTTCTCTATGATCTTAACCATATTAGGATTGTGGATCTGAATAATCGGGAGTGACAAATCATGATAACCTCTCCTATAGGATGAAAGGACTGTCATATGGGTGGAAATTTGATTTGCTTTTTGTGGGCAAAAGGAACAAACCTGATTCCTTGAAATAACAAATTTAGATTTTAGCTCATTATGAGGAAGAGCTCTCAGATATTGAGAGGTATTTAATAATGGGAAGGGATGCCTGCCAGGAGTAGTAAAAAGCCCCCCCCCATCTCTGGAGCTGTTTAAGCAGAGTTCAGTTAACTGTTTATTGGGGGTACCTCCAAAGGGAGGTGGAATAATGATATGGTTCTCAAAACCTAACACCACAAAGTGTCTCTCTGAAGCATCAGTTTTACTTCACAGGTTTTGAAAGGAAAAGGGAGGAAGTCAAGAAACCTAACTGAAAAATAATTTGAAACTTTAAAAAATAATATTAAAGCAAACACACAGATTTACTATGAAACAAAATATTGAATTTGGGTAAATATTGAAGATGAAAGAGAAATTTTGACCAAATTTCAAATGTGAAATTGGCTTATTCTAATTATGACCTATATGTCTTAGATAATTCCTTCCTTCTGCAAAGCTGTAGGATGCTTTAGTAAAAACAACTGGGGAGAGGTGGGATTAACTGCATCATTAGTTCCTGAACCTGACTGATGATCAGGGAGTCTTTCCAACCCCAAAGTCCTGGAGATTCTTAATCACCAGGGGTCCAGGAATCTATATTTCACCAAACATTCTCAGCTGGGTTTGAAGATTAATCAAACATGAAAACCAATAAATGAAAGAATTCATTTTTTTTCAGTACCAGACGCAGCAACAAATAACCCCACAATCAAGTATCGTAACACAGGGAGTGTTGTTTCTTACTCTCAACTCACTGTGGGTCAGCAGGATCAGAAGAAAGGGGGAACTGCTCCATGAAGTTAGCCAGGGACTGGGCTCTCCTAATGGTTCTGTGGACCCCTAAACTGCGGCTTCTCAGGGGTCTGATTAGGAAACGGAAAGAAAGAGTGTGTGCAGTGTCCCGTGAAAGACCTTAGCAGTGACACGCTGGAGCTGGCTCTGCCGGCTTGTGAGAGCTAATTGCTAAATTTTTAGGAATTTTGTGAGCTGGATTTTAAATATGACCATTATGAAAAATTAGATTATATAAATCTATGAATAATAAATCACATTAAAAACAAAACATCATTTCCTAATTCTATTACTATATTTTGCTATTATCTGTGGTCTTGAGGTTATTTACATCTATTGTATCTGTAGGGCAGAAATACAATCATCCCTTGGTATCTGCGGGGAATTGGTTCCAGGGCTCCCACAAATACCAAAATCCACAGATGCTCAAATCTCGTATGTTAAATGGCATAGTATTTGCATATAACCTACACATATCCTCCTGTATGCTTTAAATCGTCTAATACAATATAATACTATGGAAATTATTCTAGTGTATTGTTTTTTATTTGTATTTTAAAATTCTTGTATTTTTATTTTTTGAGTTTTATTTATTTTTTTGAGACAGAGTCTTGCTCTGTTGCCCGGACTGGAGTGAAGTGGCGTGATCTTGGCTGACTGCAACCTATGCCTCTCAGGTTCAAACGATTGTCCTGCCTCAGCCTCCCAAGTAGCTGGGATTACAGGCGTGCACCATCATGCCTGGCTAATTTTTTGTATTTTTAGTAGAGACGGGGTTTCACCATGTTGCCAAGGCTGGTCTGGAACTCCTGAGCTCAGGCAATCTGCCTGCCTTGGCCTCCCAAAGTGCTAGGATTACAGGCATGAGCCACCACGTCTGGCCTTTTTTGGGGTTTAAGATATATATATATTTGTGTGTGTGTGTGTGTATATATATATATATTTGATTTTCAGTTGGTTGAATTTACGGATGTGGAACCCACGGATACAGAAGGTCAACTGCACTGCTTAATACATCTCTCCCAACTCCACAGTCAGTGATGTTACACTGTTACCTTGAAATCAGCCATGGTGAAAGTATTTACATAATGGAGAATTAGCAAATGCTGCACGCATGACTCCTTCCAGCCCACTTCTGCCTCCCCAACTGCCAATACTGGTCTTAGGGATCTAGGCCTGGAAGTGGCATATATAACTGTGACACATATTCCATTGGCCAAAACTCAGTCATATGTCTTCACTTTGATATAGGGTCTGAGGAATCTAGTTTAGTAGTGTCGCAAGAGCTACAGATATTGGTAGGCATTTGCAGCCTTGTCACAAAAGGTAACTTAACCATTGAAATGACTACTTTCAAGGACATTGCTGTGAGCAACTTATGTAGGTGTGTGTGAGGAGGCGGTATAGCTCAGAGGTAGAACATTGGACTGCAGATCAAGAAGTGTGTGTATACATAACTTATATAGGTGTGTGTGTATAATATATATGTAATATGGTGGTTATATATATTTGTGTATATATGTAATATGTATGTACATATACATATATTGGTGTGTGTGTGCATATATAGATACACACACATATATAGAGCCACTTATGAAGATTCATAAAACTGTTGTATAAAACTAGAATTGGGGGTACCCTATGAAGAAAGGCCCATGGTAATACTATGTTTTAATATGTGAATATTGTATTTCTATTTGTCATGTGCATTGCCAGCCTAAAATTCTCCTTTTCCTCAAGATCTGCAATTTTATATTGATCTTACATTTGTGAATCAGGGCATAGGATGTCAATGAAAACACCTGCTTAGAGGATAAACATATTTAAATACCAACCTTTTACTCTGATTGGTTTTAAAAGTTCTCCTGATTAGATATGGGTATTTTAAATAATATCTAAAAAAAGGCATAAGAAATCAGTGATATAATTAATTCTCAACTCATTCATCAAAATGCTAGAAATTCTCACATTCTAGTAATATATGTGGTCAAACTGACCTGGGTCTCAGATGGTCTTAGGTATGTAACAACATTTTAATATGGATTGCGTTTTTATGTTGTATTAACAGTTTTAATTTTGTATTTGTATATTATTTATCTTTGAAGCTTTTGGGTGACGTTGAGTTACAGTTTGGTCAGTACTAAAATGGATTATGCCTCTAGGAGTCTCCTTCTTTTTGAACGCCCAGCAGAAGAAGTGAACACAATGAATAATATGAAGTGGAAACAAAGTGCCTCTGCATTGCTGGTTGGACAAAGGCTCAGTGCTCCTCAGAGCAGCATTTTGGGAAAGCAGGTTTGGAGCATATGTCTTAGGTTTAAGGCTTATGCAAGACTGCCAGTTTCTCTGAATCCCAAATCTAGACCACAGGAACTTATTATAAACGCTGTGGGTTGATGCAATATATGGGGGAATGAAACAATGATGAAGAGACTCTGAGATGAGTCTTGGTCAATTTACCAACCCACTTACACTGAGGAAGGACATGAAAGATAAGCGTGAGGTACACCCATGTGAATTACTCTTCAGTGCGATAGTTATCCTGCCCATTAATAAACACAGCCCAATTTGTGTCCTAGAAATTGACAAAATATTTTAATAACCCCTTCTCCTGTGAAGGAGCTGGGAGAGATGTTGGGAGAGGATGTTTTACTCAGTCACCAAACCATTGTTTCAAAACTCAGTAGCTGAAGATTTGGAGAGAATTAAGATATTTTCTCTTTTTTTTGTATTTATTAATTACTGTCGAACTGCTTTCCACATTAATCATCATATTGGTAAAATACATAAAAAAGAAAATTTTCTTAAAAAAGGGAAACCTGTATTTTACCTCTTGTGGCAGCCATATGACCGTACCTTACAGATCTCCAAATGTAATTGATATGTTTTGGCTGTGTCCCCACCCAAATCCCATCTTGAATTGTAGCTCCCATAATTCCCATGTGTCATGGGAGGGACCAGTAGGAGGTAATTGAATCATGGGGGCAGGTCTTTCCCATGCTGTTCTCGTGATAGTGAATAAGACTCACAAGATCTGATGGTTTTATAAAGGGCAGTTCTCCTACACAGGCTCTCATGCCTGTCGTTATGTAAGATGTGCCTTTGCTTCTCCTTTGCCTTCTGCCATGATTGTGAGGCCTCCCCAGCCATGTGGAACTGTGAGTCTAATAGACCTCTAACCTCTTTCCTTTATAAATTACCCAGTCTTGGGTATGTCTTTATCAGCAATGTGAGAATGGACTAATACAGTAATTGACCAAGGGTACCAGCTATTGTGCTTTGAAATCCATAGCAGCTCCTGTGAACAGAAGATGTTTCCCACCAGCTGCTCCCAGCCAATGAATGAGTGTGATAGGACACTAAGGCAGGCCCATTCCAGGGAGACATGGGACTCCTCTGATGATGACTTTGGCTTGAGGACTCCCCAGTGGCCTTGCCAAAACTTCATATGACAGGGCAGTCTAGGATGCCTCAACCCAATGTCCCCTCCCACTCTCCTTCATTTGGGATCAGATTGCATAGTGTGCTGATGGTTTTCCAAGGTTTTCTAGGTCTTTCCTCATTTTCTCATACAAAGATATTTTCCTTGATAACATCCTTGAATGTTTAGTCTTGGATTAACACATTCTTTTAGAATGGTAGTTTTTATGAAGAGTAACTTTAACCTGAGAATTTAAGAGGGACTTGCAAAAAAGTGATTTCCATAATTTTATTTAAAAAATACATAATTTATGATGCCTTTAAGAAAGACTAATAAAAATTGTCTAAATTTTCCTTGTGGTTTTCCCTTATTATTTAGTTACAGTTTTCCACATTAAGGAAGTTGTTTCACTCGAAATCTGTTAAGTTTAATGAGTTGCCTTCAAGGACTGTTTAGTTTAAGCTTTATTGGTTGAAAGTACATTTTCTCAGAGGCCATTTTTTCAAGAAATCATTGATTTGGAACAAACTGAACAATGGAATTTTCCACAGCTTACTTAGCCTACAGTGAAGTAGCTAAGACTTTACTAGGCCTGGTCAATCTATCTCTTGGTCAATATCTATCTATCTATCTATTAGTTTATTATTTTAAAATATTGGTTGGTACAGTCTGGCAAATGTAGTATCTTTAGTTGGATTATCTTTATTTGGGATAATGTTCAAGACTGAGTTGTTAAAGTAAGTCTGAATTATTCCAAGGAAAAAGTTTGTCTGTCTGTCTGTCTATCTATCTATCTATCTATCTATCTATCTATTATTTTAAAATATTGGTTGGTACAGTCTGGCAAATGTAGTATTTTTAGTTGGATTATCTTAATTTGGAATAGTGTTCAAGGCTGAGTTGCTAAAGTAAATCTGAATTATTCCAAGGAAGAAGTTCTATCTATCTATCTATCTATCTATCTATCTATCTATCTATCTATCTATCTGTCTGTCTGTCTATCTATCTATCTATCTATCTGTTAGTTTATTATTTTAAAATATTGGTTGGCGCAATCTGGCAAATGTAGTATCTTTAGTTGGATTATCTTAATTTGGGATAATGTTCAAGACTGAGTTGCTAAAGTAAATCTGAATTATTCCAAGGAAGAAGTTCATACGACAATGAGAGTGGGTGTTGCTGTGGTAAAATTCTTCCTGCGCAGAGTTGATTAACGGTGAATACATGCTTGGCTAAGAGTGTCCTCCTCTCAGGTGGTCTCTGTAGACATGCTTACCCAAGTTCTAATGAAGCTTGAAATTAACATGGCTCTGTCAGTTTAATTCCTAGTGTCTGCTGGAGTCCTTGCAACACTGTCTTGTCAGTCCTAAGCAAGGGGCCAGTACATTTCTAGCAATGTCTCTTGCTGCTGGGAATTTTGTTAGAAGAAAAAGTAATATCCATATATGTAGTTGTATGTAATTTTCTTCAGCCTGGTATATTTATAGTGGCTGAGCAAAATTAATGTGTGTGTGTGTATTTGTGTGTGCGTGTGTGTGTGCGTATGATGGTTCTTAGAGTAGATAGATCTCAGTAAGTATTAAGTTGTTGTTGATGATGATGATAGTCTGTGCATAATATGTAAGAGTTCATTAACCATGTCTGCATGTGTTGTTTATTTCAATCCTAATTGTAACTCTGAGAATTAAATATAATTACCTATTTTACAAATGAAGGAGCTGAGAATCAAAGAGGTTAAGTGAGTTGAAAAAATCCTACAGCTAATAAGAGAACATAAATCAGGAAGACATGACTATTTCTAGCTTATTATCAAAAGACATCATTTCTGTTTTGATATAGCTTTGACTGTGATTGCAAAGTATATTCAAATAGACATTCTATGGTTTTGGATGGCCAATAATTGTTATAAAGTTTGAAGCTGAAAAATGCTTTTAGTGTTTATAACATGCTAATCAATGATCAGTTATTTTTATGTATATGATCTCACTTGGTCTTCATGATAACAGTTTGAGAACAAATCATTTCTATTTTTACAAAAACTAGGAGGTTTTCTAAAAATGGACTTCAATGTTTTCAGAAAATGTCAAATGTAAAGAACAAACGACTGTGGAAGATTAACTGCGTGTCAATATAGGTAATTTTATTGTATCATTGATCCCCTCAATCCCATGAGGTAGGCAGTACAGGTCATGATATCCCTAATTTTAGAGATTGAGTGTAGAAGAGGTAACCTGTCACTCTTGGATGGGGATGCCAGGAAACGACTCTGGCTAACTTATGAAAAAGGGATCACTCACTGGCAGGATATTGGGCAGCTCTGTGCTCTACTAAGACTCGTGAAAGGAGGGTTTTCTCCAAAACAGGAAGAGGACTCAGTCCTCAAATTAGAACTTACTGACAACTGCGATAGTTTGCCAGGGCATCATAGATAGAAGTGTATTGGATGCTCAGTTCTCCCTTCTCCCTTTTACTTAAAAAAAATTTAAACTCCAAAACTCATGTTTACCCAATTTCAAAGAGGAAAATTTCATGCTGTTTTTTTTTTTTTTTTTTGAGATAGGGTCTCATTCTTATCGCAGTGCAGTGGCGCCATCTCAACTCACTGCTACCTCTGCCTCCCCAGGTTCAAGTGATTCTCCTGCCTCAGCCTCCTGAGTAGCTGGGATTACAGGCACATGATACCATGCCTGGCTAATTTTTGTATTTTCAGTAGAGACGAGGTCTCACCATGTTGGCCAGGCTGGTTTCAAACTCCCAGCCTTAAGTAATCCGCCGGACTCAGCCTCCCGAAGTGCTGGGATTACAGGCATGAGCCACCACGCCCTGTTCCCGCCACCCCCCAACATCCCCACCTTTTAAAAAAGGAGAACTCAAAAGATTGATGTGCCCATTATCAAGTATCTGTGAATACCTACAGCTTGTGAAATTTAGCTTTAAGTTTTGTGGTGAGTACAAAGAAATAAAATATACCTTTGTTTAGCTTCCTTCAAGTTTCCCTTCATGAGTGCTGTGCTGTGCAAGGTGGGCAGCACTGAAACCACTATAGTGGCCGAAGCAGGTGATGAGTGGCTGAAACATTTTGGCAGCTAGTCATGCACTAGATTGGAGAGGTAACTAAACACAGAGATGAGGTTAAACTATTAAATCCCAAATGATATGAATGACTACATGGCTGAATGAATGACACAGAAAAACACCAAACCAACAAACCCATAATCTGTATTTAGGAGACAGATTATAGAGATCTTGAGTGCCAGCCCAAGGATGAATAGATTAATGCTGTAAACCATGCTTATTTTGTTAAAAAAAATTCTGTAATGGTTTGCTCTCTTGCACCACAAAATCCTTTTTCATTAATAATAGACTTCATTATTTAAATTTACTGCGGTAAATTTCAAATATCAAGCCTCTTGTGAATTATTACCAGTCTCTAAATAATAAGAGCTAACACTTATTAATGAGGATTTAAGATATGTAAACTATGTAATTTATTAATCTAATCCCAATACAATGCAATAAGTAATACATGTGAGTCCACATCACTGTGATAATATTCTCAAAGCATTCTACTTCCTTGGTCTTTCTTCATTATTATGAAATAATTGATCAGTTTGTCATATGATATATAATAAAATTAATAGTGACCCTGCCTGCCAGCAAAAACTTATATTTTACTTTTTTTACCTGTTTTCCCCTTTCCTCCATATCTTTCAACATTGACACTATGAAAATGAAATGCCATTCAAGATGAGATGCCATGTAGAATAGCATTATAGATTTGTCATCTAGCTAAATATCTTATAAAGTAATAAATACAACACTGCTACCCTTTTAATCTTTCTTCTTTAATTTTTATCCAACTCTGGATTTGAGTGTAAAACAGGCTGGTTGTACATAGAGCTAAAAATTGGGATGTAAAAATTTCCAATGAAATTATGACAGTTTTTTATATGGAGAAATATTTTAAATGTGTAAAAATAAACATATGTTATTTGATTTCAACATTGAATTACATCTGCTTGTGGCATATGATTCATGCGTACTGAATGCTGCTTTTGGCTTGGGTGATTATATGAAAGAATTTTGCTTATGTAACAGGGATATCTGTCTACTTAATAGGAGAATTATAAACGACTTTATCCAAGGAAAACACCTTAGGATGGAGGAGGAGTGGGCTTTAATAATGTATGCACACATTTCTGCCAATGATATAAATGTCCTCTTTTTTGTTGGAAGCTGGCCATGAGCAAAATTTGTTTCACATGACATTACATACCTTATTCAAATTTGCAGCCATAATCTTGTCAGAGTTGATTATCACATGATTGGAGCAGTAAAAAAAATGAATTGGGGTTTAAACTTTTATGAAAAAGCACTTATATTGTGGAATAAGACTTTTTAATGGAGTATAGACATTAAACAGACCTTATATTAGGCTCTGAAATTAATGGGTCACTGTATAACTTTCTAGTTTTCATAGCTTGATAAGATTAATGCTTGCTTATATAGCAAATTCAATGGCTCATTTAATTTCATATGAATGTTTAAAGTCAAATTGCTTTTGGATTAAGTCTAAACTCATTATTCATTTTAATGTCTGAAAGAACTTTCATTTTTCTTTCATTTTATTTAATCAAGTGCATCATCATTAAGTAAAGGCTAAGGACCTAGATAGCTAAAAATAATGTGAAAAGGAAATTTATTAATTTATATTGAAAAGGGACTTATTTGTTATGAAATTTATTTAATACTATACCATGCTTATGTATGGTGCTATTTCAGAGAAGATGAGATATTTATAGGCTTTTTATCATGCTTTAAAGCCCCATATTTAAAAGCGGCCTGTTTTTTTTGCCTATTATTCAATGTGCATTCTTTGAGCAAAAATTACTATTGACTTTTATTTACATATTTTTAATTCAGTCTCTTAGTCTACAAACATTTATTCAGAACCTACAATCTGTAAATCACTGACCAAGCACTATTAGGATTCACTGATAAAAACCATTGCATATCTGACTTGAAAGAGCTAATGCATCCCAATAGAAGGGAACTTTACTTCAAAGGCCTGTGGAGTTCTCATCTGTATGGTGAGGGGATTTTATTCAATGATGTCTACAGTCCCCTTGCATCCTCAAGTTCTGTAATCTCATGGCTATATCATCCTGTGGGTTATGGACAGAAAAGGAGAAAAAAATAAATTGACCTTCAAATTTACAGTATTGGTCATATTAATACATCAATTATAAACATAGAGACAACTATAATTATGAATTTCAGTATTCCTTTGAAATGTATAAAGCATATTGCCTTCTAGTTTATCATTTTATGTTGTACAAGTAACCATTATGATCTTCGGTTTGGATAACAGTTGTAATATGCATTTATTGATCATGTATTATATTTCTAGGATTTTGCCGAGTCCTATGAGAGCAGGAATGTGTTGGTCTGTCTTGGTCACTGTATTAGTCTGTTCTCATGCTGCTAATAAAGACATACCTGAGACTGGGTAATTTATAAAGGAAAGAGGTTTAATTGACTCACAGTCCCACATGGCTGGGGAGGCCTCATAATCATGGCAGAAAGTGAAGGAGGAGCAAAGTCATGTCTTACATGGTGGCAGGCAAGAGAAAGAATGAGAGCCAAGCAAAATGGGTTTCCCCTTATAAAACCATCAGATCTTGTGAGACTTAATCACTACCATGAGAACAGTATGGGGGAAACAGCCCTCGTGATTCAGTTATCTCCCACTGGGTCCCTCCCACAACACGTGGGAATTATGGGAGCTACAATTCAAGATGAGATTTGGGTGAGGACACAGCCAAATGATATCAGCCACTGTACTGTCCACATGGCCTATAATAGTGCTTGGCATAAGATGAGTGATCAATAAATATTTGTAAAGTGAATGAACAAAATAGTGAATGAAAGAGTGAAGGAACAAGTGAATGAATGCTCTTATTTCCTTTACTCTTCATGAATAACTGAATGCAGTAGGTATTTTATATGCATTTTATAGATAATGAAACTGAAATTTTGAAAGGTTAAGTGGCTTTCCCAGTTAATACAGGTAGGACAATATGGCTGAGTTGGAACCTCTGTTACTCTTTGTTCTTTCCGTCTTGATGCACACCAGAGATGCTGATTTTAAGATCACAGTGGTTCTCAACTTTGGCTATATATTTCAATCACCTAAACTACCCATGCCTGGATTCCACTGCAGACCAATTAAATCAGCATTGCTGAGAGGTTGGACCTGGGCTTATGCATTTTTAAAACTTTCTCACAGTTCTAATGTCTGCTAGGGTTTTGGTTCACTATGATCACAATCTCGACAATTGTATGAATAAAGACCATTAGCCTCCAAATTCCACTATTTAGAGACTGTAATTTATCTCTCTATATAATGCATTTGAGTTGGGATACCATAGCACCAGGATAAGAAGCTAGACAGCCAATGAAGTCTATTCACTAAGGCTGATTGGCCCCTCCTACTCACAGGTCTTGTGGTACAAGAGTTAAAATTACTAATTGGTGTATGTTTTAGCCTTATTTTCTCCTTATCTCCTTTCTTTCTTTCTTCTGTTAAATAAAAAATATTCTGACGCTTGTTAAAAGAAGGCAGAAAGACTTTTTTTCAAGACTATTGCAATAGGGGAGAAAGATCGAGCTTAGTTCCAAATACAACAAGGATAAGTGAGCATTTACGGCCAGTGAGCACAGCAAGAGGGTCGGTGGATGGAGAATTCTCAAGAGGAGACATCGGGGATAGTCAGATGCTTGCTAGACTGGCCTAACAGGTTTCTTGCTCAACAGAGGCCAAGGACTTAGACATCAAGGGTGGAGTATGGAGTATGAGGGACTTGATCAGATATCAAGAATGGAGAATTCTCCCCAAATTGACTTAGTAGAATTGTTGCTAAGGGCAGGCCAAGATCAAGGCTAGTTGAGATAAGCAGCCTAACTAAAGTACGGTCAAGGAGGGAGAGTTTTTCTCTTCCTTCCTTTCCCTCTCTCTTTTTTCCTTTCTCCCTTCCTTCCTCCCCGCCCCCACTTTTTTTCTCCTTTTCTTCCACTATTATTTTCTGTGCAAATCTAGGAGGAAAGACGTAAAACTTTGCCTTCAAAGAATATGATTTAGTGCAGTTCCTTCTGAATAGTCAAATCTACAAATGGTGAATCTGAGAATGCCAGAGATATATTGTAGTAGATTTCTCACCCAGATTGACCATCTCTCCCTAAATCATAAATACACTAAAGCCGCTGGTTCAGAGTTAATCTTGGCTCTTGACATCTTAAAAATCTCCAACACACCTGTTTGTAATCAACATCTGGAGAGCTAGAGATTTACTGAATGGGAATCCACAGGGAATGGAGTCTAGAAGTTTGTATTCTTTTTTCCAGGCACTCGCAGGTGATTCTTAGGAACAGGTCAGTGTAGAAAACATTAGTAAAACTCAGGGGTTCTTAAAAAAATATGATTCCCAGAGCAGTAGCACCTGGGAACTTGTTACAAAGGTAAACATTTCCTGATCTCTTTCAGAACCGCAGAATCAGAAACTCCAGGGTGGGGTCCAGCAATCTGTATTTTAACAAGCCCATCAGGTGCACACAAACATTTGAGAATCACTGATAATAGAAGATAGTTTTGTATTGGGTCCTAAGGAGATAGGAGCATATCCAGTGCTCACACTTTTCTGAGATCCAGCGGGTTAAAGCAAAAGCAAGTCAGCATTGCAGTTGTGGCAGTGGGAAGTCAGGGCGTGTATAGAAAGAAAGAAACTCAACAGGAAGGAGAGCTGTGGAAACTATCTAGACATTCTTCATCTGTGAGCAGGGAAAGAACTTGAGGCACCATCTACAGGAGTTACCTAGCAAGTGTGCTCATGTCTGTGGCTAGGCTGAGTGTGGTAAGAGGATGTTGATTTAGAGATGGTTTGAAACTAAATAAGAACATTATTTTAGAAGCAGGAGAGATCCAAAATATGGTGTGGCAATCAGCTAGGAAGTTGGTTATGGAGTGGCAAGGCCCGTATATCTGTAATACAGAATTTCTTAAACAGAAGAAAAAGAAGAATTTTGTGACATTTCTTATGAGAATTCTAATTCCCCTTCATCTCTTCCAACATAAAGAGTGGCACAGTGTGCTATTTTTTTCCTCAGGTATGTTGGCTTAGAGAAACATATTAGATAATGAATTATTCAGGGTGATTTCCTAGGCTGGCGGAGAGGCACACCTGTCTGAGATGCTTATAGATTTGATTAGATAACATTTGTCAGCTGCATCAGCCGCAGGTAACTCCTGACGAGAATTGTATTTCCCTGTAGGTAGTGGAACGAAGTGATGTTCCAAATTTCATGGGGTTGCCGAAGAGGCTTGCAGGAGTGTCATGCCTAAGAGGCTGTACAACAGTTGTCAAGATAATCAGACTATTTGCAATCACCATTTTCTGCTCTTTTTTTCCCCCTAAGTACCTAAATGGAAATGTAAGATAGCCAAGAAGAGAAGACACGTGTGTGTGCTATAAATAGATGATTTCCGGTCAAAATTTAATCGATTTATAGTTTTGTTGATAAATTCCTGTGAGTGCTTGTCCTCTCTTTCCCTCTCTTGTATGTCTTTGGGTGCAACTCTTGAATTATGAACACACAATGAGCCTTGCTTTTCCTGTCAAAAGCTTGTCTTCATATACCAAATTATAATACTTATACCTAGGAGATTTTCCATTTTGTGTAAAAGGTCTTTTATTTTAGAAATGTTTGCATTTTCTGAATATCTCTTTTGGAATTGCTTAAAAAATATATCTCCCAGAAAAGCCCAACTTTATTTATTGTGTTGGGTAGGAACATCTGTGGTTTTGCTCTTAGCATCATCAATGAAAAGGTAGAGCTTAAATCACAGTATGTGAGAAAGTATTTGAGAGACAGAGTACTTGGATTCAAATCCAGCTTCCCCACGGACAGGCCCTGGGAGACCTTAGGGAGGGTCCATGGCCTTCCCCAGATGGCACCAGTGGCTAGTTAAAACCAATGTTGTGATATTAAATATAATAATACATGCAAAGTGTTCTGGCTCAATGTTAATAGCTTTTCATAAATGATAGTTTAAAACTTTGGTAAAAGGTAGCAAGGTAGAGTGGGAAAAGTGTGAGGTGGGGATTTGGAAAAGCTGGCTGTAAAATCTTTGTAATTTCCCTCTAGTCCACAGTTTTGTTATTTGTGCTCAAAAGGGTTTGAATTCAGTGGTTTCTAGGAGCTGCTCCAATACTTGAATCTCAACATTCTATTAAAAGGACCCCAGGCCTACTTTGAGGAGAGAGAGAGAGAGCAAGAGAGAGAGTGCACATGTGCTTAACTAGCTGTTTCCTTCCTCCTCCCTTCTCTCTTTTACTTTCATTTTTCTTACTCTCTCCCCCGACCTGCCCATTACCTTCATACTACAATTGGCCCTTTGTGTCCACAGATTCTGCATCTGAGGATTCAATCAACCTCAGATGGAAAGTATCAAAACTACAACAATAGAAAATACAGTATTAACAATCATTTACATGGCATTTATATTGTATTAGGTAGTCTAAGTAATCTAGAAATAATTTAGAGTGTACGGTAGGGTGTGCACCATCTCCTTTCAGGGACTTGAGCATCTGGCAGATTTTGGTATCCTTGGGAGGTCCTTGAACCAACCTTGCATGGATACCGAGGGACAACTGTACATGTCTTTCCTTCTCTCCTTAGTGTGTCACCTCAACGTTTGTGACATCAGAGAGAAGCATCAATATAGAAAATTGAATTTCCTCCTAAAAGAACTTGTTCAGCAACCCCTTGTTACCAAGCCAGAAATTTCCACATTGTGCCTGGAACCATGCCATTGACAGACATTAAGATGACAGCAACTACTTGGGTCCATGAAATCAGGGGTTGTTGGGACTTTTGGATTTGCATCAGGGCTGAATAAGGTTGCTTCAGTTCGGAACTTCAAGTGGAGCTCAAAGTGCTGTGGTCAGTTCGGATGGTGAAAACATAAATCTTAGATCTCCATCATCCTAAGAGAAAGGGAAAAAAAACCTATCAGTTATTTGATGGATTCTTAGTATTAAGCCACAAGGGTATTGTTCAGATAATTATGTTTGAGTGTGTGCATTAGTCTGTTCTCACACTGCTATAAGGATACTACCAGAGACTGGGTAATTTATAAAGGAAAGAGGTTTAATTGACTCATGGTTCTGCAGGCTTTAACAGGAAGCATGGCTAGGAGGCCTCAGGAAACTTAAAATCATGGTAGAGGGCAAAGGGGAAGTAGCACATCTTACGTGGTGGCAGGTGAGAGCGTGTGCAGGAGGAACTGTCAAACACTTATAAAACCATCAGATCTCATGAGGACTCACTCACTATCATGAGAACAGCATGGGGGAACTGCCACCATGTTCCAATCACCTCCTACCAGTTCCCTCCCTCGACACATGGGGAGTATGGGGATTACAATGAAAGATGAAATTTGGGTGGGGACACAGAGCCAAACCATATCAGTGTGAGTGATTTGTAAACAAAAAATACGTGCACAACCACAGATGACTGGCTAAATAAAATGCCAGAATTGTGGAGCCATTAAAACATATGCAGTAGAAAGAAAACTAAGTGACTGTGAAAGATGATTAGGTAGGAAGTTAAATGGTATGTGCCACTCCCATGAGAACTGAAAATATGTCTGTATATGAGACTGTAGGTGATGAAAAGTTAGTAGGAATTATCTCCAAACTCTGACAGCTTGAACAAATTGATTGCTACACTTTCAGTATACAAACTTTTTAACTTTGAAAAGAGGGGTGGAAATGTTTGCCTTTGTGACAAAGACAAAACAAATGCCACACTCAGAGGTGCTGAACTCACACTCGTCAAGGAAATAATTTTGCAGACGAATCTGCACTGGATAAAAGGACATAGAAGGCAGCTCTATTCTTCAGCCAGATATCGCCCTGGGATTGAACTGACTCACTTTCCCAGTTCCCCTACTCTGAGCTCCTTGTTCAGTCCCCTGACCTTCTTTTATTTCTCTTGGTCAGAACTGAGCTACAGAATGGTGGATTCTGCCTTGAGCTTTGAAAGTGAGTCAAGGAGAGAATTAAGCAGCAATTCTAAGAGATAAACATACTAAGAAATATTGCCTAAGACTAAAAAAATTGCCCCCAGATTTTTCTCAAGTGCTGCAGAAATGAAAGCAGAAAATTGCTCTGTGCCATTTCTGGGGCCCACTGCTATTAGAGACAGATGATAAACCTCACCAAATTGGCACACCAGGCAACGGCTGGAGCAGATAGACATAGCTTGCCCTTTTTAAACAGAGCGAACATGGCAACAAGCTGATTGCAGCTAAATCAAACCCTCCCTCTGAGCTCTTTCTGGAGGCCATCCGTTGAGAGGAATAAATATAAATACGTATGTGGACGCATCTCATGTTCCTTTACTTAGATCCCTCCAAAAAGGGCAGACAGGATCTAAACAGCTTAAGCTTCCTCCTTCCTGCTTCACTGGAATGTGGTCTCAAATTACCCTGACTTTTAGGCAGATTTAGGGTTTCAGAGTCTCCCAGGAAGGCTCAGTATGCCCTCCTAATCAAACCTGAGTTTTAATCTTAGCTCCAATGTTTATTAGCTGAGTTATCCAAGCAGGTCCTCCCTTCCCTGGTCCTTAGTTTGAGGGATAACATGTATTACATTTTCTGTGTTACTTTCCCACCATTCCTGCAAACTAGATGAGTTATTTTGCTTCCTTTGTTTTTGGTAGTTGGATCTCCTTTAGTAAATGTGAAAAAGGGGTTGAGAGAAGGAGAGGCAGAGAGCCCAAAGAAAGAAGACGCGGAGAGTACAATAAAAGACCTTGAAAAGGTGGAATCATAAAGAGGTGAAAGAAAAGGGGGAGGAGAAAGAGAGAGGTAATAATAGGGTCTGGGGAGTTTGAGAAAGTCCAATAAGAGGGTATGGAGTGGCCACAAAATTCCCCAAAATAGGAATTGGTGGTGGAGAGTTCAGAAACACTAGTTTCAAAGCATAATGTGTAAAGTTATACCTATATTTGATATCCCTCAATTCCAGTGGTTCTGGCAGTACCACACAGGAATTGCATGTGCATAGCTGGGCTTTCCTAGGAATAAAAGTGACAATTTCCTTCATCAGGCACACTCCATTGGTATAAATCAAAATGTCTTAGATCAAATTTGTACCCCTACGGCATAATGTAAATGATGAAGGGAAGGGACCTCATTTTGTCATTTTCTTTTCAAATATCAACTTGTATTAAAGAAAACATTTTTCTCAATCACAGGTACAGATGTGAAGGAAGAGTGACATCTTGATGTCCTTTCTTTGATAAGTCCCCTCCCTTGGCAGCTTCCAGTATACTTTTAGGAACAAGCTTCAATTTATCTTTTACAGTGTGAGTCTGTGTCTTGGAGCCAGCAAAGCTGCATTTAAAAGTGTGCTTCCAGCTTGAGATTCTCAGAGGAGCAGCAAAGCAAAGAACAGAACATTGTCCTGAATGTCTGGAGAGCTCATGTGGCGGCTGAGCCATCAAATGTAACTGTTACCATCAGGATCCCTTGCATTTCAGTTTCCAAAACATTTCTTTTTCTTTTCTTTTCTTTCTTTTTTTTTTTTTTTTGAGACAGAGTCTCGCTCTGTCACCCAGGCTGGAGTGCAGTGGCATGATGTCGGCTCACTGCAACCTCCGCCTCCCGGGTTCAAGTGATTCTCCTGCCTCAGCCTCTCGAGTAGCTTGGGACTATAGGCATGTGCCACCATGCCTGGTTAATTTTTGTATTTTCAGTAGAGATGGGGTTTCACCATGTTGGCCAGGCTGGTCTCGAACTCCTGACCTCAGGTGATCCACCCACCGCAGCCTCCCAAATTGTTGGGATTACAGGTGTGAACCACCGCTCCTGGCCCCAAAACATTTCTAATAATCACTCACTGATTTGATATCCATCCATAACAATCCAGTGTGATAATTGGGGCAGGAATATTTTCTCCAATCTTATTTTACTGGTGAGTAAAGTGAGGCTTAAAGAAGTGAAGTAAATTGCTGGAGATGAAGGCACATACACGAGTCTGCTGACTTAAAACTATAAATGTAAAATTCTCAATACACTGAAAGGCACATAGTAGGTTCTTAATACTTTTTAATCTTCTTACCATATTGGCCACACCATATATATTTATATATGAATTGTTGAGCTATCACTAGCCAGTATTTAGTGACTTTATTTTCTGTTTCTGTGTTAAGTCTCTGATAGTTTCAGCAGCCCCTTGACAGAGAATTGACTTATGTTAGGGATGTTTCAATAGAGCCTGCTTTCCCAAGACCTTGTTGTTTTCTAGCTTTCCCATGGATATATTTTATGTGGCAGTTCTTGAAATGAGGGAGCTTTTGAAAAAGATAAAGGTAGAACCGTTGGTTCTATCTCGTTTTGTATCTATTGTGCCAGGGAAGGTTTATAATCCCTTCTCAGTATACACTTATAGTGCACGTCTGAAATAGTATCCCACAGGAGATGCTGCTGCTCCACGTCTGAGGTCACCTGCCCTGTGTGGGGCACACCACCATCAGCACCACCGTTTTTACAGTTACTTTGGAGCTGCTAGACTGGTTTTCTGTGTTGGTAAATTGCCTATATAAATCTTAATAAAAAGGATCTGTACAAAGAAAAAAAAAAAAAGAAAAAGATAAAGGTGCTATCATGGAGGAACTCAGACAGGATTCCCTGCATTGCTGTGCCTAACATCCAGATCATTGAGAATCACAATGCTGGTTCTCCAAGTGCTAAAAAATACCAGAAACCCTTACAGAATCTCTGTATTTTTTTTAAATGGTGGTGGTGGAGTTCAAAAGTTTGAGGCCACCTAGAATTCAAGCTTTCTATGTGGAACAGGTTTCTATTGTTATAATGTAGGAGTGCCTCACATATTAGAAACTAATGGTGTTTGAGAAAGAAGTAGGGGGAGACTACTTCTTTCCTCATCTGAGCAACCAGGGCACCATTTTATGGAATTTGTTATTAACAAGAATGTCATTGTCATGGTCATCATCTTCTGCTGCTTCTTTTCCACTTTCTCTTCCTCCTTCTAACCCTCCTCCTACTCTTCCTACTCCTGCTTTCCTCCTCTCCAATCCTCCATTTCTCTTGTTGCTTATATTAATTTTTAACTGATAAAAATAACATTTTTTAATTAAAAAATAAAACATATGTATGTATCATGTATAAAAGTTGTTTTGAAATATGTATACATTATAGAATGGCTAAATTGAGCTAATTAGCACATATGTTACCTCATATACTTATCATTTTGTTGTGTGAGAACACTTAGAATCTCACCACAAACTCTTAGCAATTTTCAGGACTACAATACATTGTTATTAACTATAGTTACCTGTTGTACATTAGATCTCTTGAAGTTACTTCTCTTATCTAACTGAAATCTAATATTCTTTTGTTTGCTTGTTTGTTTTGAGACAGGTTCTCACTCTGGTATTCTTTAACTAACATCTCCCCAACACCCACTCACCCTCCCCAGCTCCTGGTAACCACCATTCCACTCTCTACTTCTATGAGTTCAATTTTTTAATATTCCATATATTAGTGAGATCATGCGGTATTTGTCTTTCTGTGCCTAGCTTATTTCACTTAAAATAATGTCCTCCAGGTTTATCCATGTTACAAATCAGGGGTCTCCAACCCCTAGGCCATGAACCGGTACTGGTCTGTGGCCTGTTAGAAACTGGGCTGCACAGCAGGAGGAGGGTGAGCGACGGGTGAGCGAGTGAAGCTTCATCTGTATTTATAGCTACTCCACATTGCTCACATTACTGCCTGATTCCTGCCTACTGTTAGATCAGCAATGGCATTAGATTCTTACAGGAGTGTGAACCCTATTGTGAACTGTGCATGCCACAGATCTAGGTAGCACACTCGTTATGAGAATCTAATGCTTGCTTGATGATCTGTCACTGTCGCCCATCACCCCCAGATGGGGCCATCTAGTTCCAGGAAAACAAGCTCAGGGCTCCCACTAATTCTACATTATGGTGAGTTGTATAATTATTTCATTATATATTACAATGTAATAGTAATAAAGTGCACAATAAATGAAATGTACTTGAATCATCCCCAAAGCATCCCCTCTCCCTGCCTCCCCTGCCCCCAACCTCCACAAAAACCAGTCCCTGGTACCAAAACGGTTGGGAACTGCTGTTGAAAATAACAGGATTTTCTTTTTTTTAAAAAAGGCTGAATATTATTCCATTGTTCATATATACCACATTTTCTTTATCCATGCATCTGTTGATGGACACTTAGGTTGATTGCATATCTTGGCTATTGTGAATAGTGCTGCAATAAACATGGGAGTACAGATATATCTTTGATATACTGATTTCATTTCTTTGGATAAATACCCAATAGTGGGATTGTTGGATCATAGGGTAGTTCTATTTTGTTTTCTGAGGAACTTCCATGTTATTTTTCATAGTGCCTATACTAATTTACATTCCCACCAACAGTGTGCAAGTCTTCTCTCTTGTCCACATCCGTGTCAACACTTCTTTTTTGTCTTTTTGATAATAGCCATTCTAACAAGTGTGAGGTGATATCTCATTATGGTTTTAACGTGCATTTCTCTGATGATGTGATGTTCAGTATTTTTTATATACCCATTGGTCACTTGCATGTCATCCTTTGAAGAAATGTCTATTCAGATCCTCTGTCCATTTTTAAATAATTGGGTTGTTTTCTTGCTATTGTTTGAATTTTTTGTATATTTTTGATATTAACTTCTTTTCAGATGTATGGTTTGCTCATATTTTCTCTCATCTCTTAGATTGTGCCTTCATCTGATTGTTTCCTTTGCTATGCAGAAGCTTTTAATTTGATGCAATCCTAGATTTGCTTTGGAGCTTTTCCTCTGTTTTCTTCTAGTAGTTTCATAGTTCCAGGTCTGTTTGTTTTTTATTTTTTTTTGAGATAGGGTCTCACTCTGTTGCCCAGGCTGGAGTGCAGTGCTGCGATCATGGCTCACTGCAACCTTGACCTCCTGGGCTAAGGCAATCCTCCCACCACAGCCTCCCAAGTTGCTGGGAGTGCAGGTACACAACCCTGCACCTAGCTAATTTTTTGTATTTTTTTATGGAGACAGGGTTTCCCTGTGTTGCCCATGCTGGTCTTGATCTCCTGAGCTCAAGTGATCTGCCTGCCTTGGTTTCCCAAAGTGTTAGGATTACAGGCATGAGCCACCATGTCCAGCCAGTTCCAGGTTTTACATTTAAGTCTTTGATCAATTTTGAGTTAATTGTTGTATATGGTGTGAGATAAGGGTTGGTCTCATTACATTTTTCTGCATGTGGGTATCCAGTTGTATCATTTTTTTTTTTTTTTTTTTTTTTTTGAGACGAAGTTTTGCTCTTATTGCCCAGGCTGGAGCGCAATGGAGCGATCTTGGCTCACTGCAACCTCCGCCTCACGGGTTCAAAGGATTCTACTGCCTCAGTAGAATCTCCCGAGTAGCTGGGATTACAGGTGCCTGCCACCATGGCCAGCTAACTTTTGTATATTTAGTAGAGACGGGGTTTCACCATGTTGACCAGGCTGGTCTTGAACTTCTGACCTCAGGTAGTCCACCCGCCTCGGCCTCCCAAAGTGCTGGATTACAGGCGTGAGCCACCGCGCCCAGCCTTGTCTTTTGTTTTTAATACTGAGAGTGTTAACAAAATAGTGAAGACTAGTTTAGAGATTCATTATTATAGTAACAGTGTCAAGAGTCACTTGTAGTGGCATCAGCTGTCTGGTGACTGTTTTTGTTGCGTGTCAGTGGTGGAGACGTCTCCAGACTATCCCTACCAAATGATGTTGGCTGTGTTTTATAGCTAAGTGGCCTCCCTTGGTTCCTGCCCGTTTTCTTAGCTTTGTTCTCAACTCTCTGTTGATTCTATGAAGTATAGTATATACTTACAATAAGTTCTTTTCTATGTTTTAAGTTAGAATTGATTCTTCTTGTATGTAATCAAGAAAACTGACAGGTAGAGTGACTAACAGCAATTTCTGTACTTTCCTATCTGCCTATCCTTATTTGACTTACCCTACAAGGACTGATTTACATTTCAGCTCTTGAATGGAACCTTCCCAGACTAATTCATTTCCACATTGATTTTGTGCTCTCTGAGTCTGTGTGGCCTTATACTACTTAACATTTTATCATGTGATAACTGGTAATTTTTTCTAACTGAATTAAAGTAATTTATTTCAAATTCAAAATTCCATCAAAAGCTCCTCAAGGGCAGGTTCTTTTTTTTGTCCTTCCAACTCCCATTTTTCTCCTTTTCCTCTCTCCCCGGTGAAACTTTTTATGAGACTAAGCACAGCAAAGGTCAGGTCAGAAAATACTTTTTTTTTTTTTTTAATTGATATATGTCATAGTGCTTTGTTGATTAACAAAACATTAAATCAAGCTTGTGTAGTCCTGTGTTGAAACCTTCTATGTTTAGGTTTATATCTGAACAAGGATAATATAAGAAACTGACAGGCTTGAGTATGAACTTTGAAGCCAACAGACTGGACTTGACCTTGGAAAGCTTTAACATTTTCTAGCTATATGGCTTTAGACTGGCTTTAATTTGCTCGCCCATAACATGGTTTCTACAACATTTTTCTTGCAATCCAGGATGGAAAGAGGATTAAGTAAAGTAATAATAATAAAGTCAAGCACCTGATGCTTGTCAAGTCAAGAGCTTAGTAAATTCTGGTCCTCTTTGTTGATGAATGTATTTATCATCCATCTGATGTGTCTTATCAGAAAATTAATGACTTCATAGAATGAGTTAATAGAACTAAAATATTAAAAGCAAGAGAGGTGAAAGTTCTACTGTCCATCAGCCCTTCTTGTCTACCTACAGTATGCATTTTTGGGGTCCTTTAGGTAGGATGTTGACAGACTAGAACATTTTCAGGGATGAGGAATCAGGATATTAGAGAATTGCCCTGTGGAGAACGAGTCTCGCTTAATGTTAGCCTAGAAGTAACATCTGCAAACAGCTTTTTTTTGTTGGGGGTATATGAATGGTTATCTTCTGTTCTGCCATCTTGGTGACATCACTTTTTTTTTTTTTGGAGACGGAGTCTCACTCTGCAGCCCAAGCTGGAGTGCAATGGCAAGATCTTGGCTCACTGCAACCTCTGCCTCCCAGGCTCCCATTCTCATGCCTTAGCCTCTTGAGTGGCTGGGACTACAGGCATGTGCCACCACATCTGGCTAATTTTTTTGTAATTTAGTAGAGACAAGGTTTCACCATGTTGCCCAGGGTGGAACATCACTCTTTAGATGCTTTATTGTTTCATCTTTCATGTGTAGGTCTGTGACTCTCCTAGAATTAATATTGTCTATTGTATGAAGTAGGGAGTCAAGGTTCTGTTTTTCTTATTTTCATAGGAATATCCAATTGACTCAGCCACATGTTCAAAGGCCATTCTTTACCTATAGAACCTCAATGGCATCTTTGTCCATATTTGTGTGGACTGGTTTCTTATCTCTCTATTTTATCGTATTCATCTTTTTGTCTGTTCTCAAACTAATACCTCACTGGTAGGTCTAACACATGTTTTAATATCTGGTAGTGTACATTTTCTAGCTTGTTATTTCTCAAGTACTGATAATCTTATAATAAAATGAATTTTATGATTAAACTTGTATGAGTCAATTTTGATTGCCACCAAGAACCTTGATATAGGAATCAAGTCCTCTTTAAACCAAAGCCTACACCTAATCGTCAGCTCAAATTCATCTCTTCTACTTGAAATAAACATTAGTATTAGTAGATGAGTTAGTGTACTTAGAAAGATCTAATGAAAGATACTCTGGTTCCCTAGGAACCTTGTGGGTCATCATATGTAGGAGAAATAAGGTCGTGTGTGTGTGTGTGCGTGCATGGGTGTGTGTATGATTTAAAATATAAGTTTCATTTTTTTTTAACTGAGACTCAGAAAATTCAATCAGCATTATCCAGGTTAGTTTTCTCATGTGAATGATAGACATAATACTTGTCACTTGTAGATGATAAAATTAGCCACTTATTTAAAATACTTCTCATAAGTAGATGTTTAAAAATATTCACTAGTGTTCATTTATTTTAAATTTTTTTTGAGGTGGAATCTTACTCTGTCACCCAGGCTGGAGTGCAGTGGCACGATCTTGGCTCACTGCAACCTCCGTCTCCTGGGTTCAAGCAATTCTTCCTTGGCTTCCCGAGTTGCTGGGATTACACGTGTGTGCCACCACACCCAGCTAATTTTTGTATTTTTAATAGAGATGGGGTTTCACTATGTTGGCTAGGCTGGTCTCGAACTCCTGACCTCAGGTGATCTGCCCGCCTTAGCCTCCCAAAGTGCTGGGATTATAGGTGTGAGCCACCGCACTTGGCCTGATGTTCATTTATTGCATCCACTTATGTGAATCTATGTACAAAATCTCTGATGTAACAATACAAAGTCAAACAAACCAGGGAATTAAGGCCAGGTGAAATCAATGCCCATAGTTTTTGTTGCTCTAAAGTGGGTGGAAATCTCTTTAGCCAATTGAAATAAGTTACCCATTGCAGATTCTGGTTAGGACTGACACAAAATTAAGTTTTTCAGGTATGTTGAACAGTTAAGTACTGGTAACATTTATGTTCCAGATGAGTGATTTCCAAAATGCTCTGGAGAGCTCTAGCATTCTCTAGAAAGCCTCAGAGATTGTCAAAGAGAGGAGGTGATGGAAGGGGCCCAGCAAGCCTGACTCTTGCTCTGTCAGAGCTCTTCATCTTCTCTTTAAATTAATGCCTGAATCATGTCATTCAGACCACACAGTTTGCTCATGACAGTGGACTCAGTGATCAAAGTTGATTTATCTTCCTTTTCATTTGTGCAAACCCAAGTGTTGTGCTTCACTGAGTACTCATCTCTACTGTGTGTATCTTGAGAGGGTCTATGATTTGTATAGTCTTTGGTTACCCCTCATGATGGGTTCAGTCAGGTGAGGATTTACTGTAGGCTGAATGACATCTTCTCCTTGAGTTTGGTCTTTGTTGATTTGCGAGGGCACCCTGTTCTTTTTTCCTACTTTGGCATTGACTCCCTCTCTCCACAGAGTTGGATGTTGGTGTCTCTTAGGAGCTTAGTATGTGATTCTAAATTCAGATGATCAGATAGCTAAGAAAGTGCTAATAGCTTATGCTTTCATGAAATATGCTTTTTTGTTTTCTGTACATAATTGCCTTTGTATTTTTCTCCCCTTATCCCCAACTGACAGTGTTTTAATTAAAAGTTGAGGGGAGAGAACATAAGGAAGTCTGTGGAGGAACATTCTTGCTTTTTGTTTAATCCTATTCTGCCAAACAATGCTTTAAGCCTTCTGGTAAGCAAGTAGAGAGTCAAAAATGAGAAAAAGCCCAAAACAGCATGTTTTTAAAAAAAGATTTTGCTTATTCTCATCTTTTAAGAAAAGACTTAGAATTCAAATACTTTTATTCTCTCAATTCTATTGCTTCAAGAAATGAAAAGAAGCACTGAATCTTCTTATTCCTGAATCAAATAAAAATAGTCCAATCATATATGTTAACACACACATATATAAACATTTATATTTATATATAATATGTCATATGTGTAATTTTTGAATTGCAGATTCAGTAAGGAACCTAATTTAAATCAAATATGAAATCCAAGCCTGAATCCAGTTGATTAAATTAAAAACAAAGGCATATCCCATAAACTAAAAGTTTAACAGTTCTACTAACTACCCAGGTTGCTTCTTGGGATTTTTCTCTTTCTTCTAAAATTCACATTCTGCAAATTGTTTCCTAAATGGATGCTTCTTTGTATTACTGTTCATAGGAATACACAAGGGAAGAATACATCATTTTATTTCCTCCATCAGGTGGTTTTCTCTGTTCAATTCTGCAGAAAAATAGAAGCTGCAAGATAACTAGAAATTTATTTCTATCCTCACTGTCATAACCTTACTCACTTCTAGCTCTTCTCTGCAAGTTATACACATCTCTCTCTAGTGTGATCTTCTTCCTGACATTATTCCTGATCCGTGTTTCCAAGGATAGAAGGAGACATGCATAGAAGCCATGTGCCTTCTCCTAGAAGTATATTAGGTTGACTTTTGTCACATGTTTCTTTTTGTGATTCAGGGTCATTAAAGGCTTCTTTAGCCTAATGTTTATTTCCCAAAGTTGAGTCAGTCCATAAATGGTCTTTGCAAATCAGGCAAGAGATGGAAGAAATAAAAGCTATTTTAAGAATTTCTTCTTTCTATGGGTACAGATATTATTAAAGACTTTACCAGATTTCACCATCGTCTATTTTGGGGACTCTATTATTTGCATAGGAATCGTTCTTTTGACATCAGTCCACGATACAGTTAAGATACTTGGTGATCTTGCTACCAACACGAGAAGGCTATTTCTTTCACGCCCTAGGGAAAGTCAGTTTACTAGATAAAAATAACAGAAATAGAGATTATGAATGAATTGTTTCAGAACTTTTTTTATTCTAAATGCTTATAAAATGATCTAGACTGGACGCAGTGGCTCACGCCTGTAATCCCAGCACTTTGGGAGGCTTAGGCGGGCAGATCACGAGGTCAGGAGATTGAGACCATCCTGGTTAACATGGTGAAACCCTGTCTCTACTAAAAATATAAAAAATTAGCCAGGCATGGTGGCATGCACCTGTAGTCCCAGCTACTCAGGAGGCTGAGGCAGGACAATCGCTTGAACCCAGGAGCAGAGGTTGCAGTGAGCCGAGATAGCACCACTGCACTCCAGCCTGGGTGAGACTCCAGAGACTCCGCCTCAAAAAAAAAAAAAAAATTCTTATTGAACTTCTCTATTGCTCAATGATGTAAGAGATAGAACTGAAATGGGCATGGGAGTTCTCTTTAAAATTAATCTTTCTGCAGGAATAGAAAGCCCTAAATCTCAGTCACTAAGCACACATCTAAAAAACTGTTCACAGGAAAAAAACTGAATTGTAAGAGATGAGGATATATCAAAAGGACTGACTGGCAGTAAGGCTGAATAGAAGAAATTTGTCTTGGGTTCTCACTACCTTATTTCTGGGTTACATACTATACTGGTCATTTGTCTATTTGTCATAGATTGATTTCCTGACCAGTTCTGCCCTGCTGTGCATTCTGCTTCACTTCATTTTTCATGATTCTTTTGCTCTTGGTTTCTAGGCAGGTTTCTCAGTGGAGGCATGAGCACAGAGCCAGATGCCAAGGAGAGGGAGAAGCCAAAGATTACTCTTTTCACTCTGTCTTAGGGGTTGTCTTTGGTACCAGGTACGTCAGATTCATGGTTCAAGATTCTGTTGATTGGGCCTCTGTGCTTCCAGTTTTCATCAGGTGGCTTCAGCTGTTGGACTCCAATAACATTGCCACATTTCTTTGTCCCTCCAACTCCTATTGTTGGAGGTATCTTCAACTGGTATCTTCCTATTGTTTCTAATGTCTGACTTGCTTCACCATCTTCTATTTGGCTTCTTAGCTCTTTCATTACTTATCTAAACAATTCCCTGTATTGAATTCCCTCTGTTTGAAATACTTAGAGTAGTTTCTATTTTCTGGCTGGACCTTGACTTATAGACTCTCCCTTTCTTTCACTACTTTTTTCTTTCTTTCTTTTTTTTTTTTTTTTTTTTCTGTAAGAACATGTTTCTTGATTGATACCTGCCTGTCAATATCACATTCTTTATTCATTTTAAAGCTATTTATGGGTGTTTGTGTGTCTGATGACTTCTAGAACACATTTATTTCTTTTTTTCTTTCTTGAGATGGAGTCTTACTCTGTCGCCCAGGCTGGAGTGCAGTGGCACGATCTTGGCTCATTGCAACCTCCACCTCCTGGTTTTGAGCGATTATCCTGCCTCAGCCTTCCAACTAGCTGGGACTACAGGCGTGTGCACCTGGCTAATTTTTGTATTTTTAGTAGAGATGGGGTTTCACCATGTTGGCCAGGCTGGTCTCAAACTACTGACCTCAAGTGATCCACTCGCCTCGGCCTCCCAAAGTGCTGGGATTACAGGTGTGAGCCACCGTGCCTGGGCAGAACATGTTTATTTCTTAAGAACAAAACAGGTAAAGAACACAGGATTCAGATTGCAAACCTAACAGGTGGCTGGACAAGCCATTTGCATCTGACTCTCAATTTTCTCAGCTGAAACATGTGAAAATTCCCATTAAGAATTATTTTAGCTTACATTTTTGAAAGTGAAAAAAACATTGCTTTTTTCAGACTAAATGATAAATGCCACAAGCTTGGGAGTCCTTTGTTTATTCTTACTTAGCAGCACTATTAACTGTCTTAGTCCTAGTAGGTAATCATTTTAAGGTGAAATTTGGAACAAAGGAGCTATTGATACATTTCAGATAAATATATAAGCTGTCTCTGACTGTAACTTTTATTCTATTTGAAGTGGGGGAGATTATGGGCCTTTTCCCTAAGTCTAATTGATGGGTACTTCCTGCCTAGATTCTGGTCAGAGGCATTTGAGAGGAAGGCAGATGAAACTCTTTTTATCCTATTTTCAAGACTGTTAAGTAGCCATTGCCAGATCTAAACCCTGGAAGGGACATTTAAAGTGAAGATATTTATTATTTGTATTAAGAAATATCCCTGTATTCATCCACTCCTCAATACCTTAAAGCCCCTAAGTCCTGATTCTCCAACTTTAGTAACATGAAAATCATCTTTAAATAATATGAAATATTCAGAATCTCAAGCTTGAATCACTGAGGTTTAGATCTAGAAGTTCTAGGTGGGGCCTAGCAATCTGCATGTTCACGAATTCTCTGGTACTACAAATGCAGATTTTCTGCAGATGACACTTAACCACTCTGTACAGTAGGACTTAGTTACATTCCTATAGAGAGTATTTCTCAGAAAGGCCCAGATGCTTTTGCTAATTAATTTACCTTCAACATTGTTGTTGTTTTTTCATAGTCTGCCTCAATCCCTGTTCTCTCAACAGCTCTAATTCTCACAATCAGCCTCTTTTAAAGACATTCCTATTTCTATATAGTGGTCATTTGAGGAGCTATGGGGGCAACTGCTAAGGAAGTTAGCATTAGATTAGACCCTGAAACGTTGTATTATTCAAAGAATGGTCTGTCTTATATGAAGAATATAAGACAATTTGGCCAGGCATGGTGGCTCATGCCTGTAATCCCAGTGCTTTGGGAGGCTGAGATGGAAGAATTCCTTGAGGCCAGGAGTCTGAGACCACCCTTGGCAACATAGTGAGACCCCACCTCTACATAAAATAAAACAATTAGTTCGGTATGGTGGCATATGCCTATAACCCAGCTACTTGGGAGGTTGAGATGGGATGGTAGCTTAAGCCCAGGAGTTTGAGGTTACAGTAAGCTATGATTGTGCCACTGCACTCTGGCCTGGGCAATAGAGCGAGACCCTGTCTCTTAAAAAAAAAAAAAAAGAAAAAGAACATAAGACAATTAGATTCTTGTGAAAGCCCTAGACTAAGGAATAAGACAAGAAAAGTAAATGAGCTGTATAAACATACAAAGGCAAGAAAAAACTAGCATCTGCAGATGACATAATTTATCAATAAAATAGAAGAGAATTAACTGAAAACTTTTATAAATAATAAATGAGGAAGATGACCAATAAAAATATATTTACAAAAAATTTTACAATTATGTTTGTTGGACTTAGTTGGCTGCATGTAATTTTTGCAATAATGTTTGCCATAATTATTGACACACTTGTAGTGATAAATATTTGTTTCTTTTATTCATTTATCCATCCACCTATAAATTTATCACAGGTTAATGCCAAAACAGATCCTGAGGTAGTGATGAGTGGTGATGCAATCAACATGCATTCATTTAGTAGTTAAAGGGATAGGGAAAAAGGAAGTGAATGAGGTGCAGATGGAGGGCATTCAAAGGAAAGTGGCCACTGATTGACAATAAACCACAAGTGATACAGCCAACTGTTCAGCAGATTAAATTGCTCATGATCACAGAATGCTTTTGGAGAGAGAGACTGTGCTTTAGAATGATACTTTGGAGGAATAAAGGATAAGATAATTTATTCACAGTCTCCTCATGTACTGTCTCTCATTGGTCATTTTTTAAAATTTATTTTTAATTTTTGTAGGTACATAATAGGCATATATATATGTATATATATATAGAGAGAGAGAGAGAGAGAGAGAGTACATGAGATGTTTTGATACAGGCATTCAGTGTATAATAATCACATCATGAAGAATGGGGTATTCATCCCCTCAAGCATTTATCCTTTGTGGTACAAACAATCTAAGTATACTCTTTTAGTTATTTTAATGTGCACAATTAAGTTATTGGCTATAGTCACCCTGTTGTGCTATCAAATAGTAGGTCTTATTCATTTTTTCTATTTTTTTTTTGTACCCATGAATCACCCCCAACTCCTCCCTCCACTACCCTTTCCAACCTCTGGTAACCATCCTTCTACTCTCTGTGTCCTCGAGTTCAATTGTTTTGATGTTTAGATCCTACAAATAAGTGAGAAAATGAGATGTTTGTCTTTCTGTAACTGGCTTATTTCACTTAATGTAATGTTGTCCAGTTCCATTCATGTTCTTGCAAATGACAGACTCTCATTCTTTTTATGGCTGAATAGTACTCCATTGTGTATAAGTACTACATTTTCTTTGTCCACTCATCTGATGATGGGCATTCAGGTTGCTTCCAAATCTTGGCTGAGTGAAGAGTGCTGTGACAAACTGGACTGCAGATATCTCTTCAATATACTGATTTCTCTTCCTTTGGGTATATATCCAGCAGTGGGATTGCTCTGCCATATGGTAGCTCTATTTTTAGTTTTTTGAGGAACGTTCAAACTGTTCTTCATAGAGTACTAATTTACACTCCCACCAACAGTGTATTAGGGTTCTCTTTTCTCTAAATCTTTGCCAGCATTTGTTATTGCCCATCTCTTGGATGTAAACCATTTTAACTGGGGTGAGATTATATCTCACTGTAGTTTTGATTTGCGTTTCTCTGATGATCAGTGACGTTGAGCACCTTGTCACATGCCTGCTTTTTTTTGTTGTTGTTGTTTGAGATGGAGTTTCACTCTTGTTGCCCAGGCTAGAGTGCAATGGAGCGATTTTGGCTCACTGCAACCTCCGCCCCTCAGGTTCAAGCGATTCTCCTGCCTCAGCCTCCCAAGTAGCTGGGATTACAGGAACCTGCCACCATGCCTGGCTAATTTTTTGTATTTTTAGTAGAGATGGGATTTCATCATGTTGGCCAGGCTGGTCTCAAAATCCAGACCTCAGGTGATCCATCTGCCTTGGCCTCCCAAAGTGCTGGGATTACAGGCATGAGCCACCGTGCCTGGCCTCACATGCCTGTTTGCCATTTCTATGTCTTCTTTTGAGAAATATCTTTTCAGATCTTGTGCCTATTTTTTGATTGGATTATTAGATTTTTTCCTATAGAGTTGTTTGTACTTTTTATACATTCTAGTTATTAATCTCTTGTCAGAGAGGTAGTTTGCAAATATTTTCTCCCATTCTGCAAAGTTTGTGTTATCAGGAATTAAATCCTCCAAACTTGCTTTATTTATCTCTGTTGGCAGGCAGTATAAAAGCCATATCCAATATCCTTTGGTGTGGCAGTCTGAGTCCAAAGCAATATGATAAGGCAGAGATTACTTTTAAGACTAGCAATTTTGCATCCCATTTACAATATTTTTTGCCTACCCCAACACCATAAAGATATTTTCTTATTTTTTACGAGCTTAATGTTTTATCATACACTCTTAGATCTACACTTTAGATAAAATTAACTTTTGTATTTGGTGGGAAGTAGGGGGTCAGTTTTAAAGTCAGTATATCCAGTTGACCCAGCCAATTATTGTAAAGGCTATCTTTTTCTCATTGCACTGCAACTTCACTTCTGAACTTTTTAAAAACACAATCTTTCATTGGTCTTTTAGTCTTTCCTTGTCCCAATAACTAACTGTCTAAATTGTGTATTTTTATAAGTTTTGATGTTTAATAGTGTAACTGCGTGTTTCTTCTTCAAGATTGTTTTGACTATCCTTTGCTTCTCTATAAAATTTTAGAATTGACTTTTCCATTCATACAGACACATGGAAACCAGCATACATACATTTACAATTTTTACTGGAATTGCATCAGATCTAAAGAAATTTAGAGAAGACGGATAAGTTTAGATTACTGAGTCTTGTGTCTACGAACATTTCTTTTCATCATTTAGTTCTTCATAGTTCCTTTCTCAATAATAGTTTTTAAATTCCAGCATAAAGGTCCTATATACTGTTCTTAGCTATATTCGTGACTATTTGTTTTTGGGGAAATAATGTTTTAATTTGCATTTTTTGGAAATAATTTTCTTTTGTTTGTTTCTGGTGCTTAGTAATGCAGTTGGTTTTGGTATTGACCTAGCCTCCAGGAATTTTTGTTAAATTCACTTATGTCTAATATATTTTACATAGAGTATTGACATTTCTTTGTACACAATTATCTGTAAATGATGACATTTTAAGTTCTTTTCTATACTCTTTTTAAAAAAATCTTAAAGCCATGGCCAAGCCTTTTTCCATTCTTAAATGTTGAATAGAATTGATAAGAACTGTCATTGTGGAAGACGGGTGATTTCTGCATTTCAATCCGAGGTACCGTGTTCATCTCATTAGGGAGTGCCAGACAGTGGGCGCAGGTCAGTGGGTGAGTGCACCGTGCACCAGCCGAAGCAGGGGCGAGACATTGCCTCACTCGGGAAGCACAAGGGGTCAGGGAGTTCCCTTTTCAGGGGTGACAGACGGCACCTGGAAAATCGGGCCACTCCCACCCGAATACTGTGCTTTTCTGACGGGTTTAGGAAACGGTGCCCCGGGAGATTATAGCCCGCATCTGGCTCAGAGGGTCCTACGCCCACGGAGTCTCACTGATTGCTAGCACAGCAGTCTGAGTTCAAACAGCAAGTCGGCAGCGGCAGCAGGGCTGGGGGAGGGGCGCCCACCGTCGCCCAGGCTCGCTTAGGTAAACAAAGCAGCCGGGAAGCTTGAACTGGGTGGAGCCCACCACAGCTCAAGGAGGCCTGCGTGCCTCTGTAGGCTCCACCTCTGGGGGCAGGGCACAGACAAACAAAAAGACAGCAGTAACCTCTGCAGACTTAAATGTCCCTGTCTGACAGCTTTGAGGAGAGCAGTGGTTCTCCCAGCACGCAGCTGGAGATCTGAGAACTGGCAGACTGCCTCCTCAAGTGGGTCCCTGACCCCTGACTCCCGAGCAGCCTAAGTGGGAGGCACCCCCCAGCAGGGGCAGACTGACAGCTCACACGGCCGGCCAGGTACTCCAACAGACCTGCAGCTGAGGGTCCTGTCTGTTAGAAGGAAAACTAACAGAAAGGACATCCACACCAAAAACCCATCTGTACATCACCATCATCAAAGACCAAAAGTAGATAAAACCACAAAGATGGGGAAAAACAGAGCAGAAAAACTGGAAACTCTAAAAAGCAGAGTACCTCTCCTCCTCCAAAGGAATGCAGTTCCTCACCAGCAACGGAACAAAGCTGGATGGAGAATGACTTTGACGAGCTGAGAGAAGAAGGCTTCAGACGATCAAACTACTCCGAGCTACGGGAGGATATTCAAACCAAAGGCAAAGAAGTTGAAAACTTTGAAAAAAATTTAGAAGAATGTATAACTAGAATAACCAATACAGAGAAGTGCTTAAAGGAGCTGATGGAGCTGAAAACCAAGGCTCGAGAACTACGTGAAGAATGCAGAAGCCTCAGGAGCTGATGCGATCAAATGGAAGAAAGGGTATCAGCCCTGGAAGATGAATGAAATGAAGCGAGAAGGGAAGTTTAGAGAAAAAAGAATAAAAAGAAATGAGCAAAGCCTCCAAGAAATGTGGGACTATGTGAAAACACCAAATCTACGTCTGATTGGTGTACTTGAAAGTGACGGGGAGAATGGAACCAAGTTGGAAAACACTCTGCAGGATATTATCCAGGAGAACTTCCCCAATCTAGCAAGGCAGGCCAACATTCAGATTCAGGAAATACAGAGAACGCCACAAAGATACTCCTCGAGAAGAGCAACTCCAAGACACATAATTGTCAGATTCACCAAAGTTGAAATGAAGGAAAAAATGTTAAGGGCAGCCAGAGAGAAAGGTCGGGTTACCATCAAAGGGAAGCCCATCAGACTAACAGTGGATCTCTCGGCAGAAACCCTACAAGCCAGAAGAGAGTGGGGGCCAATATTCAACATTCTTAAGGAAAAGAATTTTCAACCCAGAATTTCATATCCAGCCAAACTGAGCTTCATAAGTGAAGGAGAAATAAAATACTTTACAGACAAGCAAATGCTGAGAGATTTTGTCACTACCAGGCCTGCCCTAAAAGAGCTCCTGAAGGAAGCACTAAACATGGAAAGGAACAACCGGTACCAGCCACTGCAAAATCATGCCAAAATGTAAAGACCATCGAGACTAGGAAGAGACTGCATCAACTAACGAGCAAAATAACCAGCTAACATCATAATGACAGGATCAAATTCACACATAACAATATTAACTTTAAATGTAAATGGACTAAATGCTCCAATTAAAAGACACAGACTGGCAAATTGGATAGACAGTCAAGACCCATCAGTGTGCTGTATTCAGGAAACCCATCTCATGTGCAGAGACACACATAGGCTCAAAATAAAAGGATGGAGGAAGATCTACCAAGCAAATGGAAAACAAAAAAAGGCAGAGGTTGCAATCCTAGTCTCTGATAAAACAGACTTTAAACCAACAAAGATCAAAAGAGACAAAGAAGGCCATTACATAATGGTAAAGGGATCAATTCAACAAGAAGAGCTAACTATCCTAAATATATATGCACCCAATACAGGAGCACCCAGATTCATAAAGCAAGTCCTGAGTGACCTACAAAGAGACTTAGACTCCCACACATTAATAATGGGAGACTTTAACACCCCACTGTCAACATTAGACAGATCAACGAGACAGAAAGTCAACAAGGATACCCAGGAATTGAACTCAGCTCTGCACCAAGCGGACCTAATAGACATCTACAGAACTCTCCACCCCAAATCAACAGAATATACATTTTTTTCAGCACCACACCACACCTATTCCAAAATTGACCACATACTTGGAAGTAAAGCTCTCCTCAATAAATGTAAAAGAACAGAAATTATAACAAACTATCTCTCAGATCACAGTGCAATCAAGCTAGAACTCAGGATTAAGAATCTCACTCAAAACCGCTCAACTACATGGAAAGTGAACAACCTGCTCCTGAATGACTACTGGGTACATAACGAAATGAAGGCAGAAATAAAGATATTCTTTGAAACCAACGAGAACCAAGACACAACATACCAGAACCTCTGGGATGCATTCAAAGCAGTGTGTAGGGGAAATTTATAGCACTAAATGCCCACAAGAGAAAGCAGGAAAGATCCAAAATTGACACCCTAACATCACAATTAAAAGAACTAGAAAGCAAGAGCAAACACATTCAAAAGCTAGCAGAAGGCAAGAAATAACTAAAATCAGAGCAGAACTGAAGGAAATAGAGACACAAAAAACCCTTCAAAAAATTAATGAATCCAGGAGCTGGTTTTTTGAAAGGATCAACAAAATTGATAGACCACTAGCAAGATTAATAAAGAAAAAAAGAGAGAAGAATCAAATAGATGCAATAAAAAATGATAAAGGGGATATCACCACCGATCCCACAGAAATACAAACTACCGTCAGAGAATACTACAAACACCTCTACGCAAATAAACTAGAAAATCTAGAAGAAATGGATAAATTCCTCAACACATACACCCTCCCAAGACTAAACCAGGAAGAAGTTGAATCTCTGAATAGACCAATAACAGGAGCTGAAATTGTGGCAAAAATCAATAGCTTACCAACCAAAAAAAGTCCAGGACCAGACGGGTTCACAGCCGAATTCTACCAGAGATACAAGGAGGAACTGGTACCATTCCTTCTGAAACTATTCCAATCAATAGAAAAAGGGGGAATCCTCCCTAACTCATTTTATGAGGCCAGCATCATCCTGATACCAAAGCCTGGCAGAGACACAACCAAAAAAGAGAATTTTAGACCAATATCCTTGATGAACATTGATGCAAAAATCCTCAATAAAATACTGGCAAACAGAATCCAGCAGCACATCAAAAAGCTTATCCACCATGATCAAGTGGGCTTCATCCCTGGGATGCAAGGCTGGTTCAATATACGCAAATCAATAAATGTAATCCAGCATATAAACAGAACCAAAGACAAAAACCACATGATTATCTCAATAGATGCAGAAAAGGCCTTTGACAAAATTCAACAACCCTTCATGCTAAAAACTCTCAATAAATTAGGTATTGATGGGACATATCTCAAAATAATAAGAGCTATCTATGACAAACCCACAGCCAATATCATACTGAATGGGCAAAAACTGGAAGCATTCCCTTTGAAAACTGGCACAAGACAGGGATGCCCTGTCTCACCACTTCTATTCAACATAGTGTTGGAAGTTCTGGCCAGGGCAATTAGGCAGGAGAAGGAAATAAAGGGTATTCAATTAGGAAAAGAGGAGGTCAAATTGTCCCTGTTTGCAGATGACATGATTGTATATCTAGAAAACCCCATTGACTCAGCCCAAAATCTCCTTAAGCTGATAAACAACTTCAGCAAAGTCTCAGGATACAACATTAATGTACAAAAATCACAAGCATTCTTATACATCAATAACACACAAACAGAGAGCCAAATCATGAGTGAACTCCCATTCACAATTGCTTCAAAGAGAATAAAATACCTAGGAATCCAACTTACAAGGGATGTGAAGGACCTCTTCAAGGAGAACTACAAACCACTGCTCAAGGAAATAAAAGAGGATACAAACAAATGGAAGAACATTCCATGCTCATGGGTAGGAAGAATCAATATCGTGAAAATGGCCATCCTTCCCAAGGTAATTTACAGATTCAATGCCATCCCCATCAAGCTACCAATGACTTTCTTCACAGAATTGGAAAAAATTACTTTAAAGTTCATATGGAACCAAAAAAGAGCCTGCATCGCCAAGTCAATCCTAAGCCAAAAGAACAAAGCTGAAGGCATCACACTACCTGACTTCAAACTATACTACAAGGCTACAGTAACCAAAACAGCATGGTACTGGTACCAAAACAGAGATATAGATCAATGGAACAGAACAGAGCCGTCAGAAATAATGCCACACATCTACAACTATCTGATCTTTGACAAACCTGAGAAAAACAAGAAATGGGGAAAGGATTCCCTATTTAATAAATGGTGCTGGGAAAACTGGCTAGCCATATGCAGAAAGCTGAAACTGGATCCCTTCCTTACACCTTATACAAAAATCAATTCAAGATGGATTAAAGACTTAAATGTTAGACCTAAAACCATAAAAACCCTAGAAGAAAACCTAGGCATTATCATTCAGGACATAGGCATGGGCAAGGACTTCATGTCTAAAAAACCAAAAGCAATGGCCACAAAAGCCAAAATTGACAAATGGGATCTAATTAAACTAAAGAGCTTCTGCACAGCAAAAGAAACTACCATCAGAGTGAACAGGCAACCTACAAAATGGGAGAAAATTTTCGCAACCTACTCATCTGACAAAGGGCTAATATCCAGAATCTACAATGAACTCCAACAAATTTACAAGAAAAAAACAAACAACCCCATCAAAAAGTGGGCGAAGGACATGAACAGACACTTCTCAAAAGAAGACATTTATGCAGCCAAAAAACACATGAAAAAATGCTCACCATCACTGGCCATCAGAGAAATGCAAATCAAAACCACAATGAGACACTATCTCACACCAGTTAGAATGGCAATCATTAAAAAGTCAGGAAACAACAGGTGCTGGAGAGGATGTGGAGAAATAGGAACACTTTTACACTGTTGGTGGGACTGTAAACTAGTTCAACCCTTGTGGAAGTCAGTGTGGCGATTCCTCAGGGATCTAGAACTAGAAGTTCCATTGGACCCAGCCATCCCATTACTGGGTATATACCCAAAGGACTATAAATCATGCTGCTATAAAGACACATGCACACGTATGTTTATTGCGGCATTATTCACAATAGCAAAGACTTAGAACCAACCCAAATGTCCAACAATGATAGAGTGAATTAAGAAAATGTGGCACATATACACCATGGAATACTATGCAGCCATAAAAAATGATGAGTTCATGTCCTTTGTAGGGACATGGATGAAATTGGAAATCATCATTCTCAGTAAACTATCGCAAGAACAAAAAACCAAACACCGCATATTCTCACTTATAGGTGGGAATTGAACAATGAGAACACATGGACACAGGAAGGGGAACATCACACTTCGGGGACTGTTGTGGCGTGGGGGGAGGGGGGAGGGATAGCATTGGGAGATATACCTAATGCTAGATGACGAGTTAGTGGGTGCAGCGCACCAGCATGGCACACGTATACATATGTAACTTACTTGGACATTGCGCACATGTACCATAAAACCTAAAGTATAATAAAAAAAAAAAAAAAAAAGAACTGTCATTGTTTTTATCATTTTTGATTGTCTTATTCCATTTGGGCTGCTATAACAGAAATGCCATAAGCTGGATAATTTATAAAGAACAAACACTTATTTCTCATGATTCTGGGGACTGAGAAGTCCAAGATCAAGGTACCCAGCAGATTTGATGTCTGGTGAGAGCCCCTTCCTTATAGATTGCACCTTCTCTCTGTGTCCTCAGTTGGTGGAAAGGACAAGAAGTTCTGTCTGGTCTCTTTTATAAGGGCGTATATTTTATTCATGAGGACTCTGCTCTCACGACCTGATCACCTCCTAAAAATCCCACCTCTTAACACTGTCACATTGGGGATTAGATTTCAACATATGAATTCTGGGCAGACACAAACATTCAGTCCATAGCACTCTTATTGGGGAAATATTTCAATATTTTATCATGAAGTATGAAGTTTTTTTATATGAAAATGTATGAAATATGAGGTACAGTTTTTTTTAGGTACGATTTATCAGATTAAGAAAGTTAATTCCATTTCTAATTTGCTATTTAGTTTTGCAATCATGAAAAGTTTTTAAAGTTTATTAAATGCATTTTTGGCATCTATAGAAATGATCATAGGATTTCCCCCTCATTTTATTCTCTTAATTTGGTGAATTACATTGAATTTTCTTTCCTTTTTTTTTTTTTCGTCCTACGAAGCCTTGCTGAGAGTACACTGAATTTTCAATGCTAAATGATTCTTGTTTGTTTAGAAGAAACACAATTTGGTTGTAATATATTTTTCTATATTTATTCTGTCCAGAATTTTGTGTCTATATTAGTAAAAAAAGATCTCTCTTTTTTCTCCAGGTTTTGATGTTAAGCTGATGCTGATATTATAATATGAAGTGGGGATTTTCCTCATTTTTTTTTTTCCATTCTATGAAAGAAGTTATAGACTGTTGGGGTTCTTTCTTCCTTTAAAATTTAGAAGAATTCACCAGGCAAATCATCTGTGTTGAAATTGTATTTGTGGGGATAATTTAATAATGGATTCAAGTTAAAAATGTTTTAATAGAGATGGTGTCTGACTGTATTGCCTAGGCTGGTCTCAAACTCCTGGGCTCAAGCGATTCTCTGGCTTCAACCTCCCAAGTTGCTGGAATTACAGATGTGAGCGACTGCACCCAGCTTAATAGATTTAATTTAGAAAATAGATATATAACTATTCAGATTCCCTACTTCTTCCTGTGTTTCTTTTATTTAAGTTGTATTTATCTAAAAAGTTTTTATTTCATCTACATTTTCAAATTTATTAGCATAAAGATGTTGATAATATCTTTTAAAAACAGCTTTATTGAAGTATAATTGATATACAAAGAAGTGTATGTATTTAATTATGTAGAATTTGATGAGTTTGGACATAATGCAGATACCAAGAATACCATCACCACAATCGAGGTAATAGACATATCCAACACCTCCCAAACTTTCCTTGTGCTTCTTTGTTTTTTAAATTTTTTGATGCTATCATCTTATTATCTCGTTAATATGTTTAGGAACTGTAGTGGTATTCTCTTGTTCATTACTAAACTTGATGGTCTGTGCAAATCTGTGCATTCTTTTTCTCTCTTTCCACTAATCACTTTTGTTAGGAGGCTATCAATTTTATTATCTTTTCAAAGAAACAATTTTTATATTTGTTGCCTTTTTCTTTGGTATGTTTGTCTTCTATGTTAATTTCTGCATTTATTTTTGTTTGCTTCCTCCCCAACTCCTGATTTTCCTAGGGTTTGGTTTTCTATTATTTATGTGAAACATTTTTTGAGATGTATACTTAGCTATTCCTCTTTTTTAATACACATATTTAAGCTGCATTCAAATGTTTACGGGTATGGTGCTCTGTTGTGTGTGTGTGTGGGTGTGTGCGTGTGTGTGTAGGTGTGTGTATGTAATATCTAGTTCATTTACATTTACCATAATATTAACTGAATTACTATTTGTTTTCTATTTATCTTACATCAGCTTTCTTGCCTTTTATTGATTAATCACTTTATAAATTATCCTTTCATTGTCATCACTTATTAAGTTGTCAACTTTACTATTTTTTTGTGGCTCCTCTAAAAATCAAAACACACATTCTTAATTTCTTCCAGTGTGATATAATTTAGTACTTTTACCACTTCTGAAAAAATCTAGGATTTTAGAACACTTTAGTCCTATTTATCTTCCTCTTGCCTGTATTATTGTTAACTTACATTTTTCTATGTGTATTAAACACCACAATGTATTACTATTATTGTTTTGGACTCAATATTTATTTAGATTCCTCTACTTTTTAAAACCACTGTTTTGGTTCTTCCATCTTGAATTCCCGTTTCCATGTGGGATAATTTTCTTTATGGCTGACCAATACCCTTTAGAAGGATGCTTATTATATTGTATTTAGTGTTTCTAGTTTCTTCAGGAATTTTTTCAGGATAATCCATCATATTTCCAGAAATAGAAATTAGTTCTTCCTTTTCACTGGACTTTTTCTGCTGCAGAATTCCTACCTTAAACTGGATAAGTGCCTAGATTTTTAAAAAATCCTGCTATTACTTTCAATGAAAATTCAGTAACTTAGTTAAAATTAATTGTTTTGAACTAACAAGCTCAATAAGACTTCACTTATTTTTTGTAGCATGTAGTGTTGCTTAAGTATGCAGGAAATTAATTTATTTTAAAATTGTTGGAAACACATGGTTAAATGAGGCTTGCCAAAACAGAATATACTAAAATCTAAAACACTTCATTTCTTAATCAAATATAACATTTACTTTTTTTATAGTTGTAAAGTTTTTTTCTCCTAATATCATTATAACTGCTTTGAATTTTCACTTAATACACTGTGTTCCTTTCTGTTTGCTTTTGTATTTTATTAATTTTGTCCCCTGAAACATCACCTACCTTCTTTTTTGGCAGATTGGTAATAGTAGCAGTTGTTGTTATTTTCTTTCTTTCTTCGTTCCGTTAGAGGGGAAAAAGGAGAGCCCAGGAAATGTTACCTGTTAAAACCCTGTTTTGAGTCTATAATATAGCATCTACCCTGTTACTTCCTGAGATACTACACACAGGGTCATGGTGTCAGAAATGATGTCAAAAATCTCTATTAGCAAAAATCCCTTCTGCAACCGTAATATACTAATTTGGAAGATTGTTATGCTGTTTCTCCCCCTCAGGCTTCATTTGGCATGTGAAATTTATAAACATTGCTGCTGTCTCAGGTCTGCATGTTAGAAAAATACATGTCTTTGAAGAATATGACAGACTGGCCAAAGCCAAATTTTATTTCTATTATAAAACAAGTCTTGTCTGTTTGGATTTATTATATGTAATTAGGGGCTTACTGGAGTCTAATGAAGGCTATCTGTACATCGCCACTGTTGCAAAAACGTATCTTTGACGATCAATATTTCGCGTGTAGAATAGAATTTAATTTTGTGTGTTAGATATATTTTGGTATTCAGGGATCGTCAGACCTTTGGTTTAAGGAAGTTTGATGGGGTTACCGTGGACTCCATTGTTCAAATGAAAAGTTCAGAATAGAGAGTATAATGGAATTTGGTATCTATTCTATCTGCTTTTGAATACGGCCCAGCTGTTATATTAATACCAAGACAGATAGGACAGAGCTGGCCCTATGTGCAATTTTTCTTACTTTGAAGCCAGCTACACGAAGAACTTTTATGTTTTGTTTTGGAAAAGCAGGTAGATTATTTTCTTGGTTCATCTTTGTTTCGCAGAGGTAAAATTAGAGGCTTCAGCGTCCTGCTGGCAGAACAAGCTCTCAATTTCTCGCTGTCGAAATTCAATCTGATTTCTATCTTTTTCACTAAAAACCTGTCAACAGCAAATAAGCATTCCCCATCAAAGAGTCACATTCATTTCTGAGGTACACAAATTCCTCTCATGGGAGAGAATTCAAGTAATTTAAATTGTTTCTGACTTTTAATTTCTTTCTTAGGAAATGGGAAATGATATTAGCATAGACTCTAACTACAGGCCAAAATGGAAGAAGAAAAGGCATGCATGGATACTCCCTAGTGTGACATCTCCAGGACCTTTAAGCCTCAGAGTGCAGCATGTTTAGAATGCATAAAACAGGATTTGTATCTGCATTCTCATTTGCAGCTAGTGATCTAATCAGAGCTATCGCTGCATGCTCTTAAAATGCATCAACATAGACTCATTTTTTAGTGGCAGACTTGCTATAGGAGTGTGTACTGCCAGCATAACAGGAGGAAATACTTTTGAAATTAAATATATTTTTCTTTCTTAGAATTCTTAGAGTTTAGTTTGGGAAATGGCCTTCTCTTTGGAAAAAGATGAAATTCTAGGTAACATACTCTGCCATATAAAGCCATTTTACACAGTGGCTCTTTCTTTCCTGTTTTCTTATTTTTGCTTTATTTATTTTTTAAAAAATTTGTTTAAGGTAAGGGTTTAATAAAGTACATTGGTTTATAGCTGTGCCTTTATAATGAGTATATATATTACTTTGGTTACAGAACCTCTTTAAATAGGCTTGTAAAAGTGTGAGCTTTTTGGTTTTAAACTGTAAATTTCATTCTTTTATTTTCTTCTGCCAGTTCATGCAAACATTCATAATCTCAGAATCTCATAATTGGGATAACAAGTGGTAAGCACTGTGTACACGTGCAAATGAATAAGCTACCAATCACAGTTAGAGAAAATCTCCCCCTCTGTACAAATGCATTTGATAGTATTTAGAGAAGAAGCAGCATTTAAGAAGATTTAGAGTGAACTAGAAGTCTACTACAATGGTTATCAGATGACTTCCAGAATTTTTAAAGTCCTTATACCCTTCTTAGGAGAGCTATGATTAGTCAAGGTACCGCTTAAAGTGAAGATACCTAGAATTGAACAAAAATTGCAAATTGTGTTTCATCACACAGGATAAAATGCAATCTTTCTGTCTTATTTGATCCCGTGTAGGGGTGTGTGTGTGCGCATACAAACGTGTGTGTATGTTGGGTTCTTTTATTTATTCAGTATAATTTTTGAAGACCTAGGAGGTTTCTGGCAGTGAGCTAAGCACTAGGTGGTATTGAACAAGCATGAACAAGGCTGAATCTTGTAGTACTGAGTAGGGAGGACATCATTACACATGTGAAGCATTTTAACCGTGGAGAAGTGAAGGACATTAAAAGCAGCATGTAATAGGTATAACTAATCCCCAGCTGAGGTTAGATGTGTAAACAACCTATTGATGAGGAAGCCTCAGGTGGATAACTGTGAGAGCATTTGTTCAACAGGTACCTGCAGGAGAGGCTGAGTGGAAGGGCAGTGAGGGCAGTCCTGAGCCTCCCTTTCCTGTCCTGAGGAATTCAGCACTGGCCGTAACTTGCACGTCCCATTCAGTATAATGGAAGTCCTACAGTTAACCAAACCCACCTTCTTAAAAGGCAGGTTAGCTACCGCCTGGTTTTAGATGATCCCTAATGTTGAATTTCACATATACCACCAGTACCCTATTAGTACAGGAGTTATTAAGAAATTATTTTTAGGCAGCTAGAAAGGGTAAAAGATCTCGGTGGAATTTTCCTTTAATAAAAAGCAGCCCCAAATCATTTCTTCTCTAACCAAAAGCAGCCTGAAAAGTCAGGCATAGATATGCAAACCAGGAGCTTTTACATGTAAATGCGGACAGCTGTATACCTGGAAGCCAGGTACATTCAGTACAGCCTTCCCTGCCCTCTTTTCCTTGTCACCAAGTGTGCTGGCATCATGGCAGCCTCCAGGTAAAACCACCTGTACAGGTATCATGGCCCCCGCTAGGTGGAGGCCACATTTGCGTAATAAAAGACTAGGGTGGGAGGGCCAGTTTTTTCCCCGGGTACGTAAATGAAACACCTGGTCAAACCAATCTCCTGAGCCCTATGTAAATAAATCACCGCCCCCTCAAGTCTCTGTATAAAAACGATTGCATTTGGCCACAAACTGGGAACCCTCTTGGGCAATCCGCTTTCTCAGCATGAGGCAGTCTTTTCTCTCTCTGTTCTTTTTCTGTTAAACTTTCTGCTCCTAAACCCACTCCTCGTGTGTTTCCGTGTCCTAAATTCTTTTTCAACCGTGGCAAAGAACCAGGGTATATCCCAGACAACAGAGCTGTTTCAGTATAACATATGCACAAGAACTTGGTAAATCCAAACTGTCTTCATCTCATTCCGTTTTGAGTGATGTTTCATTACGCTTTATAGATTAGGATTCTGAAATGTTAAGGTCTCCAGAATTCTCCCTGGGAAATGGTGTTTAGTGGGGCGTTAAAGGGGAAGAAGAAGCTATGCACATGAAGAGGGACTGAGAGAAAGAAAGAATTCAAGGAGGGTGGACCAGCATGTGCAAAGGTCCTGAGGTAGGAAAGGGCAGCTGCTTTATTCTTTTTTATTGTACTTATTTATTTATCTATTATTATTATGTTATTTATGCATTTTAAAAATTCTATTTATGATGTATTCAAATAGGTCAAAGGAGGGACATAGAGAGAGGAGGAGGTTGGCTTGAGATGGAGCTAGAAGAATGGGCAAACTTCACTTCTCTTTGTTCATTTCTACCCCAAGTTGTATTCATCCCTTTCTGCCCTGCTGTGGTCTCTGCAAACTTGACCCTTGCAGACTGCAACACCCAGACTCCTTTGCTGGCTGGTGGATTGTTGGATTTGGCCGAGAAGATGCAATGTTAATACACTGAAGTTTGGAGGGAAAGTTGGGTTGAAGTGTGTCTCTTCTGACTCCCTCGTTGCCTTGGTGACCTTTTAAAATTTTTATTTTAATTAAAAATTTAAAAAATAATTTCTATTTTAGATTCAGGGGGTATATGAGTAAGTTTGTTACCTGGGAATATTGTGTGATGCTGAGGTTTGGAGTATGATTGATCCTGTCACCCAGGTATGGAGCATCGTACCCAATAGTTTTTCAACCCTTGTCCTTCCCCGCTTTTCTACCTCTAGTAGTCCACAGCATGTTTTATTGCCATCTTTATGTCCATAAGTACCCACTGTTTAGCTCCCACTTATAAGTGAGAACATGTGATACTTGGTTTTCTGTTCCTGCAATAATTTGCTTAGGATAATGGCCTCTAGCTGCATCCATGTTACTGCAAAGGACATGATTTAATGCTTTCTTATGGCTGTGTGGTATTCCATGGTAGATATGTGCCACATTTTCTTTATTCAATCCACTTGGTCCCTGTTTTCAGGCAAGAACTGCATCCTACCAGTTCCCTCTGGAGACCTCTCCTTCATGGCTTCAGCTCTCATTGGGCTCCTGGAACATACTAGCTTTGGCTTTAGGGATATTAACATCTTCATATGATTGTAGTTCCTCATTGCCCCACCGTCTTTAGTCTGTTCCCTAAACTATGCCTATACTCCTGTAAGCAGTCCCTAAATCAAAATAACTTCATTTGAATAATATGTAATAAATTCTGTTTCATATGTAGAACCCAATTCATTCAGATAGGTTTTAAGGCTTTACACCTGAGGGTGTATCTCTTAAATTCAATAGAAGTACCCCTTTTCTTAATTCACTCAAGATTTTTGACTCCCTCCTGTTGTAGCCTATAAAGAGATGGAAGCTTAGACAGCCTCATAATTGCTCTTACTCTTCTTTCTGGTATGACTCATATATAAGGCTGGCTAAAGGCAAACTGCAAGGTTGGAGGAAGAGTTTCCATGCCTCCTGATTCCCTCTTCTCTCTTCCTATCTGGAAGGCCATTTCTGACCTGTTACATTGCTATCGTATGCTAAGCTAAGGAAATTAAAAAATTTATACTGAAAGTGACAGACATTTCCAGACTGGCAGCCAACACATATGATATACAGGTCCATAATAGAATATATATGGTTTATGATGAATTAGTAAGTGATTCCTTTCTTCAGGGGAGGAATCTTACAAGATTCTTGGTGCTAATAACTAGGTTCAGGATATGGTATCTCAAATGTACCTCACTTGTAAGGTGAGTCACAAAAAATTTGTTACCGTTTCTAGTTAAACTGTTGAAGCTTGCAAATAATTACCTATGGATTCATGGTTATGCTGTAATAATAGAACCTTTCTTGAATTCTGCAGTGCTCTCTTGAGGCAGAGAAAAAGCAATTAAGATACAGCTAATGTGCAGGGAATTGTACAGAACCCCAGTCTGCTTTGTCTGTGTCACAGCAGTGAATCGGAGTGGTGAGTCAGGTATTTAGCACTTTGGAATAAAAAGACCAAGAACTACTGCCTACATATTTAACTATACCTACAGGTATAGTTTCTCATTTTGTGAAAAGTATGCAAAGAGGTCTTATTGTATTTTTGTGGGGCAGAGTAGATGGTAAAGAATAAAAATCATCCATAAACCATTAATGTTTACATTTAGAAGCTTCAGGAGGGTGGGGACCTTGTTTGTTTTCTTCACTGCTATGACCCCACTGAGTAGGCTAATATCTGGCATGTATCACAAACACAATAAGTATTTGTGGAAAGAAGGGAGATTTGGACAGTCTCCTTTTGCAGGACGCACATAATCTCTTCCTCCTCAACCTCTCTGCCTAAGCTGTAATATATGGGCATAAGAGAATAGATTTTAGAGGCCAAGAAAGCTGTTGGCATCCAAATCTGCCCCTCATTCGATGTGCCATCTCATGTGATTTAACTAATTTTGAGATCCTCAATTTTTTCATCGATTCTTCTGTGAAATAAGCTACCAATATTTACTTCACTGTGTTATGAGTCAAATAACATGAGGTATGTGGAAATGCAAGTAAGAAGCATTAGATAGATGACATCGTTATTATTTATGTCACCATATGAGTTTATTTATGAGCAAACTGTGTATTTGTAACCTCTGTAGCAGGAGAAACTGATAGATGTTTCCCAACACTGATAGGGTCATTGGGATGGAAGAACTAACTGTTCAGACCAGTCTTATGGGAAAGTGAAGATCTGAGAAATAGAGATTTATACCAAGACCAGGACCTTTTTTTTTCCTCCTCCATTTTACTAAATATGGGTTAAAGTTGGTTCTGATTAAAGGAAATAATATGTGTTATTAGTTTGGTTCAAGTAATTCTTCATTTCAGGGAAAAAACTCAAATTATTTTCATGAGAAGATGCATAAGAGACTGGGAGAGCCCTAAGAACTAGGAACTCTAAGTCTCAACTTCTTAAGTGCTTTGCTGAATCAATTTTTTAATCTGTAAAATGGCTATAAAAATTCCTGCCTGCAAAGGACATGAACTCATTCTTTTTTATGGCTGCATAGTATTCCATGGTGTATATGTGCCACATTTTCTTTATCCAGTCTATCACTGATGGGCATTTGGGTTGGTTCCAAGTCTTTGCTATTGTGAACAAGGACATGGATGAAGCTGGAAACTATCAGTCTCAGCAAACTAATACAGGAACAGAAAACCAAACACTGCATGTTCTCACTCATAAGTGGGAGTTGAACAATGGGAACATATGGGCACAGGGAGGGGAACATCACACACTGGGGCCTGTAGAGGGGTGGGGGGCAAGGGGAAGGATAGCATTAGGAGAAATACCTAATGTAGATGAGAGGTTGAGGGGTACAGCAAACCACCATGGCACATGTATACCTATGTAACAAACTTGCACGTTCTGCACATGTATCCCAGAACTTAAAGTATATATATATAAAAAATTCCTGCCTTCAAAGGATACGAACAGACACCTCTCAAAAGAAGACGTTCATGCAGCCAACAGACACATGAAAAAATGCTCATCATCACTGGCCATCAGAGAAATGCAAATCAAAACCACAATGAGATACCATCTCACACCAGTTAGAATGGCGATCGATAAAAAGTCAGGAAACAACAGGTGCTGGAGAGGATGTGGAGAAATAGGAACACTTTTACACTGTTGGTGGGACTGTAAACTAGATCAACCATTGTGAAAGACAGTGTGGCGATTCCTCAAGGATCTAGAACTAGAAATACCATTTGACCCAGCCATCCCATTACTGGGCATATACCCAAAGGATTATAAATCATTCTGCTGTAAAGACACATGCACACGTATGTTTATTGCGGCACTATTCACAATAGCAAAGACTTGGAACCAACCCAAATGTCCATCAATAATAGACTGGATTAAGAAAATGTGGTACATATACACCATGGAATACTGTGCAGCCATAAAAAAGAATGAGTTCATGTCCTTTGCAGGGACATCGATGAAGCTGGAAACCGTCATTCTGAGCAAACTGTCACAAGGACCGAAAACCAAACACCGCATGTTCTCACTCATAGGTGGGAATTGAACAATGAGAACACTTGGACACAGAGTGGGGAACATCACACACCGGGGCCTGTCATGGGGTTGGGGGAGCCGGGAGGGATAGCATTAGGAGACATACCTAAAGTAAATGACGAGTTAATGGGTGCAGCACACCAACATGGCACATGTATACATATGTAACAAACCTGCACGTTGTGCACATGTACCCTAGAACTTAAAGTATAAAAAAAAAAAGTGTTAAAAAAATTCCTTCCTTCTTCCCCATATAGGGCTGATGGGAGGACAATATCAAAGAATGGACTGGAATGCCCTATATTAACCTTTGGAACCCTGTACATATTTTAGAGGTTATCTTTCTCCCAACCCCAAATTTGATCTAGTTGATTAGTGAATCAGAATGGCTAATCCTGGTATAGTCTATAGCATGATGGTAGGTGAGGGTATGGGATTTGGCAAACACATGACATCCTGCTTTCTTGCAGTATGGCCATTCAGCTCATGAATGGTGCTTTCCACGGCAGAAGCCATGAGAACAAACATCCTCCATCCAAGAGAAGGACAGATGTCTTACTCTGGAAAAATTCCTGGGGCTTCTGGGGCTCTTAGGCTGAAAGCACAAGAGTTAAACTCTGTTGCTCATGCAGAAATCAATGCCCTGCCTTTGTTTTGTTCTAAGAGTGAGACAGCTCTGTTCTGATTGGAGTGGGATGTGTGAAGCCTCTGATAGTCTGTGCCAGGCCTCGCCTGGCCAGCAATTGTGAAGGAAGCAACTTGATAACCCCAGGTGACTGTGACAACGAAACCCACCGGGGACTTGAAAATGAGAATGTCAGTACATTGCTTCTATTTATCTATTTCTTAAAGACAGAAGTGGGAAAGGTTTAGAGCAAATATTGTCTTGAAATGACAGAATATTTTCAAAATCCTTTCTTTTGCTGTTAGGCTAGCCCAAGATCAGGGTCTGCCTTACACAGAGTGGTTTCAAACACTTTTTGACAATAGGTTCATGTGTTGATTAGAAAATCTCAGTGAATGATACAGGTCAAAATGGCCCTGCTCCAGATGCACAGGAATAGAGACCACTGGTTTGGTCTCTGACTACATTATTTTCCCAATGATTATCATCTCTAAGATGGAATCCTATTAGCTTTGTCCACTCTGCTCAGGTTTTCCAGCCCACCTATTGGGTCATTCAAATGATTTCCTTTCCTGATGGGACTCTCAGGTTGAGTCATGAGGGCCTTGGAGGCTCAAGACTATGATGACCTTATCTCTTATCTCCACAGTGCATAGCACACTGCCTGGCAGACAGGGAGGTCGGTGAGCACTTGCTGAATTTATCTGGCTTTTCCATCCTGTTTACCATTTTATTACCTGAGTTGTTTCCCATTCTTCTGTTCATCTCTAGAATGTGTCTATTCCCTTAATTCTTGGCTCTTTTAGGTCTAGATTGTCCTGCTAATGTTGAGACTTGCAATAAAACACTAAGATATAATATCTGGGTGGAGAGTTTGAAACCACTGGGGATAGATGGAAGTCCTGAATGCCAAGCAGAACATGAGTAGGTATTAAATAAGACCTCTTTCCACAGATTATCGTTCATGCTTGTCTGTGTCCACTCAATGAACATTTATTGAGCACCTACTGTGTGTCTGGAACTCACTATTCCAGCTGATGGAAATACAGCAGAAAATAACACAAACAACATCCCCACTCTTCAGAGCTTACTTTCCAGTTAAGGGAAACAAATATAAACAACACCAAAACATGAACAAAAACAACAAATAGTAATGGAGTAATGGATGCCGCAGTGCTAATTAATACGGGGTGATGTAACAGGGCATCTGGGAGCCTCTTTAGATTGTGTGGACAGGAATAGCCTCTCTGAGAGGGTAAAAGGCCAAAAACTGTGTGATAAGAGGGAATAAGTACTGCAGAGATCAGAGGAAGAGCATTTCAACAAGAGGAAGCAAAGGCCTACTGATGCTTAAGGAGGGTAGGAGTGTGGTAATTGATGAGATCAGAGAAATCTCCAGGGCCCTTGTCATGTAGGGCTCTATGAGCCAGGGCAAGCAATGCGATGTTATTCTTAATGTGACGAGAAGCCTTTGGGTGATTTTTGAAAAATCAAACTTGGCTGGGCATGGTGGCTCACACCTATAATCCCAGCATTTTGGGAGGCTGAGGTGGGAGGATTGCTTCAGGCCAGTAGTTTGAGGCCAGCTTGGGCAACACAGTGAGACCCCTGTCTCTACAAATTTTTTTTTTTCTTTTTAAATTAGCTGGGCATAGTGGTGCACACTTGTAGTACCAGCTACTTGGGAGGCTGAGGTGGGAGGATTGCTTGAGCCTGGGAAGTTGAGGCTACAGTGAGCTGAGATTATGCCACTGTATTCCAGCCTGGGTGACAGAGCCAAGCCCTGTCTCCAAAAAAAAAAAAAAAATCAAACTTGTTATTTTGAGATAATTGTAAATTCACAAGTGGTTGTAAGAAATAAAACAGATTCTTCATACCCCACACCCAATTTCCTCCAATGTTAACATTTTACAATATTGCAATGTAGTATCCCTACCACATGCATACTGACATTGATATAATCCACTGATCTTATTTAGATTTCCTGTTTTACTTGTATTCATTTGTGTGTGTGTGTGTATGTTTGTGTGTATTCTATGCAATTTTATCACAAGTGGAGAGTCATGTATTCACCACCACAGTCAAGATACAGTTCTATCACCCCAAGGAGTTCCTGTGTTGCCTTTTTATAGTCAGACCTATGTCCCTCCCACCCTCTTCCCCATCCTCAACCCCTGGCAACCACTAACCTGTTCTTCTTTCTATAATTTTGTCATTTCAAAAATGTTATATGTATGAAATTTTACAATATGTAACCTTTTTGGGTTGGCTTTTTTCAACATCAAGTTGTTGCGTGTATCAATAATTTGTTTCTCTTCATTGCTGAGTAATATTACATGGTACGGATGTACCACAGTTTATTTAATCATTCACCCACTGAGTTGTTTTCAGTTTTTGGTTATTATGAATAAAGCTACTTTGAATGCTTGTATGCAGGTTTACGTGTGAAGATATGTTTTCATTTCTCTTGGATAAATGCCTGAGTGCAATTGCTGGATTATATGATAGTTGCATGTTTAGTTTTTAAAGAAAGTGACAGCTTAGTTTCCAGAGTCATTGGGAGATTTTAAGTAGGTGATGATTTGATGCATTATTGTTAGTTTTTGTTAAGACCATTCTAGATACTCTTTGGGACATAGAGTGTAAGGTTGTCAAATAGAAGCAGATATACCAGCTCTGAGACCAAGAGGACAAAGATGATGGCTTGGGCTAGAGAAGCATTAATGGAGATGAAGAGCAGTAGACTTGACTGCAGGCAAGCTGTTTACCTTCCCAGAGCCTTCTCTGACTCTTGGCATCCACATCTGTGAAAGGATAACAGAATATCCACCTCATAGGATGTAGAGGGCTGAAAATCAAACACACAGAGGGCTTGACACATATTAGGAGCCCAGAAATTAGGAGCTATCATCTCTGAGTTCAGTTTCTATTTTAATATGTGCAGGTTCCGTATTGCCTTTTTTTTTTTTTAAATAACTTATGCCTGAATTGCTTAGGGATTTCTTGTTTGTTTGTTTTCTGGCTAACTTATAAAAAAGAGGCCAAATCTGTGCCTTTATTAACAGATGCTTCACCTTTACAAAGCTCTCTGGAGAATGAGATTTGAGACAGAATTCCTTTTTTTTTTTTGTTTTCATCTTGCTGGGCTTCCAACTGCTTGCAACATTCTCTCTGCTGCAGAACCCCACACCCACAATATTTTTTACACTTATGCTGATAAAAGGATTCCAGGTTTTATGGAGAATAAAACAGTAACTACAGCTGGTGGGAGACAGTAATCTAGTTAGTCACACCAAGATTGGAATTCAAGTGATTGGAAAACTGAACATGGAACTCAGTGTGCGAGCTGACAACCTCAAGGGCACAATTATGAAGACCTTGTCTGATTCCCTCTCATGGCTGCATTTCTGAGAGGAAATTGGCAATGTAGGAAATAGTGTATGGAGCATCTACAATGTACAGCACTTCTCACATACTCCATTTTATTTAATTCTCCATCTAATTCTACCTGGTAGTTAGATGTCTCCCCATTTTACATGTACAAATTTAAGGCTGAGAGAAGTGAAATAATTTTCTTAACACTAGTTGTGTTAGTGGCAGTAAATCTGTACAGGTCTACAGCAACCACAATTCTTGCCTCCTCAGAAGAAAGAATTCCACTGAAGGTATAAGGCAGAGTGAGAGACTGAGGCAAGTTTTAGAGCAGGAGTGAAAGTTAATTAAAAAGTTTTAGAGTAGGAACGAAAGTGATGCAGGATTTTTCTTCTTGGTCACTTTGCAAGCTGGGGACTCCTGGCCAGCAATGCCCCACCTGGGCCTTGCTCAGCCATGCTATGTGCCTCAGCTTGCCTGTGTTATAGCTTGTACCTGCGTTTGGTGATTCCCAAGCTCTTGTACCGTGCCCAAGAAGAATGAGGATATACAGGACATTGGAGGGTGAGGAGGGCAGAGAAGAATTTTATTGGGTGATGAAAACAGCTTTCAGTGGAGAGGGGAGGCTAGGGGGAAGGATGGTTCTGCAGTGTTTCTGGGTCTGAGACTCTTTATGGACTCAGGATGGGGAGTGCATGCTGATTGGTCTGTGAGTATGCAAAAAAGGTTAAAGTGAAGACACCACTCAAAGGTGGGCATGACAGTGTAGAAAAACCAATTAGGAAAGGGTAGGTATATGTAAAATAAGTGAAGGGTGGGGGCCAATTAGAGGAAAGTGCACCAAATGGGAAGATAAGTTCTCAATCTGGTCTGAGGATTTAACTTGCAGCTTGGCTTTCAGGCTTTCAACTCTCTTCAGCTTGGAAGTGGGGTTTAGTGGGGGACCCACCCCATCTGTCTAGGCATTGTCTGCCTCTATCAAAAGGAAGTAAAGTACACTTGGAAGAAGGCCAAGTGGGCAACTTGAGAGATCAAGTGCATGGTTTGACCTTTGACTTGGGGTCTTATATGTTGGCATTCCACATGCACAGTGGCCTGGCAGCACTTGGGAGGGGCTGCATGTGTGGTGTGTTTACTGGAGTTGTTTGCATGCTTGTGTTCTTCCCTTACCAGTCGAGTGTTCCTATACGGTCATATAGCAGTTAAACTTCACCATTTTGCATCTTAGTGCACATGCTTGAACCCAGTTACCCAACTCCTGAGATCTTATCAGGAAGCTGATCACCAGTTTCAGGTTTTTCTATCTATTGGGAGACTTCCTTTCTCTGGTACTGGCTGCAACCAATTATTATTTTAGAGAGGCAGTTTAATAACTGCTTGAGCATTACCTGATGGTCATCTGAGAGTCCTGATTGGCAGAGGAGGGCACTCTCCTGCCCTGCTCATGTCTGCTTGACTCCCTACTGTAACAGTTGCAACACTAGTAATTTGTAGAGTCAAGACTTAAGTGAGTTCTGTCTGTGTTCAGCATTTGTTCTTTCTTTTATCATGTGCAACGGTAGGTCTGAAGTATCTGAGCCTCCTTCCTACTTTCTGTAATCATGTTGATCAGGACTCTTTAGTCTTGGTGATAGAAACTCAACTCTAAATTGGCTTCAGATTAAAAGGGAATTTATGGCCTGACAATAAAAAATATTAGTTTCAGATGTAGCGAGATCTAGATGCTCAGATAATGTCATAAGAAGCTAGCTTTCTGCATTCCTAGATTCTGCAAATTTCATTTTGCTTTCATTTTCAGGCAGGCTCTCAACTCAGAATGGTTCCAAAACACTGATGACTCATTTTTATTTTTTTCACTTTCCAAGTGTGTGGAGAAGGCTTCTTGCCCAATTCCTTTAGAAAAGTTCTGAGATTGACTTTGACTAGATGTGGGTGTATGCCAATCCTGAAATAATCACTTTGGCCAAAAAGTGGAACTAAATGATTGCTGAGACCTAAGATCTGGACCCATTTCCCCTGAATATAGGAAATGGGTCAAACCATATAAACACAAAAGTGGAAAAGAGGTGGCTTCTTGAGAAAAATATTGAGGTGTGATAATCATAAACAAGGCAGATGAACATTCAGTAGGTAGAAACAATGAAAGGCCACTATAATATACTGTATTAATACCATCTTACCCAAAATTTTCCCCCTTCCCTCCCACCTCTTATTTCCCCCTTTCTTTTATTTTCTTATAAAGAAACATTTAATAGGGACTTAGGAACAAAAGCCTTATCTGTGTCTCTGGCAGCTAGAGACTAGGTGGTGGATTATGCACCATTACCTACCAGATGCAGGGATTACATACCGTAAGGGAGAGGCACACATGCTTCAGAGGGGATAGATAGGAATTTGCCCTAAGAGCAGTATTTAAGGTATGTATTAGGCCATTCTTGTATTGCTATAAAGGAATACCAGAGACTGGATAATTTATAAAGAAAAGAGGTTTAATTGGCTCATGGTTTTGCAGGCTTTATAGGAAGCATGGTACTGGCATCTGCTTGGCTTCTAGGGAGGCCTCAGTAAGTGTACAATCATGGTTGAAGGTGAAGGGGGAGCAGGACTATCACATGGCACAAGCAAGAGCAATTGATGGGAGTGCTGGCTGGGAGGTGCAATACACATTTAAATGAACAGATTTTGAAATAACTCACTATTGCTAAGACAGTACCAAGCCATAAGGGATCAGCTGTCATGCCCCAAACACCTCCTACCAGGCCCCACTTCCAGCCTTGGGGACTACTATTCAACATGAGATCTGGGCGGGACAAATATCCAAACTCTATCAAGGTAAGTAACTGCCCTTACACGGGGAATAATAGATAAACTGGACATTTCAGAGGCCTTCCTGGAACTGAGGTTAATCAGAAGCGAACATGGTGGATTAGCGTCCAAGATGGAGATGCTTCAGCCTCTACATTCCTCCCCCTAATCTGGCTCTTACAATCTCATGCACCTTCCTTTTCTGTGGTGGTCTTTGAGACTTTGGGGAGGGTGCTTGATATTGTACAGCTTTAGCAGCAATGCACTGGCAGTGGAAAACAGATCAGGCCTAGTGGGATTCCAAATGGGGTAGATTCACAGGCTGTTGAATCATTTCTTGTCTTCAGTTTTCTCGGGAGAACTAAAACAATGAAAGATACATAATGTTAATAATTTGATTAGTAGAAGTATAATGCACACAAGGACTATAATCAAAAGAGAATTTGTTGCAAGCACAACAACAACAACAACAACAACAAAGAACCCTTTTCATTAAGGAGCCAACTAAAAGCATCATGAAGAAAAGTAAAACTTGGTTCTATTTAGAGATTTCTTGTAGTCAGGAAATAATTCAGGGTTAGCCCAAATTGTAGGCAAATAATAAAAAACTCACACCGTGGTCAGGGCTAGAATCTAAATTTTCTCTCTATCTAGTTTCCCCATTTCTACTAAGAATAAATCATAGTAGGAACAATTTATTTGCAAACTAAATTTTGGTTTCATTATGCTTGGCCTGATTATTTGCATAAAGTGTAGCAAGAATAGTGATCAGCCCTATAGGTTGTTTTTAAGTTAGCTTTGCTGGAACTTATACAAGAAATTTTGGATTCAACTTTTTAAAAGCCTCAAGGCCAGAAGCTAAGCCAAGGATTCACTATTAACCTATTCTTATAATACCTGTATGAATTCCTTTCTTCAGGAGGTCCTAAAATATCTTGAGGTTCCTGGGTCTGTTAGTAAGTGACATTCTTTATTTACTACAGGTCAGAAGCCTTGTAAGGGAACAATTTAGATGAGGTACTAGGCCAGACTTTCCAAGGGGCTTTTATTAGCTCTATACAGTCAACCTCACTTCCTCAGTCTGGTCATATCTGAAAGTATGTCATTCCAGTCAAAGCCTTGGCAAAAGAACCAGTGTCTTCAATTTTGTCCTGTTACAAAAGAAAGCAGATTCTTACTGAACTTATGTGAATAATTACATTGCCATAAAATAAGAATATTCACAAATAGTTTCCAAAATTCAGAGAACTCAGATACAGAGAAAAGTAAATTTTGCTCACAAAAGTATACTTTATCCAGCTTCTCTAAGCTATAAATATCTCAAAAGAAAAAGGTTTTTTTGACTCTTCTTCAATCAGAGAAGCAGCCTTCCAAACAGGATGTTGTCCATTCACTTTGGAATTGCCATCCACAAGCCAAGCAGCTCTGTCAGGTGAGAGCTGTTTATCAGGCACTGTAGAAACCAGCAGTTCCTTACACAGTTCCAGAGTCAGTCCTAGGGGAAAAAATGCTCCCTGCTTGTGAATATCTCCTCCTTGCACTCTCCAGGGAGTAAGTCCCTATGTAAATGATTTCCACCTTATCATGGAGCTCTTTTCTTCCTTCCCTTCTATAATGCTCACTAAGTGCATATAAATTAGTTTTTGGATTTTTTTTGTACATTACAAAATAGATGAGAAGTGTTTATTGGCCAGACATAGTTTCTCATGCCTGTAATCCCAGCACTTTGGGAGGCCAAGGTGGGTGAATCACTTGAGGTCAGGAGTTTGAGACCAGCCTGGCAAACATGGCAAAACCCTGTCTCTACTAAAAATACAGAAATTAGCCGGGTGTGGTGGTGCATGCATAGTCCCAGCTACTTGAGGGGCTGAGGTGGGAGGATAACTTGAACTCAGGAGATGGAGGTTGCAGTGAGCCAGGATCATACCATTGCACTCCAGCTTGGGTGACAGAGTGAGACACTGTCTCAAAAAAAAAATGTTTATTATCTTTATTCTCATCTTATACAGTAGGTCATTGAGACCTATACAACAAAATGATCTATTTTTTTCCCTACTAGAATTTGTCCATGGAGGAAACATAGTAAGAACTGGTAACATTCTGTGACATTTATATGTCTAAACAAGAAAGGGATAATCATTTTTGTCCATGAGAGATCAAACCTGGGACTTTGACCTCATTATCACTGAGTTACTAGCTCTTTGGAAATATAAGGCAGTGAATGGTATTAGAGAATGAATGTGCATCCCAAATGTCTAATGTGTTACTAGACTGAGACGGCCCAGGGGCAAATGTGCCTCATTCTATAAGTACAATATGAGTTATATGTCATTAGGAGCCCTTAGAGAGGATTTATAAAGAAACACACACTATGTAGTTAGAAGGGAACCCTGTTTTTTAGTACATTGTTGACTATTTTTCACATTGAGGGAATTGATGCCTAGTCCAGAGAAGCTATAGACGTGTTTGGGGCATAGTAGAATGGGATCTGTGGTTCTTCTGGAAGGGCGATAAATCGCAGGCACCATTAGCCTAGCTCTCCTTGATCAAAAGGTGTGTCATGGTGAGCTTAGAAAATGAACCACCATTACCTAGTGTGATTACGAATCTGGGGTTTAACAGGCTTTTTACTGAATCATCTACAGCTTTAAAAGATGTCTTTTTTTTCTGAGGCTTGTGCTATAAAAAATGTAGAATCGCATAAAATATCAGAAATATTAGCTAATTTTTCTTCACTTTCTGTTATAATTAACCTATCAAAAGGCAGCATACTCCTTGGAACAGTCCTTCATTTAAGATACACTTCAAGTGTATCTTCAATTTACTTCTTAAATCTACATCTTAAATTTACTTCAAGAAATATTTGTTGTGTACTTTGTGTCTGTGAAGTACTTAAGCTAAAATGGTAAATAAGACACATGTGGCTTATGCTCTCACAAAGTTTATAATCTAGATTAGGATGGGTAAAAGAATAATGTAAGCGTACAGGCCGAATCTGGAGTCTCTTACTGGAAAATGGTAAAGTCTTTGGCCTTAGTTTTCTTATCTTTAAGTAAATATTACTTCCTATGGAAATAAAACTCAATAGACAATTACTTTAGAGTGCCTGCTATGTGGCAAAAATTAGGATATCAGATTTCTTAGCACTCTTCCTACTCTCTACCATTCTGTCTTTACAACTAACTTTCTCTTCTTCCTCCCTTTCCATTGATCAAAAACTGAAAGCAAAACTTGCTCTCTCAGTTGGGAGCAGTCACTCTGCTCAGATTCTTCTACAATCTCCCTATACCAGAACTTATTGACTGAGTGAAAGATGCGGGGATGGAGCACAGACATGCCCATCTTAGAGGAAATATATATTTTTCCTCAAAGGAAAAGAAGCATCTTAAATCTAGGGAGCATTAATGCACTTGTTTTTTAAATCCAGGAGGAATCTTTATAATCATCTATCCCAGATATATATCAGAGCCACCTTGAGGATCTGGTTAAAATACACGTAAAATGTCTGATGCAGTAAATCTGGGTTGGGCTTTTCTCTTTAAAAAATGTTCACCACTGTGATATATCCACACAATGGAATATTGTTCAGTGTAAAAAAGAAACAAGTTACCAAGACATGAAAAGACCTGGAGGAACTTTAAGTGCATTTTGCCAACTGAAAGAAGTCAATCTGAAAAGGCTACGTACTGTATGTTTTCAACTATGTGACATTCTGGAAAAGGCAAAACAATGGAGACAATAAAAAGATCAGTGGTTTCCTGGGGTTTGGGTGGAGGCAGGAATGAATAGGTGGAGCACAGAGGATTTTTAGGACAGTGAAAATACTCTGTATGCTACCATAATGATAGATTTGTGCCATTGTACATTTCCCAAAACCCACAGAATGTACAACAGAAAGAGTGAACTGTAATATTAACTATGGACTTAGGTTGATAGAAATACGTCAATGTTGGTTCACCGGTGGTAACAAATGTACCACATTAGTGCAGTGTGTTGATGGTAGGGGAGTGTCTACAGGAGCTGTGTGGGAACTCTCTGTACTTTCCACTAAACCTGACTGTGAACCTAAAATTGCTTTAAAAGATAAAAATCTATTCATCAGCAAGATGACAGAATAGAATAGGTGTTCTCTAGCTTTACTCTCCACAACATAAATTCCACTAGCAACTATCCACTGGCAAGAATATCATTGTGAATACCCTAGAACTCAAGAGTGAGGCTGAGACGGCCTCTTGAACTATAAATCTGAGAGAAGCCATGTTAAATGGTAAGAGGAATGGCTCTCTTTGACTGCATTGCCCCTCCTTCAAGCTGGCACAGTGCCACACACAGAGAATTCCTCCAGACCCAAGGTTTTTACAGTGGGAATAGGGAGTTGGAGGTAGACATTCGGCTTTCTACTATTCTGAGACCTTTTAGTGGAGGCTCACTCTTGTCTTATCCTACAGGAAACATTGGGAGTACCAGCCAGGCTGGACCACCTATGGTCAGTGAGAAACAAAGAACAAGGGTGGGCTTCACAGTGGTCAGAGTGCAGATCTTGGCAGTTGCTTTGCATTTTGGCAGCTGAAGGTACCACACCAGAAAAACTAGCCAACAAAATCAGGCTGTAGGAAACATGGTCCTTTGGTCTTCTGGGCTTGAATACCTAGCCAGCTTCCCCATACAGCTCAGGTGCTCTTGTTAAGGCTTCCCCAGGTGAAGAGGCAACTGCAGGTTAGAGATTACCCTCAGAGGGAGCACTTCACCCTGCCCAGCCCTGGTAGCATAGAGGTAATCCAAATAAGTCCTGGTGCTCTCATTAAGTCTTCCCTAGACTGGGAGGCAACTTCAGGTCTGCAGAGGGAACATCTGGCCCTATCCAGCCTCAGCTGATGAGTGGCGACTCCATCAAACTTGGTGCTCTACTTAAGCTTATCCTAGGCTGGGATATAAGCCCAAGTCCACACGTATCTGTGGAGCATAGCTTCTGGCCTGCCCTCCCATGTGGCTGAGCAGCAATTTCAGAAACCTCACTCAGTCTCAAAGCCCAGGACATAGCCAACTATGGATTCCAAACAATAGTACTGCCTAGATGGAGAAGACAGGCTGCCTGATTTGAGATGTTCACAGAGTCCAGTTATCAGCTTCACCTAATGGCAGAGTCAAGTCAGTGGTTACACCAAACCATGGAGCACAACTAGAAGTTTATTCAAGCTCAGAATATAGAAACTGACCTAGCCCAACTAGAGAACCTGACATCAAAGTCTGACTGTTCAGGATTGCTACCAGTGGCTTATTTACAATGTCAGGGCAGACTAAATACTAAAGGTATGTGACCACTAAAGCACACTTGCAAAGGCCAAGAGGTGGTCATATCCTCAAATATGCAGGCATTAATGTAAAGATACAGGGATTACGAAAAATCAGGGAAATATGACATTACCAAAAGAAACTAATAAGCCTCCAATAAAAGACCCAGAATAAATGGAGATCTATGAAATTACTGACAAAGAATTCAGAATAACCCTCTTAAAGAAGTTCCAGGACCTCCAAGAAAATATGAATAAAAAATTAAATAAAAATTGAAAAGCAATTCATGAACAAAATGAGAAGTTTGATGAAGAAATAGAAACAGAAAACTCCTAACCATATAGACATCCTAGACATAAAGAATACAATAAATGAACTGAAAAACTCAATAGAAAGCATCAACTGCAGACTTGATTGGGCAGAAGAAAGAATCAGTTAGCTCTAAAATAAGATACTTAAAATTAGCCAATCAGAGGAGCAAAAAGAAAAAAAATATAAAACAAAGGCTTGTGGTAATTATGGGACACCATCAAGTGGACTCACCTTTATGTAATAGAAATTCCTGAAGGAGAATAGAGAGAAAAAGCCCTAGAAAGCAGATTTAAGGAAATGCATATGCATGTATAAGGAAAACATATTTAAGCATATCTAAGAAAAACGTTTCAAATCTGGGGAAAGATGACAACATTCAGGTACAAGAAGCTCATAGGTCATCAGTGAAATTCAACCCAAAGAGGAGTTCAACAAGACACATTTTTGATAATCAAATTGTCAAAAATCAAAGACAAAAAAAGGATACTGAAGCAGTGAGATATAAGAAACATGTCAAATTCAAGGGACCCCAAATATGGCTTTCAGTAAATTCTTCAGCAGAAACTGCAGGCCAGGAGAGAGTAGGATGATAGATTCAAAGTACTGAAGGAAGAAAAAAGAAACCTGCTAACCAAGAATGCTTTACCTGGCAAAGCTGTCCTTCAGAAATGAGGGAGAAATGAAAGCTTTCTCAGACAAACAAAAACAAAGGAAACATATAAAAGTGAATAAATAAGTGGTATAAGTAATATATAGTCACACTCAGAATTCTCTAATACTGTTAAGGTGGTGTGTGAAGCAATCTTATTACTACTAGGAGGGTGAAGAGACAAAACTATTAAAAACAACTGTAGCTATAATATATTGTTAAAGGATACAAATTTTAAGTTTACATCAAAATCAGAACATATGGGAAGGAAGGAATGAAAGTGCAGAGTTTTTGTATGTGATTAAAGGCAAATTGTTATCAGTTTAAAGCCTGTTTTAAGGATAAAATATTTTATGTAAGCCTCATGGTAACCACAAAGCAAAAACCTATGGAAGTTAAAGAAAACATGAAAAGGAAGGATTCAAAACATACCATCACAGAAAACCATCAAACCACAAAGGAAGACAAAAAAAGAGAAAGAAAGAAGCAAAGGGCCTACAAAATGATCTGAAACCAAATTACAAAATGGCAGTAGCAAATCTTTACCTATCAATAATTACCTTGGATGCAAATGGATTAAATTATCCAATGAAAAGACAAAGTAGCTGAATGGTTAAAAAAACAAAATCCAGTTCATATGCTACCTACAAGAGATTCATTTTACTAGTAAGGAGACACAGACTGAAAGTGAAGGGATGGCAAAAGATGTTCCATGCAAATGGAAACCAAAAGAGAGTGGGTTTAGCTGTACTTATATTTCACAAAATGGACTTTAAGTAAAAAACTCTAAAAAGAGACAAAGAAGGTCATTACATAATGATAAAGGGGTTAATTTACCAGTTTATAATTGTTATTGTTACAGTTGTTACAATTGTAAATGTATATGCACCTGATATTGAAGCATCTAAATACATAAAGTAATTATTAAGTGATCTGAAGGGAGAGGTAGACTGCAATACTATAGTAGTAGGGGATTGCAATACCCCACTTTCAACAATGGACGGATCATCTAGACATAAAGTCAATAAGGAAACATCGAACTTGAATTACACTTCAGACCAAATGGACCTGAAAGACATACACAGAACATTCTATCCAACAGCAGCAGAATACACATTCTTCTTAAGTGTACACAGAACATCCTCCAGGATAGATCGTATTTTAGGCCACAAAACAAATCTTAACAAATTTAAGAGGACTGAAATCATATCAAGCATATTTTCAAATCACAATGACATAAAACTGGAAATCAATAACAGGCGAAATCTTGGAATATACAACACATGGAAATTAAATAACATACTTCTACAGAACCAATGGATCACAGAAGATATCAAAAATGAAATAGAAAATACTTGAGATAAACAAAAATGAAAATACAGTACACCAAAACTTAGGGGATGCAACAAAAGTAGTCCTAAGAGGGAAATTGATAGCAATAAATGCCTGTATAAAAAATAAGAAAGATCTCAAATAAACATGTGAAATACAGCTTCTAAGAGAGAACACTGGAATTCAGCAGGGAAGTGACAGGGAATATCTTAGGCAGGGAACAAAATGGAAGCAAAGCAGCTGACCCTGCCAGTATTGGCTCAGAGCCAGGAGGTACTTTCCATTGTTGGGGAAAAGGTAAGTGAGAGATCCCAGCAGTCCATATTGCCATTGCAAACTCCTGCAATCCTAGCCATGAGAGAGCCCCTTGGCCCTTGCAGGCCCTGAGACTAGTACAGGGAGCTCCCTGGAGTCCATGAACCAGTATTGTTCCATAGAGCTAGTTTGTGCTGGGTCCCACACACACCCCAAGACCCAAGCAGTTGCAGCAAAGTGCCATTTTGACATTCCAGTCTCCCAGAGACTACATCCTGCATTTTACAGCCCCTTCATCTCCACATCCCTGGAGTCCCATTGAGACCCCCTCATGTCCACACAGAAGTTTGCAGCATCTTGATGCCACTTGAACCCAGTGGTGCAGCCTGATACCTAGCAATTTAGCCCACATGTTCTCCCATACCCTGGAGAATAAGTGGTGCAGTGCAGCAGTGAGGCTGCCCCCGAGACAAAAGAAGTCAAGCTATGTGCTCCCCAGAGCCTGAGGGCTGTTGCCACAGACAACAATCACACTCCTTCCAGTGGCAGGGCCACTGTATACCTGCACTCAACTTCAAGGGGCATGGGAACCAGCCTGTCTCACCCATTGCCACCCCTGCAAGCGTCCACGCCTGTCGTCTGGGTACCTGAGGAATGACACATCCTGCCCGCGGCCACCGACAACTGCCTGCACCATTGAGGGGCCTGAGAACCGGCCTACTCTGCCTGGCTCCCTCATTACCAGTGCTTGTGCATGTCATCTGGGGCCTGAGGACAGGCTTGCTTCACTCAGTGCCACCACTGCTGACATCTATGCATGTTGTTTGAGGGGCTGGGGATGTATCTGCCTTGCCTGTTGCTGCTGGAGCCCACCTGCACCATCCAGGAGCCAGAGGACAGGTTCACTCTGACCATGGCCACCAATGTCAGCACCTGCATGTGACGTCTAGGGGTCTGGGATCAACCCACCCTGCCCATCACCACCAGTGCCCATGTACACCTTCAGAGATCTGGGGACAGGCCTGTTCTACTGCTGCTACTAGTGCCCATTTGTGACATCCAGGGGCATGAAAGTGGGTCTTCCTGGCCCACTGCCAGTGCCCACATGTGCCTCCTGAAGTCCTGAGGACCAACCCATGCAACCTACCACCACTGCTGCGGCCATCTACCTGTGTGAGCCAGCCATGGGCCTGAGTATTGCTCTGCCCCGCCCTCCACAAACACCACTGATGCCTGCATTTGCTGCTCAGGGGCCTGAGGGTTGGTCTGCTGCTGCTACTGCCACTGTCACCAGCAATCCTGAGCACACTATGGTAAGCACACCACCCAAGGGCCCAAGGACCTGCCCATCTGGCTTGCTGCTGACACCACTGGCACCTATGCACACCTCCTGGAGGCCCAAGGACTGGCCCACCCAGAACTACCACTGGTGCCCACGTATGCCATCTGGGAGCCTGTGGACCAGCATGTCTGGCCTCCTGCTGCCACCACTGGTTCCTGAGAACTAGCCCACTTGGCATTCCTGTCCCCAGCAAAACCTCACCAAAGTCTTTACTAACAACCACAACCCAAGCCACTAAGGAACTCACAGATACCACTGATGCTGATTACAGCCAAAAAAATCATATGGAGATTATACTACTGCCCCCACCCAGAGGCAAAGCCAAAACACTCTCCCCAGCCAACGCTATAGACACATCTACAGAAAAAATATTTTTCTATAAAAGCCAATCCATACAAATTGGAAGAGCAATTGTAATACTAGATGTGCAGCTATCAAAGTAAATACACAGGAAATGTGAAAAAGCAGGGAAACATGACACCTCCAAAGGAACATGATTTTCCAATAACAGATTCTAAAGAAAAATAATTCTATGAAATGCATGAAAAATAATTCAAAATAATGTTATTAAAGAAACTTAGTGAGATACAAGTGAATAAGATAAGCAATACAAAGAATAAAGCAATTCATGATTTGAATGAGAAATTCAACAAAGAGATAGATATCATAAAAAAGAAGCAAACATAAATCCTGGAACTGAATAATTCAATGAATTAAATAAAAAATAAAATTGTGCTTCAGCAATAGACTAGAACAAACAGAAGAAAAAATTTATTCCTTTACACCTAGGCTAGAGTGAAGTGGCATGATCATAGCACACTGCAGCCTCGAATTCCTGGGTTCAAGTGATCCTCCTGCCTTAGCCTCTCAAGTAGTGGGTACTACAGGCTGGCTAATTTATTTTTATTGTTTGTAGAGATGGGATTTTGCTTTGTTGTCCAGGATCTTCTCAAGCTCCTGGCTTCAAGCAATTCTACCATCTTGGCCTTTCAAAGTGCTGGGATTATAGGCATGAGCCACTGTACCCAGCCAGAAAAAATTTCTGAACTTGAAGACAGGTCTTTTGAAACAACCTAGTCATCCAAAAGATAAAAAAGAATGAAGAAAGCCTATGTGACATATGAAACACCAGAAAGTAACCAAATATTTGAATCTGGGGGTTTTCAGAAGAGAAGAGATGGGCAAAGGCATAGAAAACATATTTAATGAAATAATAGTTGAAAACTTCTCAAGTCTTGAAAGAAATGTAGGCATGCAGATACAGGAAGCTTAAATATTTCCACATAGATGCAATCCAAAAAGATCTCCTCTCAGGCATATTGTAGTAAACACTCAAAAGTCAAGCTGTCAAAAGTCAAACTAACAAACAAAAAAGGAATTCTAAAAACAGGAAGAAAACCGTCCAGTCACATATAACGGAATACTCATCAGGATAATAGTGGATTTCTTGGCAGAAACCTTACAGGCCAGGGGAGAATTGGATAATACATTCAAAGTGCTGAAAGAAAAAAAATGTCTGGCAAGAATACTACCAAGCAAAGCTCTTTTTAAAAAGCAAAGGAGAAATAAAGTTTTTCTCAGATAAGCAAAAACTAAGGGAATTCATCACCACTAGACTGACCTTATCAGAAATGCTTAAGAGAGTCCTATATCTGGAATTGCATGATATTCACCATCATAAAACACAAACATATAAAACTCACTGGTAGAGGAGACACACAAATGAGAAAGAGAAAGGAGTCAAATGTTATCACTATGAAACCCACCAAATCATAAAGGAGAAATAAAGAAATGAAGCATATATAAAATAATCAGAAAGCAATTAACAAAATAACAGGAGTAAATCATCACCTATCAGTAATAACTAAATGTAAATGGTTTAAATTCCCTAATTAAAAGATGAATTAAGAAACAAGACCCAACTATATGCTGCCTACCAGAAACTCACCTCACCTGTAAAGACACACATAGACTGAAAGTAAAGGAATGAAAAAAAAAATTGCATGCAAATGGAACCAAAAGCATGCAGGAGTAGGTATACTTATGTTAGACAACATAGCCTTTAAGTCAAAAACCAAAAAGAGGCAAAGAAGGTAATTATGTAACAATAAAGAGATCAATTCAGCAAGAGAATATTACAATTTGTAAATACATATACAACTAACAACAGAGCACCCAGATATATAAAGCAAATATTATTCAAGATAAAGAGAGAAATAGACCCAAAACAATAATAGTTGGGAACTTCAACACTCCACTTTCAACACTGGACATTGAACTTAATCTGCACTATAGACCAAATGGACATAACAGACATTTACAGAATATTTTATCTAACAGCTGCAGAAAACACATTATTCTCATCAGCACATGAAATACTCTCCAGGATGGACTATATGTTAGGCCACAAAACAAGTTGAACAAATTAAAAAAAATCAAAATCATACCCAATATCTTCTCAGACCATAGTAGAAAAAAACCTAGAAATCAGTAACGAGAACTTTGGACACTTACAAATACACGGAAATTAAACATCCTGATCCTGAATGACCATTGGATCAATGAAAGAATTAAGAGGGAAAATTCTTGAGACAAATGAAATGGAAACAACATATCAAAACTTAGTGGGTACAGCAAAAGCAGTGCTAAGAGGCAAGGTTATAGTAATAAACGCCTACATCAGAAAAGTAGAAAAATTTCAAATAAACAACCTAATGATGAACATCAAGGAACTCGAAAAGTAAGAACAAACCAAACCCAAAATTAGTAGAAGGAACAAAGTAATAAAGATCAGAGCAGAACTAAATGAAATAGAAAAAAAATTTACAAAAGATCATCAAAATGCAAAGTTGTTTTTTGAAAGTATAAACAAAATTCATAAAGTGTTAGTGAGACTACACAAGAAAAAAGAGATGACACAAATAAAATCAGAAATGAGACATTACCACTGATACCACAGAAATACCCACAATCAGTAGAGACTATTATAAACAACTATATGATAACAAATTGGAAAACCTAGAGTAAATGGACAAATTCCTAGACACATACAGCCTGAATAGACTAATAATGAACAAGACTGAATCATAATAAAAAGTTTCCCCACAAAGAAAAGCCCACAACCAGATGGCTTTACTGCTGAATTCTACCAAACTTACAAAGAAAACATAACACCAATTCTCAAACTATTTCAAAAAATTGAAAAATAGAGAATTCTTTCTATATCATTATATAAGATCAGCATTATCCTGATACCAAAATCAGACAATGACAAAAGAAATAAGGAAATCTACAGGCCAGTATTCCTGATTAACATAGATGTGAAAACCTTAACAAAATACGAGCAATCCAAATCCGACAACACATCAAAAAGATAATACATGATGATCATGTGGGATCAAGAGAAAGAAATAAAAGGCATCCAAGTTGGAAAAGAGAAAAGAGAAAGTCAATTGTCCCTCTTTGCAGATAACATAATTTTATATATGGAAAATCCTTAAGACTCCAACAAAAAACTCTTAGAACTGATAAATGAATTCAGTAAAGTTGCAGGATACAAAATTAATATAAAAATCAGTAGTATTTCTACATATGAACAACAAAATAGCTTAAGAAGAAATCAAGAAGGCAATTTCATTTACAATAACTATGAAAAAAGAAAAACATCTAGGAAAAAATTTAACCAAAGAGATGAAAGACCTCTACAAAAAACCTGTGAAACATTGCTGAAAGAAATTGAAGAAGACAGAGACAAATGAAAATGCATCCTATACTTATGTATTAAAATAATATTGTCAAAATGACTGTACTACCCAAAGCAATCTACATAATCAATGCAATCCATATCAGAATACCAATGACATTCTTCACAGAAATAGAAAAAAAATTCTTGTGGAACCACAAAAGAGCCTGAATAGGCAAAGCAATCCTGAGCAAAAACAAACAAATGAAAACAAAACAAAACAAAGCTGGAGGCATCACACTCTCTGACTTCAAAACATATTATAAAGTGATTGTCATCAACACAGTATGTCACTGGTGTAAAAGCAGACACATCAACCAATGGACCAAGATGGAAAACCCAGAAATAAAGCAATGAATTTACAGTTGATTTCTGACAAAGGTGCCAAGGACACACAGTGGAGAAAGGACAGACTCTTTAATTAATGGTGTTGGAAAATCTAAATATTCACATGCAAAAGAGTGAAATTAGATTCTTATCTTACACCATGTAAAAACATGAACTCAAAATGGATTAAAAAGACTTCCTTCACTTATGAAGCTTAGTTTGACTGGATATGAAATTCTGGGTTGAAAATGCTTTTGTTTAAGAATGTTGAATATTGGCCCCCACTCTCTTCTGGCTTGTAGAGTTTCTGCTGAGAGATCCGCTTTTAGTCTGGTGGGCTTCCCTTTGTGGGTAACCCGACCTTTCTCTCTGGCTGCGCTTAACATTTTTTCCTTCATTTCAACCTTGGTGAATCTGACAATTATGTGTCTTGGAGTTCCTCTTCTCGAGGAGTATCTTTGTGGCTTTCTCTGTATTTCCTGAATTTGAATGTTGGCCTGCCTTGCTAGGTTGGGGAAGTTCTCCTGGAAAATATCCAGAAGAGTGTTTTCCAACTTGGTTCCATTCTCCCTGTCACTTTCAGGTACACCATTCAGACGTAGATTTGGTCTTTTCACATAGTCCCGTATTTCTTGGAGACTTTGTTCATTTCTTTTTACTCTTTTTTCTCTAAACTTCTCTTCTTGCTTCATTTCATTCATTTGATCTTCCATCACTGATACCCTTTCTTCACTTGATTGAATTGGTTACTGAAGCTTGTGCATGCATCATGTAGTTCTCATGCCATGGTTTTCAGCTCCATCAGGTCATTTAAGGTCTTCTCTATGCTGTTTATTCTAGTTGGCCATTCGTCTAATCTTTTTCAAGGTTTTTAGCTTCTTTGCGATGGGTTTGAACATCCTCCTTTAGCTTGGAGAAATTTGTTATTACTGATCTTTTGAAGTCTACTTCTGTCAACTCGTCAAAGTCATTCTCCGTCCAGCTTTATTCCGTTGCTGGCAAGGAGCTGCATTCCTTTGGAGGAGAAGAGGTGCTCTGATTTTTAGAATTTTCAGCTTTTCTGCTCTGGTTTCTCCCCATCTTTGTGGTGTTATCTACCTTTGGTCTTTGATGATGGTGACCTACAGATGGGGTTTTGGTGTGGATGTCCTTTTTGTTGATGTTGATACTATTCCTTTCTGTTTGTTAGTTTTCCTTCTAACAGTCAGGACCCTCAGCTGCAGGTCTGTTGGAGTTTGCTGGAGGTCCACTCCAGACCCTCTTTGCCTGGGTATCACCAGCGGAGGCTGCAGAACAGCAATTATTGCAGAATAGCAAATGTTGCTGCCTGATCCTTCCTCTGGAAGCTTCATCTCAGAGGGGCACCCAGCTGTATGAGGTGTCAGTCGGCCCCTACTGGGAGGTGTCTCCCAGGCTACTCGAGGGTCAGGGACCCACTTGAGGAGGCAGTCTGTCCATTCTCAGATCTCAAACTCTGTGCTAGGAGAACCACTACTCTCTTCAAAACTGTCAGACAGGGACGTTTAAGTCTGCAGAAGTTTCTGCTGCCTTTTGTTCAGCCATGCCCTGCCCCCAGAGGTGGAGTCTACAGAGGCAGGCAGGCCTCATTGAGCTGCAGTGGGCTCCACCCAGTTCGAGCTTCCCAGCCGCTTTGTTTACCTAGTCAAGCCTCAACAATGGCAGATGCCCCTCCCCCAGCCTCTCTGCTGCCTTGCAGTTAGTTCTCAGACTGCTGTGCTAGCAGTGAGCAAGGCTCTGTGCGCGTGGGACCCTCTGAGCCAGGCGTGGGATATAATCTCCTGGTGTGCCGTTTTCTAAGACTGTTGGAAAAGTGCAGTATTAGGGTGGAAGTGTCCCGATTTTCCAGGTACCATCTGTCACAGCTTGCCTTGGCTCGGAAAGGGAATTCCCCGACCCCTTGCACTTCCCGGGTGAGGTAATGCCCCAGTCTGCTTTGGCTCACACTCTGTGGGCTGTACCCACTGTCCAGCAAGTCCCAGTGAGATGAACCTGGTACCTCAGTTGGAAATGCAGAAATCACCTGTCTTCTGCATTGCTCACGCTGGGAGCTGTAGACTGGAGCTGTTCTTATTTGGCCATCTTGGAGGGAACGGGAGAAAGACTTCAATACAAGACCTGGATCTGTAAAGCTACTGGAAGAAAATATAAAAGGAAAAGCTCCATGACCTGGGTCTGGGCAATGATTTTTTTGGATATGACTCTGAAATCACAGACAGCAAAAACAAAAATAGATGAATGGGACCATGTTAAACTATAAAAGCTTCTGCACAGCAAAGGAAACAATCAGCAAAGTGAAGAGACAATTCAGAGAATGGAAGAAAATATTTGCAAACCATACACCTAATAAGGGGTTAATATCTAAAATATATAAGAAACAGAACTCAATAGCAAGAAAACAGAAAGAACTGAACAGATGTTTCTCAAAAGAGGACATACAAATGGCCAATAGGTGCATGAAAAAATGCTCAGCATCACTAATCATCAGAAAAATGCAAACTAAAACCACAGTCAGATATCACCTCACACATCTTATGAAAAAGATAAAAGGCAACAACTGTTGGAGGGAATATGGAAAAAAGGGAACACTTACACACTGTTGGTGGGAATGTAAATTAGTATAGCCATTATGGAATATAGTATAGAAGTTCCTCAAATATCTATAAATAAAACTATAATATGACTTAGTAATCCCACTTCTGGGTATTTATGCAAAGGGACTGAAATCAGCAGGTTGAAGGGATAGGTGCACTACCATGGTCATTGCCACATTATTCCCAAAGCCAAGATATGGAATCCACCTAAGTGTTAATCAACAAATGAATGGGTAAAGAAAATGTGGTATGTATACACAATGGAATACAATTCAGTCTTAAAAAAAATGAAGTTCTGTTATTTGTGACAACATGGATGAATCTAGAGTATATTATCCTAAGTGAAGTAAGCCAGGCCCATATAATCAAAAAGTCAAAAAAAAATAGATGTTGTCATGGATGCAGTGAAAAGGGAATGCTTTCACACTGTTGGTGGGAATGTAAACTAGTACACTATGGAAAACAGTGTGGAGATTCCTTAAAGAACTAAAAGTAGATCTACCATTTGATCCAGCAATCCCACTCTTGGGTATCTATCCAGAGGAAAAGAGGTCATTATATGAAAAAGATACTTGCACACACATGTTTATAACAGCACAATTTGCAATTGCAAAAACATGGAACTAGCCCAAATGCCCATCAGTCAACGAGTGGATAAAGAAAATGTGGTATAGATATCATGGAATACTACTCAGTCATAAAAAGGAAAGCAATAATGGCATTTGCAGCCACCTGGATGGAATTGGAGACCATTATTCTAAATGAAGAAATTCAGGAATGGAAAACCAAACATCGTATGTTCTCACTCGTAAGTGGGAGCTAAGCTGTGAGGACACAAAGTCATAAGGATGCTACAATGAACTTTGAGGACTGGGGAGAAAGGGTGGGAGGTGGGTTGCATACAATGTATACTGCTCTATTGATGGATGCACCACATTCTCAGAAATCACCTACTAAAGAACTTATTCAGGTACAAAAAATAAAAATAAAAAAAGAAATAAGCCAGGAACAGAAAGACAAATGCCACATGATCTCACTTATATCTGGAATCGAAGAAAGTTGAGCTAGTCCAAGTAGAGAGTAGAATAATGGTTACCAGTGGCTGGGGGAGGTGAGGGATGATGAAGGGAGGATTGGGGAGTTGTTGAAGGATACAAAGGGTGAAAAGTTTCAGATAGACAGGAAAAATAGGTTCTAAGATCTATTGCACAATAGGGTACCACAGTCAATAATAATGTATTGTATATTTCAAAATGACTAAGAGAATAAATTTCAAATGTCTCACCATAAAACAGGATAGGTAGGTGAGGTGCTGAATAAATTAGTTAGCTTGATTTTGTTCTTCCACATTGAATACATATATCAAAACATCCCATTGTAGCCCATAAATGTGTACAATTATAATTTGTCAATCAAAAACAATAATAATCAATAAAAATAAAGTCTTTTAATTAAAAAAATCGTATGATTATGATGCAGAGCGAGTTTGAGACCTGCTGCATTATTTTGTAGATGTGAAAGAGAGAAACAGAGGAAGAGAGAAAAGATAGAACGCATGGTGAGTTAGTGGCAGAGGCAGCAACAGAACTCAAGCCTCTTGACTCCTTTTCCAGTGCTCTTTCCCCCGTTTTCCACCTTACGTTGATCGATGCTTGCAACATCCCCCAGTTTCCCCTTGTTCTGGGTAAGCAAAGAATATATCTCAGCTTTATATTTGTCTGATTCCCCTGGGAGCTAGGGAAAGCGTAAAGCTGGTTCCTACCACATATTTCTTCGTTTCTAAATTTCATAGTAGGTTAAACATTGCATATATGTTTCTGCTCAGCTCTGTAGGTATAAAAAGTGAAGAAAAACACACTAATTAAAAAGGAAATAAAGTATGTACACACAAAATAAGAACAGAAAGTAAAACAATACAGAAAAAGGGTCATGGGAATATAGCACCATTAATTGCTTCCGAAGCTAGATTAGTGGAAAAAAAAATCCTGGAGTTGTGGGGGGTATTCAGGTGACCTGGCAAAATTAGAAAGTTTTGCTTCAACTTTCTGAAGGGCAGTTGGCATATTATTTTAGCTCCCCATATCTCAATTTCAGCAGCATTTGCAATGTGCTCTGTCCTTTTTATACTCCATGAAGTTGGTAGGAAGATGAAGGTGATACCTCTTTTTAAAGAGGGGCTCAGTAGTTCTTGTACACAGACTCTAGTTCCACTACCATGAAGTTGCCTTTAGATGTTATTTCACTGAATTATTGCAATGTTCTTCCACTGTAACTGTTCACTTACCTTATATAGGAAGATCCTGATGGTCAAGGAAAATAAAGCACATTGCATAGGGTTGCAGCTATAGTAGGTAGCAAGCTCAGGCTTCAACTCAAATCTTTCTGACTCCAAAGCCCATGATGTTTTCTTTGAACTAGACTGCAAAAGAGTTTGTAACCACAGAGGTCTTACCACTGCTCTTTGCCCATGGGCTCTAGGAGATAAATCTTTCAGAAGAGGAAAGCCAGGCTCTTCTCAGCACACTGAAAGGGCTGTCCTGTGGGTCTATAGGAAGTTCTATATATTTCTTGAAATTTATAACAAGAACAAGGAGTGTTCCTGGAGTCCCTTTGGTAATTTATTTTAGGATGTGTGGCACTGGGAGCTCCCGAGATGCGTATAAAGCAGGAAGTCAGGCCTTGGACTGAATAAACAGCTGAAGATAGAAGTGGTGGATCAGCTTCAGTCAGGGCAGAGGTGACTTGGTATCAACCTAGCCAGTGTAGTTCCTTTCATTTCTGTTCATTTGGATCATTATTAAATGTATTGCCTTTTCTTTTGATTTTTTTTTCTTTTGGTTTAGAAGAGGGATATTTATCTCATGATGGGGTTTTAAAGCAGAGTGTCAGGTCTTGGGTCTCTAAATGCCACTCCACTATGAACATCACAAAATACATTACATTTTCATGTATGAGTGATAAAAGCAGCACATACCAGACATGCAGACTTGAGAATGCTGGGCTAGGGAGCTATTTGTTTTCCAGTGCAATTCTTTATTTCACTTTGTACTTATGGTGGGCCAGAACGACACTGACTCCAGAGGAGAAGTGGCCAGGTAAAGGGGACCTGGCAGCTCATTGCAGAGAAATATTAATTAATATTAATACTGCAACATGAAAGTGCAATTCGTAAATTAGCATTGTTAGAAATGAAGGTTGCAGTCAGAATGGCCAGTGTGTAAATTCCAGCTCTTTCATCTGCTAGTTTCATCACTTTAGGGAGTTTCAGTTTCCGCAACTGTTCAACTGGAACATACTGAGGATTCACTGGGATAAGTCATGCAAAGTACTCAAATGCCAGACAGTGTGACAGTGCTCAGGAAATGTTAGTTCTCTTTCTTATTTCTATTGTTCAGGGCTGATTTATATGGTAAAGGCTAATGAGGAGGAGGAGGAGATTGTTGCTTCTACCTTTATATTTCATTTTAGAACTTTTTTTTTTTTTTTGAGACGGAGTCTCGCTCTGTCGCACAGTCTGGAGTGCAGTGGCATGATCTCGGCTCACTGCAAGCTCCGCCTCCCAGGTTCACGCCATTCTCCTGCCTCAGCCTCCTGAGTAGCTGGGACTACAGGTGCCTGCCACCACGCCCGGCTAATTTTTTGTATTTTTAGTAGAGACGGGGTTTCACAATGTTAGCCAGGATGGTCTCGATCTCCTGACCTCGTGATCCGCCCACCTCGGCCTCCCAAAGTGCTGGGATTACAGGCATGAGCCACTGCGCCCAGCCTAGAACTTTTAATTAGCAGGGAGATGTATGGGCTATACAGCTGAGGAGGGGATAGATGAAATTTGTAGCTGGGTAGCATGATAAGTAGAGAGTTAAGGAGGTGAGAGGGTAGACTGAAGTGTGAGGGAGAGGACAAAATGCAGAATAACTACTGGGGCCATCTTCTATGGGCTCTCATATAATTTTCTTTGATGGGAATCAAAGAGCCACACTCAGAAAGATGAGAAAAAAAAAGGACCTGCCTTTATCCACCCTACCTGTATTGAGTAGTTTCAGCTATTTAACCGTCATTCCTCTCTCTTCATTTTATTTATTTATTTATTTATTTATTTATTTATTTATTTATAGACAGAGTCTCTCCTTGTTGCCCAGGCTGGAGTGCAGTAGTGTGATCTCGGCTCACTGCAACCTCTGCCTCCCGGGTTCAAGTGTTTCTCCTGCCTCAGCCTCCCGAGTAGCTGGGATTACAGGCGTCTGCCACCATGGCTGGCATTTTGGTTTTTTTTGTATTTTTAGTAGAGATGGGGTTTCACCATATTGGCCAGGCTGGTCTTGAACTCCTTATCTCAGGTGATCCACCCATCTCGGCCTTCCAAAGTGCTGTGATTACAAGCATGAGCCACCGCCCCTGGCTTCATTTATTCTTATGTTTACCTGACTCCAGAGTATTGGTTTCTTTTCTATTCTCATCCTATGCCTTTCCCTTGAGTGAAGCCACTGCTTAACTCTTCTCTGGTTTGGCATTGTTCTCCCTCCTAGATATGGTTCAGTCCTATCTTCTCCAGCTGCCTTGTGTAACCCCCCAAATGAAGCAGCCCTGGTTTCTGAAACCAACCAAGCCTTGACTGGCTTGACTGGGATCTGTTGATGAAATTAAGTCAGCAACTTGTAGAGGGGAAACTAAAAAACTTCGTTTTTTTCAGCCAAGGAATTTTGAAATGGTCATGGAACTTTACGGTCAAAACAAATTTTAAGGACCTCAGCTTGTTTCCAGCAGTAATACGTCTGAAAAGCCTTATTAAATTACAAATTTGTTTTCGCCTCTTTATCCAAGTATCAATGCAAAAGAGAAACAACCTAATGTAGAGAAAATAAAATGAAATAATTAAAAAGTTGCCGAATGTGAAACGACTAAGATAAAACCAAGCAGGGGCCTGTTGGAGATAATGGTTATCTGTTTGCAATAAACATGAAGTGAGAACAATTCATGACTTGTGATAACATTCAACTGAAAGGAAGTAAATTAGATGTAGACAAGGCCAGGAAAGCATTACAAAAACATCCAGAGCCAGACAGTACAAAGGGAGAGCAGGGGCTGGATTTTATCTTTATCAGGTAATTGAAATAATGCTTTATATTAACAGGATGAGTTCAAAGTGGAAACTGGAGTCGGGAAGTACGGAGGGTGACAGATACAATGCAAAGAGCACTGGAAACTCTATGGGCTGGGAAACGAAAGAATCGCTGAAGGCCTAATATGTGTCACGTACTTTTACATATACAATCTCATTTAAGCCTGCGGCAACCTTGCAAAGTGTGATTAGCAGTCGCATTCTTGATGGGGAATGTGAGGGTCAGACACATAACTCATCTAAGTCTTTATGGCAAGCAGGTGGTGGATTTGGGATAAAAGCTCAGGTTGGCCTGACTTCAAAATCTTGTTCTAAATATGCCACACTATCTCACAACTGCTGAGTTATATTGTACTCTTGAATCACTTTATAAAAGTGATTACACAGGCTCCGGCAGTTTTAACACTTTCACTAATCAGCTGCCAGAGCATGGATGGGGCAATTACGGAAGTAGCCACTCTAGGTGTTTCTCTCTCTCTCTGTCTCTCTCTCTCTCTCTCTCACACACACACACACACACACACACAATTTAAACTCCGCATCAGGCTGCTAACTTCATATATTTATTTGGGTGTCCCACAAACAGGTCAGATTGAACTTACCTAAAAATCACTGCCTTAAGTGTCATATTTTATCTCTTCTATCCATTTTCTCATCAGAAATTTGAGGTTTCCCTTGATCCTTTTCTCTTTATCAACCCCATGCTCAATGACTCTTCAAGTCTTGTCAATGCTACCTCCAAAATATCTCCACTTTCCTTCTTCTCTCTATTCATTGTCTGAACTTTGGTTCAGACTAACATCTTCTGCCAAGAATACTATAGTAGCCTCTTACTAGCCTTCTTGTCTTCTGTTTCCTTCTCCCCAAATCTACTTTCCCTATTGTAGGCCCAGAGATATTTACAAAATACAAATGTATATCACCCTTCCATGCCTCTCCTTTTCTTGAGCATAAAGTTCAATGTCGTTAACGTAAGTCTTTTTTTTTTTTTTTTTTTTAAGACAGAGTCTCGCTCTGTCACCCAGGCTGGAGTGCAGTGGTGCGATCTCAGCTCACTGCGAGCTCTGCCTCCTGGGTGCACGCCATTCTTCTGCCTCAGCCTCCCGAGTAGCTAGGACTACAGGCACCCGTCACCATGCCTGGCTAATTTTTTGTATTTTTAGTAGAGACATAATAAGTCTTTAAAGAAAACTATCTTTGCATGGGATTTCACCTCTTTCCTACCTCTATGAGCAACTGAAAAAAAATTGCATTCTTTATAGTGTCATTGTGTTTTCGTAGTCATCCTGCTCTTTGAACATGCTGTTTCTTCTTTGCGAAATACCTTTCTGCCTTTCTTTTTCTTTTTCCTTTTTTTCCAGCCTGGTTAGCTCTTATTTGTCCTTTAGAAGCAGTGTAGATATCTCTTCCTTTACAAATATGCTTTTTTTTTTTTTTGTATTTCTGCTCTGAATTTTTTTTTTATTATTATTATACTTTAAGTTTTAGGGTACATGTGCACAACGTGCAGGTTTGTTACATATGTGTACATGTGCCATGTTGGTGTGCTGCACCCATTAACTTGTCATTTAGCATTAGGTATATCTCCTAATGCTATCCCTCCACCCTCCTCCCACCCCACAACAGTCCCTGGTGTGTGATGTTCCCCTTCCTGTGTCCATGTGTTCTCATTGTTCAATTCCCACCTATGAGTGAGAACATGAGGTGTTTGGTTTTTTGTCCTTGCGATAGTTTGCTGAGAATGACGGTTTCCAGCTTCATCCATGTCCCTACAAAGGACATGAACTCATCATTTTTTATGGCTGCATAGTATTCCATGGTGTATATGTGCCACATTTTCTTAATCCAGTCTATCATTGATGGACATTTGGGTTGGTTCCAAGTCTTTGCTATTGTGAATAGTGCCGCAATAAACATACGTGTGCATGTGTCTTTATAGCAGCATGATTTATAGTCCTTTGGATATATACCCAGTAATGGGATGGCTGGGTCAAATGGTATTTCTAGTTCTAGATCCCTGAGGAATTGCCACACCAACTTCCACAGTGGTTGAACTAGTTTACAGTCCCACCAACAGTGTAAAAGTGTGCCTATTTCTCCACATCCTCTCCAGCACCTGTTGTTTCCTGACCTTTTAATGATCGCCATTCTAACTGGTGTGAGATGGTATCTCACTGTGGTTTTGATTTGCATTTCTCTGATGGCCAGTGATGATGAGCATTTTTTCATGTGTCTTTTGGCTGCATAAATGTCTTCTTTTGAGAAGTGTCTGTTCATGTCCTTCGCCCACTTTTTGATGGGTTTGTTTGTTTTTTTGTTGTAAATTTGTTTGAGTTCATTGTAGATTCTGGATATTAGCTCTTTGTCAGATGAGTAGGTTGCAAAAATTTTCTCCCATTCTGTAGGTTGCCTTTTCACTCTGATGGTGGTTTCTTTTGCTGTGCAGAAGCTCTTTAGTTTAATTAGATCCCATTTGTCAATTTTGGCTTTTGTTGCCATTGCTTTTGGTGTTTTAGACATAAAGTCCTTGCCCATGCCTATGTCCTGAATGGTATTGCCTAGGTTTCCTTCTAGGGTTTTTATGGTTTTAGGTCTAACATGTAAGTCTTTAATCCATCTTGAATTAATTTTTGTATAAGGTGTAAGGAAGGGATCCAGTTTCAGCTTTACGTTTTCAACTCTCCAAAGATTCAGCTAGGAATACCTCATATGGGCTTCATAATGTTTACCCATCATAGCTGTTATTACTTTGTATTCTAATAGATACATTTCTGTTTTCCTAAATTGTAATCTTCTTGTGAACAAAGATCATGTCTTACTAATCAGTGATGATTCTGGTGCCTGAAACATTTTTGGTTGGGTGTTGTCACAGATGGAGAATGATGTGCAAGGCAGTTATCAGGGAGCCCTCCTGAAGTGGGGATTGTGCAGAAGAAGTTGAGCCTTGGAACAGCCTTTTGAAAGCTTCAGCTGACCTATGGGGATCTCTGAAGCTTAGATAATCCTTCAAAGTGATCTCACATGGGGGAAAGAGACCAGACATTTATGCACTTGTGTCGATTAGTAATTGGCCTTGAATGTGACCTTGAGTGAGGGTGCTCTTTCCCACCAGGGCACTCTCCAAAGGGAGCTGATGGCTGAGGACTGCCTACCATTAGCATGTCCAACATCTGGGGAATGAATTTTTCATTTCTGAGGGTGTATGTTTTTGAGTATTTATAATCTTTGTTTTAATATAAGTTATTTAATTGTGACTTTATATGCTTCAAATTTTAATCACAGTAGTGTTTAACAGTCTGTTCCCAAAATTCCTGAAAATTTAACAGTTGACTCTTGCAAGTTAGTAATGAACCAGCTCCAGCACACAAGGGAACACGTCTGTCAAATTACATTTGTACTCCAACCAGTTCTATTTCATTTATGACCCATAGGTTTCTTAATTTAGCAAGAAAATCACTCTGACAATGATAATGTATTAGATCAAAATCTCTATTTGCAGTACTACTGCAAAAAAAAAACCTTCTTCTTTAATACTGAATTTATACATTTACTATAAAATATCATCTTTCACCCCCAAAGAAGGATTTGAGTCCATCGTGGGTGTCACTCTACAAGCACTCACCCCAGCCCACCCACTCCAGGCTTGGCTAAAATAAAGAATGTAGTTGTGGAAGCTACAGTAATATTCCTTCAGAGAGCTCTTGAGGAGTCATGCTTATGTGTTTTCTGGTGAAGAAATAATTGAGGAAATGGTTTCAACTCTTCTAAAATTCCGCAACTCCTGGTATAGCGTCTCCTTAACAAGACATTCAGACTCACAAGACCTGAATAGGTAACACCTGGTACCAGTTTAATCAGATGGCTATTGGGCCAGAAACATAGCACCTCACTTGGGCTGTGTCAGGCATTTCTTTTCAAAGGGAATAATCCTTATAGCAGAACACCCTCTGTTCTCCCTTGCACTGCCCCTGCCTCATCCCCACATGAGAGCTTAGGTGTGAGAAAATAGGACTCAGGTTAGGCCGGGCATGGTGGCTCACGCCTGTAGTCCCAGCACTTTGGGAGGCTGAGTTGGGTGGATCACTTGAGCCTAGGAGTTCAAGACCAGCCTGGGCAACATGGTGAAACCCCATCTCTACAAAAAACACAAAAAGTAGCTAGGTGTGGTGGTGCATGCGTGTACTCCCAGCTACTCTGGAGGCTGGGGTGGGAGGATCACTTGAGCCTAGGAGGTCAAGGCTGCAGTGAACCAAGATCATGCCACTGCACTCCAGCCTAGGCAATAGAGTGAGACCCTGCCTCAATAAAAAAAGACTCATATTAGACAGGTGCAATAGTTGCCCTGGCATAGAAATATTATGCCACATAGAGACCAATATCTCTTGTAATAGCCTAGGTATAGCTTCTAGGTCCCCACAGGGATGTGACCTGTTATGAGCCTCCATATTTAGGGAATCCTAGAGCCATGGCTTCCCACCAGGCATTTATGCTTCATTCACACTTTTCCAGGTCAGGTGCAATTTCTCTACCATGGGCCTTTCTATCCATAAATAATGTTGCCTAGCAATACAGATGAGATCCTACCTTTATCAAGTTTTCAGGGCAAAGAGCAAGAAAGTTAACCTAAGGTCAGATTTGTCTTTAGAGAAGGAGAAAGGGTTTGTTCACCCTTCCCAAGCCCCATCTGAACTTCATAGTATCACAGAGTACAGTCATAATACCAATTGATATGAATGTCAGGGTAGATAAGCCTCTAGTAAGTTGTTTTCTGCCTGGTTCACCTCTTCTTTTCTTGGTTCTGAATATGAAGGAAATTCATTAATCTTTCTCACCCTGGCGACTAGTATAGTGCCTTTAACTCAGTAGAAAAATTCATTCAGTTAACAAAAAAATTAAATTGAGAAAAATCAGAAGAAACACTCCTGTATTTCCACCACTAGACATAACGATGGTGAATATTTTAGTAAATATCTTTCTAGTCTTTGTTATATGCACTGCTGTATGTTATATGCACTTTGTTATACTGCACTGCAAATTTCTTGCCTTTTTTATAGAGGGACTTTTTTAAGAATAAGAAGATTAGGCTGGGCGTGGTGGCTCATGCCTGTAATCTCAGCACTTTGGGAGGCCCAGGCGGGCAGATCACGATCAGGAGTTTGAGCCCAGCCTGGCCAATATGGTGAAACCCTCACTCGACTAAAAATACAAAAATTACCTGGGTGTGGTGACACGTGCCTGTAATCCAGCTACTTGGGAGGCTGAGGCAGGAGAATTGCTTGAACCGGGGAGGCAGAGGTTGCAGTGAGCTGAGATCCCGTAATGGCACTCCAGCTCTGCGTGAGAGAACAGACTCCGGCTTGGGGGAAAAAGAAATAAGATTATTACATTACTGGGAGGTTGATTCTGCCTCAACCTAACCTTAACATACCATCTCTAAATGTAACCCATTTCTAAACACAATCATGTTTGGAGATGCTTGGATGATGGGCATAACATTTATTGAAGGTACACCACTGCTGGACTATGCAGTAATAGGTACATGAGGAGGGAAAGAAAAAAAGTTTTATTCTGCCCTCAAAGCAACTAAATGTCCTCTATGGGGAAAGGAATTTCCAATTTATATTTTATTTCCCATAACATGACTGTCTAATGTTGTCTTAAGCTTGTTCTGTTTAGTTGGGATTATGCTTTTAAAGGGCCAGGAGAAAGAAAGACCCATTTAAACAAGTTTCTGCCAATAAGCCAGTTTCTAAAAAATAAATGGACAAATAATCCCAGAAGATTATCCAGTCTTGGTAAAATAATTTTAACACAATATCCAGCTCATCAATTGGGACGGAAGCACATCAGCTGGTGAGGAGTGAACATTAGTGACTTGATTGTCATGAAAACATTTCTTCCAGACCAGGAAAAAGACAGTCATGGGGAAACATGCCATGTGGAAAAATAACCCATTTCTTCGTCATCTATTCTCTCTGTTGGTCACAGGTTGACATTTTACTGGTGCTGGGAGTGGAGAGAAATGCAGGCTTCCTAGTCACACAGAGAAAAGAAATGTTTTCCTCTGTGCAAAGAGAGACCCAAGAGACATGGTTTAAACAAGAAGTGTGCAGATAAAAGTTGGAAAGCCAAGGTCATAAATTTATTTTATTTTTAGTCTTTTTTACTTTTTTAAAAAAATGATTCCTTGCAACTTGTTAAAAAGGCTCATTCTCAGTCACCCACAGATACAAAGTGGGGAGGGCTGTTGTTGATATGAAACCTTGAGTAGCATTTGAAGTGCTGATTCAAGACGCAGCACAGCGTGTCTTGCCCAGAAATGAAGTCTGTGATTTGTTTAACCCCATTAGAAAAAGTCAGAATCAAGAAATGATGGAGAAGACGATCAGTATTATAGGAAATCCTTAAACTGGACAGAAGTGTAAAAATTACTTTTAAAATTTAGTCTAACTTGATTATTATATTGTTTATAAGTGTTTACCATTCTTGCCAATATCTCTCTGTATTTGTCCCAATTAATCTGAATTTACATAATCTTAATAATCAAAATAATTTTAAAAAGATAGTTATATATCCCCACCTATGCATTCTTCTTCTGAATGTATCCTAGCTATTTGTTTATATTTCCAGCTCGCTTTTCTAAATTGAGAGGTCTTTAATGCTTTGGATGGTACCTTGTTCATCTTTGTAAACAATACTAGCATGATGCTCAGTTGATAAGTGTTTGATTTATAGTCACTTATTTTTTTTTTATTTTTTGAGACGGAGTCTCGCTCTGTCACCCAGGCTGGAGTGCAGTGGCGCGGTCTCGGCTCACTGCAAGCTCCGCCTCCTGGGTTCATGCCATTCTCCTGCCTCAGCCTCCTGAGTAGCTGGGACTACAGGTGCCCACCACCACGCCCAGCTGATTTTTTTTTTTTTTTTTTGTATTTTTAGTAGAGACAGGATTTCACCGTGTTAGCCAGGATGGTCTTGATCTCCTGACCTCGTGATCCGCCCGCCTCGGCCTCCCAAAGTGCTGGGATTACAGGCGTGAGTCACCGCGCCTGGCCTGTTTATAGTCACTTCTATGTACAAGACTCTGTATATATTGGTAAACAATGCATGTTCAGAGTGTAACTGGTCAAATGACAGAACGGTGGATGAATGGATGGATGGATTGATAGATGGGTAGATGGATGGTTGGCCATATCTGGATTTTCTTGGTTTTCTGTGTTTTGGAGAGCTCATTAATTATTTCACAAAAGCAAAATCCATCACACAGTTATTACCCTGGTGGCAGCTTTGCAAACTGAAGAAAATAATTAAGATGAGACTTCAGTAGGAATGACTTGATAAATCATCATAGGGTGGGAAAATCTTACCTCTGTTCCTATTCTTGTTTTTTCATTTGAAGTCATTGTAAGTTAAATGAAATCCATTGATCTATTCATTCTATAGAAAGACTCTATAATGGTTACATCAGTATACATTTCTATTTATGTACAAAGACTCTACTCACTACACAAAACTTACTTGTCTTACTGACAGTCAAGTGACAATAATTCAAAGTATCTTTAGTAGCAGAGGTTGCTTTCTCTGACCACTATATTCCCCAGTCTTTTCCACTATTACATTGACCTAGTTTATAATCTCCTCAGAACATCAGTCTTTTACTTTGCATCATTTATCTGCCTTTTCACACAACCAAAACCACTTCATCTCAACACATCCTCATCCCTTTGTTTATTCATGACTTCGGCTCTGCCAAACCTCAGTTTTTGTCTGATTCATTCAGTTCTTTTTCCAAGTTGAAAAACATTTCTTCGATATGTATATCAATAATATTTTTTGAATAGTTCTTATGTATCTGGAAACTGTGCATCAGAGACAGGATTTCATGTATTTATTTATTTATTTATTTATTTATTTATTTATTTTTCAGACAGGGTCTCGCTCTGTCACCCAGGCTGTAATGCAGTGGTGTGATCGTGGCTCACTGCAACCTCTGCCTCCGGGCTCAAACGATCCTCCCACCTCAGCCTCCTGAGTAGCTGGGACCCAGCTAATTTTTGTATTTTTTGTAGAGATGGGGCTTCGCCATGTTGCCCAGGCTGGTCTTGAACTCCTGGGCTCAAGTGATCCACCCACCTCAGCCTCCCAAAGTGCTGGGATTATAGACATGAGCCACTGCACTCAGCCTAGAGATAGAGAGTTTTATATGATTTGAGCCTTTCTCTCCTCAAGGGGCTCACAGTCAAATACAGAGATCGTAATCTGGAGGTAAATGAATCCTTGAAAGCATATGAAAATATTAGATAGTTGAGCACCTGTTATTTTCTAGACAAAAGGTCCATATGTTTTTTTAAAAATGTCTAGTGAATAATATAGACTAGAAAACAATCAAATTTCCATGTAATAAATGCTATTTTTGAAAGAGGTAAGAATAGGAAGCCAGTGAGGAGTGCCTTGGTAGAATCAGAAAAGGCAAATGCTCGGGACTGTGCCAGAATTTTCACCAGAATTCACCTGCAGGCAAGTCCCAGCTGGGGCCTCAGTGCCTCTCAGTAATCCTGTTTCTCCACTGATCCTTGGTCACACTGCTCCTAGGTTTCTGCTCAAACCTTCTCAACATGTTCTTCTAAAACCGTATCTTCCAAACCATTGTTACTTCTCATTCACCTTCTTTAAAATGTTATCACCAGCTTCAGATATTTTGTTGAAAAATTAAAAGGACATGTTTTTCAGTCTTGTGTGTTCTTAAAAGTAAGTAAACCTGAAACTAATATCATTTTCAAAGTATTTTAGGTAGGAATGTGTAATTCTAAAGGGGGAAAATCCTGTAAAATAAGCAAGTAAACTTCTGGGACAAAAGAGGAAACATTGTGTATAGAAGAATATTTTGTTTAACTTGTACGCTTTCATTTCTACTATGTTGAATTTCTGCTTCATTATCTCTAGGGAGTCTACAACCTGCTGAAAATGAATGTTTTTGAGTGTGGGAGGGTAGGTGTGGAATTTTAGGAGCTAACAACTCTGTTACCTTATGTAACCTTCACACTTCTTTAAGAGGGCCTAGATTATGAACCTTGTGCAAAGTCATGCCACTAACAAATTGTAAACTAAGGTTGGAACCCAGGTCTGCTTGATGGTGTTGCCTATGTTCTCCCTACATCAAGTTCTTTTAAGACAGTGGAGAAATTACCATACCTCCCAATTGGAGCCCAACTCTAAGGCTTTTTTTCAGGTTGTTAATGTGGGAATGTGGTCCCAGAGGGCAGGTGTGAAGGACCCAGGTAGTGGAACAGGAAATGAGCAGTGGATACAAGAATGTGTAACCACTTGGCCAAGGATATGGATGTCTGGTTTGATGGGATCTTCTGAAAATCTTAATGAGTGCCTCAAAACTCAGAACTGTCTGAGGTAGTGGGGAGCAGGGAGGACCATTCACCCATAAGCTTCTATCCCCCACTGATCCAGTTCAAAGGTTTCCCCACAGGCCTTTAGTTCATGCATTCCAGGTTGCTCCCACACAAGGGTCAAGCACTGCATCAGAGATCCTTGGAAAAGGATGAGTGTATTAGTCCATTCTTATGCTGCTAATAAAGACATACCCAAGACTGGGTAATTTATAAAGGAAAGAGGTTTGGTTTAATTGTTCACCATGGCTGGGGAGGCCTCAGGAAACTTACAATCATGGTGGAAGGGGAAGCAAACACGTCTTTCTTAACATGGTGGCAACAAGAAGTGATGAGTGAAGGGTGGGGGGATGCCCCTTATAAAAACATCAGATCTTGTGAGAACTCACTCACTATCATGAGAACATCAGCATGGGGGTAAGAACCACCCCATGATTCAATTACATCCCATTAGGTCCCTCCCATGACGAATGGGGATTATGGGAACTACAATTCAAGATGAGATTTGGGTGGGGGCACAGCCAAACCATGTCAATGAAAAATGTGCTGTTGGGTTGTACCTGCATGAATCTGCTTGCAGTGTTAGTGATTGGAAAAAGAGATGAAGTGGAGATGATTTGAAGCAATGCATAAGAGATGTTCTATACAGAGATAAAATAAATAATAATAATAATAATAATGATAGCAAACTTCTGTGCATCATAGGATCAGTGAGTGGAATTCAAGGAGTCCTTTTGTGTGGATTAAAGTGGGCCATCTTCATGAATGCACTAAGTGTCTGGGCACTCTGCTGAGGTATGTTAGACGTTGAGTCTCTGTAATCTACTTCTTAGTCTGTGCAGTTGTAGGGCTATATCCTCCAAGGGGCTCTGCAGTTTAGAAAACACTTATACTCTGTGGCCTGAGTGACAGCTGAGCCTTTGAACGTCCATTATGAAATCTTTGTCATTGGGGTCTTAGCTCTTTCCCCGTACACATCCTGCATTTTTCCCTTTTGTGGAAGGCAATGGGTAAATGAAATCGAATAAACTCTAATATGTTGAACCCTAAATAAAGCTCCTCTGTTTGAAGGAGGTAATTTCTCAGAGAATTGATTGCTTTAGAATGGAAAGTAGAGGATATGGGGACCCTTATCTTTTGGATACCACTGATACATCATAAAAATCCACTGAGAATCAATTGAGCAGCCAGAAAATTCTTGCCTTGGGGCTTGAGTTAAGGATTCTGACAATGGGAGCTTTTACAACATATAAAACCAATTCCAAAATGTGAGCTCCATGAAGGCAGTGACATTTTATGTTCACTTGTGTATTTCTAGAAATTCTAAGAGTCTGTGGCACATGCCAGGTCTCAGTATTTGTTGAATGAATATATGACTGCTGTATTCAAGGTGCTCTACTACTATTGGTAAGTTTGGAAAAGCTACTTGTGGTTCATCTATACTTTTAGTTCCTTGGTCACCATCATTATTTGTGAAATAGGTGGCCATGATTAGAAGGCCAGTCTATTAACCTTAAATAAAGCAGTACTAACTGGCTTTGGGAACTCAAATCCGTGACCTTAGTCTATTGAAAAGTATCTTCTAATGAGACTTAATCAAATATAGACATCAAAATGAACTGGGAGGGAACTGGATCCATAAAACCCGGAGTTTGGAAAAAACAGACATATGTGGAGAGGACAAATCTGTGAGGTTCTGTGAGGAAAAATTATTTTTTTCTAGCTTTATTGAGACAAATAAAAATTGTATATATTCAAGATGTACAACATGATGATTTGATACATATACACATTATATAATGGTTATCATAATGAAATTAACATATCCTATACACATAGTTATCATTTATGATATGTGTGTATGTGTGTGGGAGTGAGGACACTTCAGATCTGTTCTCTTAGAAAATTTCAAGTATGCAATACAGTATTATTAACTATAGTCACCATGCTGTACCTTAGATCCTCAGGATGTATTTAAAAATGTAGATGTATTTAGTGCAGATACAATGCTGGAATTTTTTGATGCCTATATAAAGAAAATAAGTGAATAAGTAAAACCCTTTATTTAAACCATGGTAAGGAACTGGAAGTTCTAGAAAGCATATTTAGTAGAAAGCTCTAGTCTTATGACACTAAAAGTGCTCTTGTAGCTATCAACAAATATTACTTTCTTGCTTATTAAATGCTTAATTATTTTCTTGCTTATAACTTTCACATTGTATGTTGCCACATAGGAAATGTATTTTCTACTGATGTTAGCAACAATATAGTTAGATATACGGACAATATTTGAATTCCCACCAAACTTCTGGTTTTCTAGAGAGAATGCTTTATCCAATGAGGATGGCAAATGGCAATTTCTGGCAGCAATGCTAGTGATGATAGATTTACTGGAACACAGCTTGGAAGTATTTTTCATATCCAAAAAGGAAAATTGTCTTTGTATATTATGAAGCCCATAATGACCAATTTGTAGTTGGAAATCCTTGCCACTGAGCAAGCTTATGTTGTAGCATATTGGGGGAGAAAATTATTTCTACAGTGGTATGTTTTAACAACAAAATGGTTCATGCAAGATCTAGCAAAAGTGGTTTATAATCCTGATGAAGTCCCTTGTGGAATCAAACTTATTCTTTCATTTTACATTATACCAATGCTGTTTTAAAAAATACAATTTATTTTTCAATTATAAAAGTAATACTTGCTCATTATAGAGAAGTAAGTGTAAAGCATAATCTCAAACACCTAGGGACAACCACTGCTTTCATATTTTTAAATTTTAATTTGTTTTGATTATACAAGTTAAACATGTTTAGAGAAGAAATTTAGAAAATTCAGACATGCAAAACATAAAAAAAATGAAATCACTTGCAATTTCACCACTAAGAGATGACTACTTCTAACATGTTGGTCTCAATTCCTATCTAGATTATACATACAGGTATTTAAGATAAGCATTTTAATTTTTAACAAAAAGGAACCCTATGTATTCGGTTATAATTTTTTTTTTTTTTTTTGAGACGGAGTCTCACTCTGTCGCCCAGGCTGGAGTGCAGTGGCGCGATCTTGGCTCACTGCAAGCTCCGCCTCCCAGGTTGATGCCATTCTCCTGCCTCAGCCTCCCTAGTAGCTGGGACTACAGCCGCCTGCCTGTAGTAGAGGCGGGGTTTCACTGTGTTAGCCAGGATGATCTGGATCTCCTGACCTTGTGATCCACCCGCCTCAGCCTCCCAAAGTGCTGGGATTATAGGTGTGAGTCACCGCGCCCGGCCTGGGTTATAATTTTTATTATCACTTAACACTTCATTTTTCATATTCCTAGGCCAATAACATGCTTTTATAATACCACTTTTACTGAATCTATAGAATTCCATTATACTACAATTTATTTTACTAATCTTTTATTATTGGCATTTTATAGACAAACCTTCTAAACTAAATCTTTACACCTACACCTAAAATTAGTTATAATTTTTGGATTAATGTTTACAAATGAAATTTCTGTGAAGGAAACATCATTTTCATTTTCACTGAGAGTATATATGAATTTTCATATATGAGAGTATATATGAATTTTCATATACACTGTATATCAGCATGCTTGGGCATTGCATATAACTGTATAAATATTTGTTAATGTTCTGGTCAAAAAAGGTAGTCTTATGATGTTACAGTTTGATGACTTATAAAGTCTGGTGATTGTAAAGAGAGAATTATTGAGCATTTGAGAGATATATTATTGAGCATATAATTATTGAGCATTTGAGAGATATATCCAATGGCCAGACAACATCATAAGACTGGAAAGAACCGATGTTCACTTACATTGCTTCATGAAATGAGGGTTTTGTGAGGAAGCTTGTGTTAACTGCACCTCCTAGAGTAATAAAGCCAGACGCCAACACCAGACGCCAAAGAGTCTGGTACTGAATTGGAGAGAGGAAAGTTTTTCAAGATGAAGTACAACTCTAGTTATCAGATCTTCTCATCTTCTCCCTTCAGTAAGAAGTTTTTTAGTTAATTCTTTTTTTTCCCTTTAGTTTTAATTTTCTTTAGAGATGGAGTTTCACTGTATTGCCCAGGCTGGGTTTGAACTCCTGGGTTCAAGTGATCCTCCCATCTCAGCCTTTCAAGTAGCTGGGACTACAGGTTTTACTAATTCTTCAGCACTTTTCCGTTCTGGTGCCCCACAGGCTATTTCTTATTGCTTTCTGCCCTTTTTTTAAAAAATTAAAAAAGTGTTTTTTATAGATTGAAGTCTTGTTATGTTGCCCAGGCTGGACTCAAACTCCTGGGCTGAAGCAATCTTCCCGCCACAGCCTCCAAAGTAGCTGGAGCTACCAGTGTGTGCCACCACACCCGGCTTGCTTTCTGCTCTTATTAGCAAGTGTGTACTTTCTGTTTCTCACATTTAAACTTAATAGATAAATAATACTATCAGTTCACAACATCATGATTGTTCCTTTTGGGTCATCCCTTCATACCATCTCAATTGTCAGCTGGATGTCCAAGCCTTATCATTTACCACCAGAGAAGCAGAGTCAGGGATGGTAAACTGTGTGATAACCCCATCCACAGAAGGACCTTTTATTCTTTTCTGGTTAAAACTGAGAGCAAAATCGGCTTCTCTCTGACATTGTCCTTTTAATTTTTAAATTATATTTCACTGAATAAATTTCATATATCCACTGGTCATTTGTATTTCCTATTTTGTAAATTAAGCATTAATCTGTTATATTCCAAGATTAAAGTAAAAAATGCAAACCTATTACTGTTTAACAGAAAAATAATTAACGTGATATTTTTGCTTCCTGTTTGTTTTAATCAAGCAGTTTTGAAGTTGGAGAGTATTGGAATTTCTTAAATCACTTAAAATAATTTAGACCTGCTATTAATTTTATATCACAAGTGAGTAGTTAATGCAGACTTAGCAAATTCATCACTGTTTTTTAATTAAACATAAGTTGATTGTAAAGAGAGAATTATTGAGCATTTGAGAGATATATCTAATGGCCATATAATTAGATTAAAATTACATAAGCAAGAAATGCCCAATTTAATTCTTGGTATATTAACTGTATATGAAATGTACAGATACTTTCTTCACATTTATCAAAATAGCCTACAGCAAGATAATTAGGGATTACTTTTGAAAATGAAGGTATTTAATAGACATATTAATTGATATCAATCTTCCTACAAATAGCCCATTAAGTCAAAAACTGTTACATAGAAAATAGTTTATCAATAAAAATCAAAATGTACTTTTTCATATGCAAAGTTAATTGCCTGCCGCTCATATATTTTCATTTATTAAAATTAAATAATGATTTTCTTTGCTTTGCTGATAATTAAATAACCATAACAGTCAATGAATCTCAATTAAATGTTGATGGTAGCTTACAATCAATTTACAAAAATTATAACAATAATATACCAGGCAATCAGAAACAATACAATCTATATGTATTATACTAAGATAAGAAAACTATATGGCTAAGTTTTATTTGCATATACTTAACATTGGGTAAACTTCTAATAATCAAAAAATAGCCTCTTTAGGGGAATATGCAATCAGTTGACAGAATATCATATCAGAACTTTTATAAAGATGCTGGTGACTGAGGACCATTCTTAGGGAAAGTGAACATTTCAAGTCAATTCACAATATCTGTTAGATGCCAGTTTTTTAAAAAAATTATAAAGCTTAAAAGTAAATAATAATAATAATAGTAATACTACTAATAAAACATCAAGGCTTGGGACAAATATAGCTGACTCATAATTAGTCCTTGGATCTACCTGATTACTGCAAAATTGCAATCAAATATAATCAAAAGAAAAGCCAGAAAAAATGATAGCAATCTTAGAGGAGAGTGTTAGAATAAATGGATCCAAATGAACATTACATCATTTTGTTTTTCTAATAGAAAATCATACCTATTAATGGATCATAAAATTTGAGTCACATAAGTATTAACAATAAAATAGGAAAAAAATTGAGATAAAGTAGGTATTATTACCCATAATAACGATAAATATTTTGCTACGAAACTTTGGTTTTAGTTTAGTTATATATTTAGGGGTATGTATGTGTATTGGGTGGTGACATAAACTATATTTCTATTGTAGGTCACAGCCAAAGATGAAAAAATGATATATGTTATAAATGTCTTGTATAATGATTAAAAATTTTATAGTTTGTGGTTTGTCTTGTAATGTGTGGTGATATACAGCTATGAATATCACCTTGAATCAAACTGTCCAGAGTTGAAACATGGCTGTAGCATTTAATAGTTGGGTGACAACGGATAATTTTCTTGAACTCTTTGTGTTTCCCCATTTGTAAAATATATACAATAATAGTATCTGACTGGGTTGCTGCAAATTTAAACAGAATAAATGGAAATGAACATGTCAAAAGTTAGGCCATAGTGAACTCAAAATAGTAATATTAAGGTTCTCATAAATGATTCAAATAAGATTATTTGACCTTATTTGACCTTATTTGACTCCTGACCAAGATGGAGTAAGAGGTGATAAATTTATCATCCCCCCTGAAAAAAACACAAAGACTGGACAAAATATATGAAACGATGGTTTTCAAGACACTAGCCCTGAGGCAATGGAGCACAGGCATCCCTGAGAGATGGGAAACAAATGAGATGACCCCAGTGATTGCCCAAGTTTACTGCCTAGAGACAGCCTCAGGTGGAGCCAGAAGACCCCCCTGATGGAAGACAGAGCTGAGTGTCTAGAGAGATGAAGGCAGCAAGAGTTTATAGGAGAGAGTACTGAAGATGCGAGAGCTTCACACACGGAGAAATCCAGATATTGCAGAGTACTTCTTGAGTATTTAGCTGAGTACTAATCGACGTGTGTGTGTGTGTGTGTGTGTGTGTGTGTGTGTGTGTAAAATCTACCCAAGGCTACAAAAAGGGCCACCTGAAAGGATTAAAAGGAACAGTACTCAGATCTCACACAGGGCCAGTTCCCACAAACCAGAGTGAAAAAATTCATAATTCATGGGGCATTGGGTAGAGTACTCACAAGTTTCTTGCCTTAGTTTTGGGAAATAATTAGCATTAAACTAAACATGGCTGTAGTTTTGCCTAATAAGTGTTAAAAGCAGAACCCGAAAGTATCAAACTGTTTACAGGTGACTTAACTATATCCCAGAACAAAGCTCAAGAATATTTGTAGTACTACAAAAATACCCAGTCCGTAGCCACTTATGCCTAGTGTTCCATTATTGGAATGCTAAGCATGTGGGAGTTATTTATATCCTACTGCTCAAGGTCACCGCCATGGTCTGATTGCAAAAATTCAAAAAATTGTGACCCCAGGCATAAATGAATTAAGAAGGTAAAATTCACAATGTCTGGCATCCACTAAGCAATTATGGGGGAGGTAAATATGCTGGAAAACATAACCTATATTGAAGAGAAAAATGAATCATTTGAAATCAACCCAGAACTGACAAGTATTAGAATTAGCAGAAAAGAACATAAAAAGTCCTAATAACTGTATTCTATATACTCCAAAAGTTAAGTAGAAACATGGAGGATACAAAAAAGGACCCAAATGAAACTTGGAGATGAAAACCGCAACATTTGAAATGGCAAACATAGTGAATGGAACGAATGGCAGGTTAGACATTGCAGAATAAATGTTTAGTGAACTTGAAGGTATACCAATAAGAAGTATCCAAAATGAAAGACAATGGCAAAATGAATCAGTGATCTGTGGCTCAACCTCAAGTGGTATAATGCAATGTAGTCCACACAGGAGGGGGCACAGAAAAAATAGTTGATGAAATCATAATTAAAAATTTCCAGGGTCGGGCATGGTGGCTCATGCCTGTAATCCCAGCACTTTGGGAAGCTGAGGTGGGCGGATCACAAGGTCAGGAGTTCGAGACCAGCCTGGCCAATATGGTGAAACCCCGTCTCTACTAAAAGTACAAAAATTAGCTGAGTGTGGTGGCAGGCGCCTGTAGTCGCAGCTACTCGGGAGGCTGAGGCAGGAGAATTGCTTGAAACCAGAAGGCGGAGGTTGCAGTGAGCCAAGATCGTGCCACTGAACTCCAACATAGGTGACAGAGGGAGACTCTGTCTCAAAAAAGAAAAACAAAAATTCCAAATTGAGGAAAACTATAAACTCACAAATGCAAGAAACTCAAATAACCCAAGCACAAGGAAAATAAAATGACACCAAGGTACATCATGATCAGATTGCTCAAAATCACTGTGCTCTGCTTGGCCAAACCCACAGCTGGAGTCACCCTAAAAGTGTTGGCAGAGGAGTTCCCTGAAGGAGCACCCCAAACCATCATGAGTTAGGGCCAGCTGGAATTCTAAAAAATGAAGTGCTAAATGCCAAAGGGTGAACAGTCCAAGTATTGATTAGGGGAACTTTCGGGAGGCTGCAGCATCCTCTCACTGGACAGCAAGAAAGATGTTCTACCCAGGTATATTTGTAATGAGGGGGTCGGGTTATGGAGTTTATATGGGGGTTTAAGACATTTGGCTCAGGGTTGGGGCTAGTTTCTATGTGTTTAGCAACACCTTTAATCTTTCACTGTTTTGGGCAACAACCAGAACAACTTTATCGGTGCCTAGGAATGTTCAAGGCCCCTGATTTGGTCCAAGCCTGCAGGAAAAAAACATGCAGCTGAATGGGTCACAGGGTGGTCAAGACATTAAGTGTTTTTTGGTCAGAATAATGAAAGAAAGTGGGGGTGGGGGGCCCCTATACACAGTTAAGAGGAAATTATTGAAAGGAGTCAAGAAAAAAAGCTACATTACCTACAGAGGAACGAAGATAAAGATGCCTGCAGATTTCTCACTGGAGAATGAAATTGAGAAGATAGGGGAAAAACATCTTTACAGCAATGGAAAGAAAAAGACAAACCCAAACCTGTCAACCTGGAATCTTATCCCCTGTGAAAATATTTTTCAAAAATAAAGACGAAATAAAGACTTTTTTAGAAAAAAAAAGACAAAAGAAAAAAAAAATATCAGAAAGAATGGCACATGCCTATAGTCCCAACTACTCGGAAGGCTGAGACAGGAGAATCGCTTGATCCCAAGAGGTGGAGGCTGCAGTGAGCTGAGATCGCACCACTGCACTCCAGCCTGGGCGAGACAGAGAGAGACATCATCTCGAAAAAAAAAAAAAAATTAACGCACAGCATTCCTGTATTCTAAGAAATGCTAAAGGAAGTCCTTTAAGGAGAAATAAAACCATACCAGAGAGAAATATGAATCTATATAAAGAAATGAAGAGCACTGGAAATGATAGTTAACATTGGCAAATATACAAGATTATTTTTAAAAATCTCCTTAAAAGATTATTGGCTATTTAAACAAAATAAAACAATTTATTGTGAGATTTTGACATATGTAAAAATAAAATGGCTAAGTGGAGAGAAATGGAAATATACTGTTGTGAGGTTTTGATATTTTACATGAAGTGGTAAAATATACCTTGAAGGTTAACTATGATAAGTTAAAGATCTATATAGTGAACCCTAAGGCAACCACTAAAATAAAAAAGACCCTAAACTAAAAGGTAAAGATTATCATATTGAATTTAAAAGCATGACCCGACTACATGCTGTCTACAGAAAACAAAATTTAAATACTGAAACACAAATACATTTAAACTAAAAGAATAGAAAAAGACATACCATGCTAACATAATACTACTCAAAAGAAAGTTGGAGTGTCTATATTAATTTCAGATAAAGTAGGATTCGGAGCAAAGAATATTACCAGGGTAAATGAAGGTCATTTTATAATGATAAAGGGGTCAATTCATCAGGAGAACATATCCGTTTTAAACGTTTAAGCATCTAATAACAAAGCTTAAAATACATAAAGCAAACATGAAACTGCAAGGAGAAATGGTCAAATTCACAACTATAGTTGGATTATTTCAATGTCTCTCTCAATAACTGACTGAAAAGGTAGACTGAAAAATCAGTTAGGATATGGAAGACTTAAATAGCAGGATCTCCATCTTAGCCTAATTGACTTTTATACAATACTCCACCCAACAACAGCAGAATTCTTTTCTAGGAGTCATGGACCATTTACGAGGTCACACAGTATTTTGTACCATGAGACCAATCTCAAAAAGGATGTAAGACATACAATGTATGTTCTCTGAAATGACCAATCAGTGACAAAAAGGTATCTGGAAAATACCCCAATACTTGAAAACTACGTAAGACACTTCTAAATTAACCATAGGTGAAAGAAAAAATAAAAAGGGATATTAAAAATTATTTGTAATTGAATGAAAATAAAAACATTATACAACATACAAAATTTGTGGCATGCCATTTAAGCATGAATAGGGGAAATGAATAGCATTAAACACCTAGACATTATAAAGCTGCAATAATTAAGACAGTAAGTTATTGGCATAAGGACAAATAGATAAGTGGAACAGAGAGTCTGGAAATAGAGCTGTACATGTGTGGGTATACATGATTATAAAAATGATAATTAAAAATGACTGTAGTTTATGATATTTGTGCATTTTTATGGAGATATAAGCCTGGAAATGTAGGAAGGGATCTTGCATATCTTTTTGGGGAGTTTGAACATATTATCATGAAGATAATATATAGCTACTGAAGAATTATAAAGGAAGAGTAACAGGATAAAATTTATTTTAGAAACATCAGAGGGAAAGTGGTATGGAAGATGGATTATAGAAGCATGAGACATGACAGGCAATATAATCAGGAGGCAGTGAGGTTGAATAAAATAGGGGAATATTTGAGATATATTTAAGAGGACAGAACCTGTGGTCTTTTCTGGGTGATTTAATAAGGTGAAGGATTATGGAGTAGAAGATATCAAGAAACAGATCACAGATTTCTAAGCAGAGATCAATACCATTCACTGGGATAGAGAACAAGAGAAGGAGTAAGTTTTAAAGGGCTCTTGATGATTCAGTTTTGAATTTGTTGAGTTTGAGATTCTTTGGGGACTCCTTTGGGGTGTTGTCCAGTAGTTGGAAGGATACTTGGGACTAAAGATGTCAAACGAGAGGACTGGTTTCATGGTAAGAATTTGGAAGCGCTCAGTATTTGTATGGAAATTAAAGCCATTGACTTGAAATTTCACAGAAAAGAATGTATAAAATAAAAAGCAAAAAGTATGGAAAATATAATTAAGTCTGGAAAGTAACAGCATTTAAGGAATAAACAGAGGAAGAAAAGTTACTGAGTAAATCCAGAGTTTATTTTTTGGGGATGTGGGGGCAGAAAACAGATTAGAAGTGTGTGTGTGTGCATGCGCGCGCATGTGTTGCTGGCAGTAAAAGCGCTGCATAGGGAACTTGTCTTGAAACTGTTTTCATCAAAACTTAGTTTTTACTCAGACTAAGTGTTTATGAGAGAGGACTGTTGGAGACGAATATTGTCACCTTTTCTTGACCACACAAAGACAGACTCACTCAGGAGACTAATAAGCAGGTAGAGTCAGAGATAAGAAGGGAGGGGACGTTGGTATCCAATATTGGAAAGCAGGCAAATAAGATAAGGACTGTAGTTTGTCAGGTTGTCAGCAGGCAACATTGCACTCTCAAATTGGGTAAGATGAGGCAAAGAGGCTTGATAAGGACATTGTTTACCAAGGGGTGGGCAGAATGTAAGGAGACTCCATGTGATTGTGCCTTTCACCAGGGCAGGAAGATGGTGATGCTGTGACTGCCTAAAAGGGCAAGAGGAGGAGCAGTTACCCAGAACTTGGCATGAGAGAGCTTTGTGGAGACTGTTGCTGAAGGAGTTGTGGACCTCCCCAGCAGGGAGGGGCTGGAGGGTAATTCTCCTGACCCTCTGTTGACTCCTCCCCTCACTTCTCTTGTCTGTGCTCTCCATTGGCCAAGTCCAATTGAAAGCAAGGAAATCAGTTACTGTAGTCCATGTACAGCAGCCTCTGGGTGCAGAGCAGGTTGGAAGAGAGATGGGCGTGGATCTGAAGGGGGCAAGCAAAATACACGGAGCATAGACTGAGGGATATTGTTACTGGAATTCATCCGAAAAGGTCACTGGGGACTCTAGTTGAATAGAGCTTTCAGGGCAGCAGTGGGGCAGGAGGTAGATTACAGAGAGTAAATTAACTATGAACCAGGAGTGAGAAGGAAGAGCTACTGTTGAGGGAGGGAGTTTGGGGAGTGACTGGAAGTAAATTTGCTGTCGTGGGTGGCAGGCACGAGTTAAGATGGTAGATTCCTATTTATGACTATATGGTGAGTCATACAAAATCACGGACTCAAAACAGTGTTTCCTAAGATCTCCCTGTAATTTTTAATTTCCCAGAACTGTGAGAATGATAAGGCTGTTTGATATAAATAGACATATATTAGGACTAATCTGTAATAAAATATATGTCTTCCTTTCTCTATGTTCATTGAACTTCATATATGCGTGTAAGTTCTGCACACACTGTATTGTGACTGTTGTTTTATGTGTCTACCTCCCCTACAAGACAGAAGATATATCACTTTTAAAATTTAAAAATTTTAATTTTTATGTGAAGCAAAACAAATTCTTTATTTAAACAGTTGACACAGTATATTATATTTAAAGGAAAATAATTTTTTTTTTGAGACGGAGTCTCCCTCTGTCTGTCGCCCAAGCTGGAGTGCAATGGTGCGATCTTGGCTCACTGCAACCTCTGCCTCCCAGGTTCAAGCAATTCTCTTGCCTCAGCCTCCTGAGTAGCTGAGATTACAGGCATGTGCCACCACATCGCAAAGGCATAGTGTAACTCATTAATGCAATTTTGCTATATTTAGGATAGCAAAATAAGCTATTTAGCTGTGAAGTATAGACTCATCCCTCTTTACTATATACCACATACCTTGCTTTTATCATCTACTTTATGCTCAAGAAATAGTTTTCCTTAAATAACTTTTAACCCCTTATTTCAGGGGAGAGTTTGATTCTTGTGTGACAAGTCATATCAGCTTTGCACAAATGCTGGAACATCTCTTATGTGAATTTAACTCTAATTGCTAAGCCATTTCTCTCCATGAAGGATCTTTAGAAGACTTTGAAGGAGTTTCCCTCCTGTCTTAACTAGTTCCATTTCCTGAGTTCTAAGACTGAGAAATATTCCCTGTCTAACTGGCTGTAAGAGGGCAGAAAGTTGCTTTTAGCTACTCCATGACATAAATATGGTTCTCTTGTTTAAGAAATACTTTGACATATTTAGAAATTCTCAGTAATAATTTTTGAAAGAGAAGTATGAAAACAATCCTGCCTCTTCCAATCATTTGATTTTTGACAATTCCCATTTCTGTCTTCAAAGTTACATTATTTGAAACCAAATTCCATTTCTTATTTCATTCATAAAACATAAATATCAGGATGTATCATAATAGCACATCAGGCAAAACAACAAAATATTAAAACATAATCAAACTAAGAAATTCTAATTCTAAAACAAAAGGTGAAATTAATATCTCTCTTAGGAAAAGGAATCTGGAAAATTTCAGTCTGGTTGCTGGGGTCCTTCCTACAATAGACAGAAACATACATATATAAAAGAAGGCAAATCAAGTTGAGCTTAGTGCTTCTTTGATTTTAACAGTTTGTGTTTAACCCTTAAGACCAAACTCTCCAAATGGTTGTTTAAATTAGTGTAGTAGAGCCGGGTGTGATGGCTCGTGCCTGTAATCCCAGCACTTTTGGGGGCTGAGGCGGGCGGATTACCTGAGGTCAGAAGTTTGAGACCAGCCTGGCCAACACGGTGAAACCCCGTCTCTACTAAAAAATACAAAAATTAGCTGGGCGTGGTAGTGTGCGCCTGTAATCCCAGATTCTTGGGAGGCTGAGGCACGAGTTTCGCTTGAACCTGGGAGGCGGAGGTTGCAGTGAGCTGAGATTGTGCCACTGCACTCCAGCCTGGGGGACAGAGTGAGACTCTGTCTCAAATAAATAAATAATAAATAAATTAGTGTAGTAGGATTAGTAAGCATACTTGTACAGCAAAAGCAGAATTGGCTGCTTCTGAAATGTGTATACCTCACAAAGTATGTAATTTCACATACATTGAAGTTTCATTTGTTTAGGGACAGCTTCATTTTTAAGCTTACAAAATAGATTAGCTAAACTGATTTATGTTTTCACATAAATATTGGAGAGGTTGAAGTTGCCAAGGTGAGTCCGTTGTGGAGATTAGACACAACGGAATTATATGCTGTACATAGTCCTAAGACTTTGTGATTCTAAACTATATCCTGCTTAGAGGATGTGTTATAAATAGGTTGCTCCTCAAAATGCTCATTTACCATTTTATTTTTACTAAAATACTGACAATAATCGATTTGGCTATTTGGATTATTTAGTTTTGAACATATTTTTTTTTTTGGTGTGTATAAAAGGCTATTTAAGTAACTGAGTGTCATTTTCCTAATATTTTGAGTGTTAGAATTTTAATCTTCTGTAATTAAAAATAAATCTTCAGACTGAACATAACAGTTATTTTCCCATATACTTCATTGACAGTGATAAAAATGGATATCATTTAGCCATGAACTGTGCCTGTTTCCTATGAAATGTCAAGCTTCCATTTCATTAAATTTGGAGAGTTTTTTGAGGAAATAATATGATGATACTGAAAGAAAGGAAATAAAATTCTTAGAAAGCTCTCAAATGAGTATTAATAGATGAAATTTGAATAAGACTGATCAGATGCTGGAATAGATGCTTTTTTTTGATTGCTCACGTTGTCTGAAAACTGTTCAGCAGAACAAAGGGTTTTATGGATGAAAGACTGGTATGAAGAAACCTGAATGTCAACCCAAGCTCTGAAAGACAGTCTGCTAATGAAATATTCTAAAAGTCATTTTCAAGGTGGTCGAAAGTTCTCACTGATGTGCACCAATGCTTTTGATAAAAAATTATATATATCAAATAATTATGCAAGTGTTGGCTCTGGGTACAGAGAAAATAAGATTAACTCACATGCACCCAAATATTATGAGAACTTTTGTGTGTCATTCTTTCTATGATTGAAAATGATCAGATGCCAGATAACATTACTTTGATAGTAAATTTCTTACTTCTGACTTGTGAAAAATGCCTTTTTCTGCTATCTAGGTTATGCTAACTAACTTTGGTCTATGATTTACTACCTTAATGGTTAGCTCTTTATGTGCAAAGTGTAGAAAGGAGATGATTATCATTCAAAATTGAACTTTTCCAAAACATCCTTGAGTGAACTTTCCTGATAAATGCAAGAAGTAATGGCTTTTCCCCGAAGGTCCACTGATCCACTCTATTCCACCAATGACATGTGCCTATCTTCTGTTCTACAGTATGCATTCTTTCTTAAGGCATGTATGTGTCATATATATATGGCACATACACACATATATACGTATTATATATATGAGACACATATCATTATTTGGGTTTATAATTTGATGGAACTTTGTGTTCAGGTGTCTTTGGGATCTGGCTGCATCAATTTTCTGTGACTTTGATTTTAATCATACAAGGATGACGGGGATGCTCTTTTAGCAGTGTCTATGATGGTACCCCATGCAGAGAGGCCTTTAATGAAAGGTAGCAATGGTTCTATGACATGACCAAATTAGTGAAAGCATGATTTATAAGGTTTTTCAGACGTTCTATATCACACAGACAGTGGGACGTTAACCTTCTTTCCCTGTCCCAGTCCCAGATGACTGACTGAATTGCAGTGGTCTGATGACAATGTCAAGCTTTGTATGTCTGGGTCTGGCTTGAGCTTGTCTTACAAAAGGCAGCTAATCTCTGGTAGGTAGATTCTATCTCCATTCTGTTTTATACTTTCATAAATAAAATTTTAATTACCTGTATCATTGATACAAACATAAGAATTTTGCATGAGTTTTAACGCTCTTTGGGACTGACCTGGTCCCAGTATCTCAAGCTGTATTTGCCTGAGTATGTAATATGCTATTGCCAGTTTGTTATGCAATTTCCCCATGCACTATCTTTCCAACTTGAAACTGCTCATCAGCCTAGATTCAAACATAATGATATCTTTTCTGCAAAACTTCAACATTCTTCCAGTAAAGGTAATCTGTTTGCACATGTTTTTATAGTGTTTTAACATATGTATATGATGACAATTTTATATCACATCATAATTTACAAGTATCCTTATGTGTACTAGGGAGATCTAAGGGAGAGGGGCCAGAACTTACTCATATTAAAAAAATAATCAGGATCGAAAGTAGGTGCTCAGTAAATATTAGTTTTAAAAAATTTTTCAATAGTAAATAAGAGTATGTAAATAGGATCTTTACAAGTAATAAGGAAGTTTAAAAGAAAATAGAGTCCAAGATGTGGTGACGTTCAGAAATAGTGTAAAAAATGGGACCATCTTCATGAAGAAGTCGCGACCCTTGTGCACTGATGGTGGGTATGCAAAATGGGGCAGCTGTTATGGAAAACACTATGATGGTTCCTCAAAAAATTAAACATGGCATGACTCTGTGTTCCAGCAATTCTACCTCTGGATATCTACACAAAATAATTGAAAGCAGGGCCTGAAAGAGATATTTGTCTACCCATTTTCACAGCAGCGTTATTTACAATAGCCAAAGGTGGAAGCAACCCAAGTGTCCATCAAATGATGAATGGGTAAACGAAATGTGATATGTACATATAATGGAATATCACCATCCCTAAAAAGGAAGGAAATTCTGACATATGTTACATTGATGAAACTTGAAGACATTAGGCTAAGTGAAATAGGCCAATCAAAAAAGACAAATGCTATATTATTCCACTTATATGAATTACTGGGAGCAAATTCATATAGACAGAAATTAGAAGGGTAGTTGGTAGGAACTCAGGGGAGAGGGAAATGGGAGATTGTTCAATGGGTATTGAGTCTCAGTTTTGTGAGATAAAAAGAGTTCTGGAGATTCTACAACAAGGTGAATGTAATTAACGCTAATGAGCTGTACACTTAAAATGGTTAAGATGGTAACTTTTATGTTAGATGTATTTTACCACAGTTAAAAAAACTGAAAAGAAAATGAAATCATCCTCATGATCACATTACTGATTATATCAGACTAAGCCATCCTGAAGGTGTTTTAACATCTATAACTGTAGTTACAGTCTTTGGGCAGGTAGTCTAAATAGGGATGATCTTTTTTTTTTTTTTTTAGGGATATTCACATGCAAAAAAAAGAAGTTACTGTTATAAAATTTTAATACCAGTCCATCAAGATTTATTTATTGCATACTCAAATATGGTAGTTTTGAGAAAGGATAACAATGAATATCAAGACGGTGGTTATCCAACTATATTTTGAGGGCTTTTATGTAGCAAAGTCATTGCTCATAAAACATTAAGAGAATTGGCACAGCTCCTTTGTCAAGTCAGACATTCTGGAATTGTTCTAGAATTAATCTTAGTTGAAAATTAACTCAAGAAATTCAGAGAGCTGATACTGTTAAAAAGGGAGAATGAACTTTCCAGTAACATGGATACATGCTCAGATGGATCTACTATCATTGGCTTTAAATGCTCACCTAGGAATTGCTTTTGTAATATACATCTCTGAAGGAAAAGAGGCGAAACTGGAAAATCCATGTCTTTCCAACCATGTTTCAGCAATAATACAAGTCTTTTTAGTTAGATTTGTCCAATTTCACTTTCCTACCTCTGAAGCTGTTAGAAATGGCCCAGGTTGGTTCATTCCAGTGAAGGACAAGTTGAAAGACAAATACCAAAAGTGAGTTCAACAGGAGGTGGGAAACAGTCTAGAAATTTCAAAGTGTGCCATTGATTGAGTGGAGTTGGAGACAAATATCAAGTGGAAAAGCGTGAACCTAAATAGAGAACCAGGATTGGCAAAATCCAGGGGCAGTAGGTCAGAGGAGATAAATAATACTGGATCTAGCACTAGTAGACTTAGCTAACAATAATCATAGCTAACATTTGTGGACCACAGACTATATCCTGAGCCCTCTTTTAAGCGTTTTTACTTGTATTAACGCCATGAATCTTTTCAGTGTTTTATCTAATAGATACTGTTATTATTTCCCAATGTCTTAATTTGTATTACTCCAAGAGGAGACCCTAAGACAAGAATTCAGGTGCAAATATTTTATGTGAGAAAGGATTGCAGGTTTTCTATTCCATGTGTGTGAGTGAGGAAGTGAGACAGGGAAAGAAAGAAAATAAAATAAAAATCTTTAATTAGTGGGTGTGTGCTATGGGTAATAAAGGTTCAGGTACCTCTGGAGACTTCATGGAACATGATTCAGTGTTCCACCGAAGGATGAGGGAGCTGGGAATGATACCAACTCCTACACCTCAATGATTGGGGGTTGCTTCTGGGAAATTAATTCTTAGGCACTATCATATTACCGTATTCTAAAAACATCCTAAGGCAGAGAGACACAGGAAACAGTTCATGGTATGTAAGGAGCTGCAGCTGGTGTTTGTGCAATGGTATTAATAGCACTTGCTTCATCGAGTCTGCATATGAGCAACATGGGACACAAATTTAACATTCATGTAATTTGTATTTATTCTAGAAATATAGACCATTGACTGAAGGTAGGTTTCTACATTCTGCTTGTGTTTACAAGGGTAACTCCAGTACAGCTAAAGCAGATAAAACAAACAAGAGTAGAAAGACATCTGACACATTAAATCCATAGGCACTACTGATACATAGTTCATTTGTTCATTCATTCATTCATTCATTCACTTCTTTGTTCTTCAATTCAAACATTTGTTAAGTGTCATCTTGGAGTCTGGTAAGGTTTTATGCACAGGAGTTGAGGTGGGGAAGAGATATGATAAAGAGCACTTATGACAAAATTTCTGCATCATAGAGCTGACATGTTAATGGAAAGAGACAAAGAAATACAATTTCAAAGGACAATGAATATATTGAAGAAAATAAAATCATATTGAAATTAGTCAGAGTACCAGAGACTTGGCCATACTTGCTAAAGGAAAAGGAAACTTCTACTTCTTACCAGAGTTAGACTCCTAGATAGGATATTGAGGAGTTTGGAGTCAGTAAGTGGTAGCACACCAAAGAAGAGATACATAATGAATGGTAAACTTGTTGCCAGCAGTGCTTGGTGCATAGCTGCCCTCATTAGAATGTTGATGGATTGTGATGCTTTGTAAAGAAGGAAGTGGTTTCACATATTATCCTATGTTATGCTTTGCATAAAAGGTTACAAGCATTTCATCACAAATTACATGTTGCTCATTTCAGTACATCAAGTATGTGCTCAAACATGCAGTAACTTTAGGTCAGGTATTAAGAAATTCTGAGCCGGGCGCAGTGGCTCATGCCTGTAATCCCAGCACTTTGGGAGGCTGAGGCGGGCGGATCACCTGAGGTTGGGAATTTGAGACCAGCCTGACCAACATGGTAAAACCTTGTCTCTACTAAAAATACAAAATTAGCCAGGCGTTGTGGCACATGCCTGTAATCTCAGCTACTTGGGAGGCTGAGGCAGGAGAACTGCTTGAACCCAGGAGGCAGAGGTTGTGGTGAGCTAAGATCGTGCCATTGCACTCCAGCCTGGCAACAAGAGATGGAGACCATCCTGGCTAACACGGTGAAACTCCGTCTTTATTAAAAATACAAAAAATTAGCCCAGCGTGGTGGCAGGTGCCTGTAGTCCCAGCTACTCGGGAGGCTGAGGCAGGAGAATGGCATGAATCCGGGAGGCGGAGCTTGCAGTGAGCCGAGATCATGCCACTGCACTTCAGCCTGGGCGACAGAGCGAGACTCTGTCTCAAAAAAAAAAAAGAGAGAAAAAAAGAAATTCTGCAGGGCATGGTCCTTTCTATGGGATGTTGTTCAAGTTACATGCTGTAGGTCATATGTGGAAACTAGTCTGCTGTGAGACATCTATAATCTATAATCATCTATAATCTATAAAGGAATGCATCTTTAATAAGCAATGTTTTATAGTGGGGCCTTAAGAACCAGGAATCAGGTGTGTTGAACAACCAGGGGCAGATTGTTCAGAGCATGAACACAGAAAGTAGTCAAACACCAAGATCCTGAGTTTTGAAAGAGCTTGGCTTATCTGAGATTTAATAAGTCAGTGAATGAGGGTGAGGAAAGTCCGGGGAATTGGAAAAGGTAGGGAGGGGCTAAACCAGGCAGGGCCTTAGAGACCCTACTTTTGCTCAGCTAGGCCAGTTTATTTTTCATGTGATAGAATAAATTTAAATTTCCTCTTTTATTCCTTATCCTCAATGCAAAACAAACAAACAAAACCAACAAAGCTACATCTCTTGAAAATTAAAGGGAGAAATATTACATTCCTGGAACTATGCACTAATATGTCTCTCTCCTCTGCACATTGACCCTGTGAACACAGCATTGCTAGCTCCTAAATAAATGCTTGGCCTGTAGTAGGTGTTCAATAAATATGTACACAAATGATTTGTAACTGACAGAAGGTATTTTATGTTTCTTGTTTTATAAGGCATCCTTAACACTGTGGGATCAGCACATAGGATTAAAATCATGTTTAAGACGAGATTTAAGACAATATGCAGTCTCTGAGTGACGACTGAGCAACTAGAAATCATAAAGAGAAACTCCTGGGGCTCAAGATTGTTGGTAAATTTTGACAATTTACTGACCATTTAAAATTAACTTATTATTTTTCTTTGGCTATGAGTTGGTCCTTATCTCAATTATAATATTGGTTAAGATGTTTTTCATTTATTCATCCATCTAAGGTACATACTGGGCATCTATTGCATTCTAGGCATTTATGCTAAATGCTGAGCAAACAATATGTGGCCACTGTTCTTACTGTTTAAGGAGTAAATTTAATATAAAAAAGGAAATGTGATAAAATATCTGTCACAGAATTTTAGAATCTCTGGAATGCGAGGTGTTATCATGTACCATGGTACAGGCAGGATCTTATCCTCCCTGAGCTCAGAGTCTGGAAAGGAACCTATGCAAAGTAACATGCAAATCGCGGCATGCTGACATTTATCAGCAACCACTGTTGGATAATGTCAAATAATAGGCCTGATTGTACATGCAAACAACAGAAGTATTAATATATATACATAGCAGATTCTTGAAAGTGCACTTGTTTGCAGAGAGTCTGAATATTTCACTAAAGTAATGAGGTAAAACGTTGAAGGTTTTAAAAAATCAACAAATTTTATTCAAAAATTGTGAGAAAAAAATTGTGCAGATCTTGGACCTCACACATATATTCCTGAAAATGCTTTCCAAAGATATTAGGATACAAGTAAAGATTTTACCACACAGATTTTTTTAAGCTTTTTTCTCATTTTTATTAATTCACATGCCAAGCATGCTTCCTCTTCTGTCTTTTATATTACTGAGTCTGGAAGGCTTGTCACTCAGAGTTCCAGATGGCCCATGCCATAACCTCATTCAGATCCCTGTTCGAGGGTCATCTTATCATAGAGATATCTATCACTTCCTGTCACTCTGTCTTCTTTCTCTGCTTTAGTACGATTACTATAGTTTCATTATAGGACTTAACCACTGACTGCCATATTTAATGGCGTGCATTGTTCTTCTCGTCTATCTCTATCACTCAGTCCCCAGAACAGAAGCTCCATGAGAAAAGGGAAAAGTATTCCCAGTTTGGGAGAAGGTAGATACTGCACAGTGAGAAAATATTTCATAAATATTTGTTGAATGAATAAGTTACAAAAACAAAACAAACTAGATGTCCATCAGTAGGTTATTGGCCAAATATTTTAGGTAAGCATATAATAAAATTCTATACGGCCTTTAAAATGGCATTTTTAGAAATAAGTATATATAATTTTTTAACACGGCAACACGTTCATAGTAAAAAAAAAAGTAAAGTTTAGAAAACAGGCTTTTTACTGTTCAATATTATTGTTTCTCTGTTGCTCTCTTTGCATGCATATATATTTCTGTGTGTGTGTATGAAAAAGAAATAAAGATGTTAATGGTAAGTATTTTTCATATAAAAAAATAGAATGATAAAGACATTTTTAATCCCCAGATAAATTAAGCAGTTGTGTTGAGGTTTAAGAATTTTGTGGGTTTTGCTTGTTTGTTTCTCCAGAGTGACTCATATTGACTACATTTCAAAGTACTGTCACATCTAATATCTTTATATAGGCAGCCAGTTATTTAATACTTAATTCAAGAATTTCATAGAGATTGTATGTGCAAAAGTACTTGCAAAATAATATTATTGTAATATGCAATATTTTAGCATCGTAAACACACAGTTTTAAAATTTACCCCTAATATATGTTTTCAAATAAATAATATATATACTTTTTGAGACAGAGTCCTACTCTGTTGCCAAGGCTGGAGTGCAGTGGCATGATCTTGGCTCACTGCAACCTCTGCCTCCTGGGTTCAAGTGATTCTTTTGCCTCAGCCTCCCAAGTAGCTGGGATTACAGGCACACCACCATGCCCAGCTAATTTTTTTGTATTTTTAGTAGAGATGGGGTTTCGCCATGCTGGTCTAGGCTGGTCTCGAACTCCTGACCTCAGGTGATCTGCCTGCCTAGGGCCTCCCAAAGTGCTGGGATTACAGGTGTGAGTCACCGCACATGGCCTCAAATAATAAAAATTTAACGTAAGTAGCAAACTTTGTCTTCTGATTTCAATGTGGCTTTTGAGTTTTGCTTGCTTACTTTTGTCTTCTCTCTACCAAATTTGGCATTAGTTTCTTTACTTATGAAAAACAACCTATTTATCTCCTCAGTTCCTGGATAAGTCTGAACTCTTCAAATATATTTACAAGAAAATTCTGGTCCTACTGCTTTGAAAATCCAGAAGGATAATTTTTATGAATATAATACCCCATCTAGATGATATTCCTTAGGCAATCTTTCAGTATTTCTCCTAATACGGATCAGTTTGTGAATTCCCAAAAAAGACCAAAAATACATTTTAAACTTCTTGAAACTTTTTAAATCTTAAATTAAATGCTTAACTCTCTTTAAATATGTGACACCATCCATCAAAATTTTGTATTTAGACACATAATAATGTATAATCTCAGCTTTCTGTCCACTTGTAAAAATGGGAATAGACTTGGAGAAATAAGCAATTTCCCAACAGAAAATTGGAAATTCTGCCAACCAATTCCAGGTGACCTGCCATCAATCAGTGTTAAATTCTCTGGGGCTATTGTTGAAGGGCATTGCTATTAGTGAAGGGCTTTACCTAGTGACTAATGGTATATAACAAATACATTGAAGAACTATGAAAACCCGCCGAATCTGTAATTGTCTGGTAACTTTCAGCAGAGACCTTTCCTGGTAATCGAGAAATAAAGTGAGATTTTATAACCTCCTTGCAGTTCTCTTATTACAATCTCTTTTTAGAGAAATAGGTGAAATGATTATGCCGTGCAATTAAATTAAATTAGCTGACAAAATATTTCTTTATGACTAAACTGTTTAACGTAGGCATTTGGAAATATGTGTTATCATTTAGAACATGTGCAAATGTGACAATTATTCTGATTCTAAAGTTAAATAAGAAGTCTAAGTTTGTAACAATCTCCTGTTTGATATTATTAAGTAATTATGATTAATGTCTGAAATGTAATGTTCCATGGTTATAATTTCCTTGTTTGCTTGAGTGAGTACATTAGGAATTCATTAAAAATGCTAGCTCTTCAGATACCTGAAAACTACAAATATAATGAGGACTTTGGTGGAGGTTAGAAAGCATTTTTCAATAAGAAACCATGACTGGGGTGAACCAACAGCTGGCAGATAAACTATGATGGATTTCTAGTACTGAAATGAAGGAGCAGACAAATGGGTTTGTTCATTGCTGTCAAAAATCAAATGCATTCTGATGTAAAGATCTAATTGCTGGGCAAAGCTGCCATTCCTCCAATTCTTACCTACAAAGATTGAAGCAGGTAAGACTTAAAGCTTGCAAAAGTGGCTCTTGCTCGAGGGTAAGCCATGGATATATGAAGGCAGCTAAGAATCTGCTGTTCTTAAAAAGCAGTTTGTCTTAAAGTAGTGAAAATAGTAAAATCAATCAATTGATTGCTTGATCAATCAATCCAGGACTCCTGAAATAGCTGCCTCACCAGGTGGTTGTGCAGATTAGAGGAAATGAAGTACATAAAACACCCAATCTTGTGTTTGTTCTATCTGGAAACTGTCATTTAAAGTGATGCTCTAGAGTTAGTTGTGTGGTGGTCAATCAATTGGTCTTTGTCCACTTAAGATGAAGTGATACAGTGAAGAGCAGGGTCCCTCCACCCTTACATCTCTCGGGAATATTGTCTCCAACCAAAAGAAGGCTGAAATTGCAAAAGGATTATTGACTACAGAAAAGCAAAGCATGGACTAATGAGAAGAGAGCCTTGAGGGATTTCTTCTGAGCAAGCATGAGGCTGTACCATGGGAACCCATCAGAAATACAGTGTTGGGGGCATATGGTGATGGTTGTGAATGAAAATCAAATATCTGATTCAAGTTGGAGAGGGAATCTGTAAGGACTTACTTAAGAAAATCTCAAGACATAATATTTTTGCCTACTATTATTACCAGCAGTGTACAAAATAGATCGTGCATGGGGTTTATATTTTGAAAACTGTGCATAAACCCTGAAAACATTATGGGATTGGATAAAATAATCCGTAGGATTTAGGAAAGTGACACTTAACCACGGTCCTTCTGTAACTTGAATATAATTCTGCTTTGTTAACTGCAAGATATAATCAGTAGAATCAAGGAGGTCCTAAAACAGGCAGCTAAAATAATCAATGGAATGATGCATTATTAGGTACACACTGTAAAAATTAGAATTTTATTATAGAAAAATATGATTATCTTAGTCAACTTGGGCTGCCATAATAAAATACCACAGACTGGGTGGCTGAAACAACAGACATTTATTTCTCATGGTTCTGGAGGCTAGGAAGTCTGAGATCAGGGTGCCAGCATGGTCGGGTTCTGCTGAGGCTCCCTTCCTGGTTTGCAGGTGGCTTTTCTCTTGCTGTATCCTCACATGGTGGAGAGAGGAAGCTCTGGTGTCTCCTCCTCTTTTTATGAGGGCACTAATCCCACAATGGGGGCTCCACCCTTGTGACCCCATCTAAACCTAATCACCTCCTAAAAGCTGCTAGTAACATCACGTTGGGGATAAGAGCACCAACATATAAATTTTGGGGGGACACAAACATTTCATTTATAAGGGTTTTGAAGGCATATCCTTAAAGCCTGTGAATCATAGGGTGGGTATACAGAAGAGAATTTCCAGAAGAGTAGGACCAAGATGGCCCTTCCTACTACCATTTCATAGCTTGAGAGAGTTATAAGGCAATAAAAGGGAGTATTGGTACAAGAAGTGATGAACATAGAACCTGTTATCACAGACAGTGTGCTGTAGTGGAGAGATGGTTGAACAAGAAGTCAAATTTGCTTTACAGTCTTACCTCGTTGTTTGCCTTTAAACACATCTATTCAACTCTATAAAGCTCAGTTTTCTTATCTGAAAATTGGGAATCATATAAGTTTTGCCCAACTCAGAGGAAGATTACAAAAACCAAACTGCATAATGTCTGTGAAAGTGGTACCAAATGATAGGCAAATGGAAGGGATTATTACTGTCTTTATTAGTTCTTCATGGCTGCTGTAACAAATTACTATGAACTTATTAGCTCAAAACAACACAAATTTATTATCTTGCAGATCTCGAGGTTAGAAGTCCAAAATGAGTCTAATGGGACTAAAATTAAGGTGTTGGCAGGGCCACGCTCCATCTGGAGGCCCTAGGGGAGAATCTATTCCTTGCCTCTCCCAGCTTCTAGAGGCTGCCCATATTCCTTGGCTCGTGGCCCCAAATCACTCCAACTTCTGCTTTCTTTGTCACATTACCTTCTAGGACTGTGACACCCTTGTCTCCCTTTTATAAGGACCCTGTGATTATATGGATCCCACCTAGATAACACAGGCTAATCCTCTCACCTCAAGGTTCATAACTTAATCACATCTACAAAGTCTTTTTATATTCATAGGTACCAGAGATTAGGATATAGACATCTTTGGGGGGATCATTATCTGACTACCTCAATTATCCCATGATGTAGTTTGGGTGGTTAATATAAGCAATGAAGAAAATCAGAAATAATCAGAAATGTCTAGGAGATGCCAGGCATAGTGGTTCATGCCTGTAATCACAGCACTCTGGGAGGCCAAGGTGGGAGGACTTCTTGAGGCCAGGAGTTCAAGACCAGCCTGGGCAACATAATAAGACCCTGTCTTTACTAAAAATAAAAAGAAAAAATATTAGCCAGGCATGGTGGCTCATGCCTGTAGTCTCAGATACTTGGGAAGCTAAGGCAGGAGGATCACTTGAACCCAGGAATTTGAGGCCACAGTGAGCTGTAATGGAGTCACTGTACTACAGCCTGGGTGACAGAGTGAGACCCTATCTCAAAAAACAAAAGGCAAAGAACCCCCAAAAATGCCCAGGAGAGTGAAACATCAACTTATTTTGCATAAACATATTTTCTCCTCTAAAACTAACCTGTTTTCTGGGAAAATGGAATTAGATACATTAATGGGTGGCAGTCATATGAATTAAGTAAGGATATGGTTTAGGGCTTCTTTTTATTGCTGTTAGAAACAAATTAGTTTGTTCTTATGTTTGAAGAGTTTCCTAAAAATACTGCCTGAATATTAACTGTTGTGTGTATGTTCTATAGGCTAGGGCACATTATATTTACTAACTAGATGGGAGTATAAATTAAAAAATAAAGCTAATTATCTTTTCAATACTAGTTTCAGTTAATTTTCTCTTTAATATTAATAAGCCATATGCTCAGGTCTATGGCTAAGAGACCAGCCTTCTACAAGTCTTCAGCCTTACACAAAGTCTCTGTGGCATTTTTGGCAGGGAAGAGAAATTTGGGCTTGTCTTGTCTCCTTTAATTTTAAAGCTATAGAGGGCAACTGTGCAATTTGAGGTGCTTCTGGTATTGTCTTTCAGATTTGCCAAGGGACAAGACAGGTGACAAGATACACAATTTTTTCTGAAAATCGAGCAGCAGGAGTATTGCAGGATCTCTTCCAGTGAGAACAGAGACTCCGAAAGAATAGAACAGCAGTCGCCTCTTTGGTGTGGAGGCATAAGCATGCTGAATCTATATGCCATGAAGGCATAGACATCTTTGCTTATATTGTTATTCCGCTAGAGACTTTATCAGGTGGCACAGTGTTTTGGGTTATTTATGCCTGAGAAGAGTGGTTGAGTGGTCCACACTGAGCCTTCAGAGTGTTCCTTAAACATTAAACTCACTGGAAGCTTAGCAAGAAACAAAGAAATAAGCACAGAGAATTGGCTTCCCAGTATTTCAGTTCTGCTTCATATTTGGACTCAATTTTAAGTTGGTGTAAAAGTCATTGCGGTTTTTAACCAACCTAGTAGAAAGGAGACAGCCTTTAAATTCGGGAACCTCCAAAATGAAAAAGGTAAGATTAAACATGCAGGAGCTAGGATGATCGCCCTTGCTGGATTCTTCACAAGTTTTCTGATTGCTTGGTCTTCACATGGGCAGTACATGAAACTCTCCAGTATCTGGACCCTATTTTGAGTCCAGAAGACCATGCCTCCATGGGAATTCTGATCTCTTAGTTGTAAACCTGCTCCTCCCATGCTCCCTCTGAGTCCTACACTCAGGATTAGCCTTCCGAATACAACTCCATGACACAATGCTTCTTTGATTACTGCTCATCCACAAACTAGGTCTCTAGCCAGGTCTGCCTAAAATACACTTTCTCCTTTTATTATCTGACACCTTTTTTTTATTATACTTTAAGTTTTAGTGTACATGTGCACAACGTGCAGGTTTGTTACATATGTATACATGTGCCATGTTGGTGTGCTGCACCCATTAACTCTTCATTTAACGTTAGGTATATCTCCTAATGCTACCCCTCCCCTCTCCCCCTACCCCATCCCCAGTGTGTAATGTTCCCCTTCCTGTGTCCATGTGTTCTCATTGTTCAATTTCCACCTATGACTGAGAACATGCGGTGTTTGGTTTTTTTGTCCTTGAGATAGTTTGCTGAGAATGATGGTTTCCAGCTTCATCCATGTCCCTACAAAGGACATGAGCTCATCATTTTTTATGGCTGCATAGTATTCCATGGTGTATATATGCCACATTTTCTTAATCCAGTCTATCATTGTTGGACATGTGGATTGGTTCCAAGTCTTTGCTATTGTGAATAGTGCCGCAATAAACATACGTGTTCATGTGTCTTTATAGCAGCATGATTTATAATCCTTTGGGTATATACCCAGTAATGGGATTGCTGGGTCAAATGGTATTTCTAGTTGTAGATCCCTGAGGAATCGCCACACTGTCTTCCACAATGGTTGAACTAGTTTACAGCCCCACCAACAGTGTAAAAGTGTTCCTATTTCTCCACATCCTCTCCAGCACCTGTTGTTTCCTGACTTTTTAATGATTGCCATTCTAACTGGTGTGAGATGGTATCTCATTGTAGTTTTGATTTGCATTTCTCTGATGGCCAGTGATGATGAGCATTTTTTTCGTGTGTCTTTTGGCTGCATAAATGTCTTCTTTTGAGAAGTGTCTGTTCATATCCTTCACCCACTTTTTGATGGGGTTGTTTGTTTTTTTCTTGTAAATTTGTTTGAGTTCGTTGTAGATTGTGGATATTAGCCCTTTGTCAGATGAGTAGATTGCAAAACTTTTCTCCCATTCTGTAGTTTGCCTGTTCACTCTGATGGTAGTTTCTTTTGCTGTGCAGAAGCTCTTTAGTTTAATTAGATCCCATTTGTCAATTTTGGCTTTTGTTGCCATTGCTTTTGGTGTTTCTGACACATTTTTAATTACTCTTTCAATTTGGTCCCTGTGTGACTTCCTCCAGGAAGCTTTCACAAGGCCCAGTGTGGTGTACAACACTATGACCTCCATCCGCACTTCTAAGATGCTTCTCTTGGCATTCTGTACTTGTTTTTATCGTACTCAATTTAATGGAAGAGTTTATTTACTTTCTCTTAAACCTGCTCAGCTGTTAGTATTTTATCCTTCTCCATATTATACCTAATATAGGTTCTATACATAATACACATACTTAATGAATGTGTAAATAAATGAATTAATGTATGGATGCATGAGAGCTGTTCCAGCCTGAGTTTGTGCTGCTGAAACATAACTGCACAACTTTTTAGAACCATGCTTGTTACCATGAGATTTTCTGACAAAAGAGGAACTCATTACTGCTTAAATTTAACTCATGATTTTAGTTAATTGGGAGAAGCCACAGGTAAACATGTTGGCCATTACAAACTTATCTTAAAAATAAATACTATTTCTATCTCTTCTGGTTTTGAGAGCAATAGTCAAGTGAGATCTTTATTTTGAAAAGAAAAGTGATAACACATATTAATAATATCAGTAACTATCTTGCATTAGACTCTTGTGCATCAAGTACTGTGAGAAGTACACTGGTGCAGAATTTCATTCTTAGAGCCATCTGTTTCTATTTACACAAGAAGAGCTAGGATTAGAGAAGTGAAGGAACTTGGCTTTTTTCTTTTTATGTTGTAAAGCCAGCACATGCCTTAGTTGAGGATCTAAACTTGGCTACTTCTACTTTAGAAGCTATGCTTTAAACTGTTAAGTTATGCAGGATTGAATAATCTGAAAAATCTAAAACGCTTTGGTCATACTTTTTATTTATGATATTTACTTAAGTTACAATCTCTGTAGTAACAATGGGGGAAAGAAGACCACAGTACCACACAGCCAACAGGGGCAGGATCTTCTACAACAACAAGTGAAGCAAGATATATATCATAAAATTGTGGGAAAAAAAAAAAAAAAAGCAAAGCCATGTGAATTTAAGGAAATGATTAGTTCTGGAGGTGGGGGGCTGGGAGAAGGGACTGTATTACGCTTCCCATAGTCTAGCTTTTGCCTAATTTCAGTGCCGTCTCATGCCACTCCCTAGACCCATCACATTGCAACTGTGTTCATCTCTTTCTTGATCCTTGAATTAATCAGATATTTCTGTCTCTGGGCTTTTGCGCTTACTGCTCCCACCTTCTGGAACTCTCTTTTCATGGCTCTTTAAATGTCTGGATTATTGTCATCTTTTGTGCTTGGAGCCTAATAGATAACTAATAAATATTTTTTGAATAAAGGAAAAAAATCAGGGGCAGATGAGTTGCTGGCTTATTTAGCATCATTTTTATACTGATTTGCTTCCAGGGCTCTCTCTCCTACTGCACTTGGAGATATCGTTGCTGTTAAGCATGTGCCTTTTAAAAAAATTGTATCCACAGAAGAGTGAGAGGGGAAGTGAACCAATATTAATTATTTGAGCATCGTTGATGTACCACATTTTTACATGTAATTGCCCGTTTAATCCTCAAAACATCCCTTTGTAGCAGTTTACAAATGTGAAATTTGAGTTTCAGAGAAGTAAATGGTACAGTAACAACTGTTAAAATGTAGAGCCAGCATTATAACCTAGGTCTATCTGATTCCAGAAGCTGTCTTCTTTCCACTATACCAGTGATCTGTATTAATGAAAGACTCAGAAAATTTTCCTGTGAAAGAAAACAGGTAAAGCAATAGAGACTAACATTAGGAACTGTTAAGAAAGATGTTTGCGTAGGGTGGATTTTACTGAATTTCTCTATTTAATTCATCCTCTTCCCTCTCCTGGTATAACTGGATTAGCTGTATGGCCATTGTGGACAAAATTTATCTTGGTGGAGTGTTAAGGGAGCAAGAGATTATCTCAGCCAAAGCAAAAACTCAACTTTTCTCTGCTGGTAAAGTTAGAGAAACAGCAATTAGGACATGGAAGTAGAAACACTGGTCAACCACATACATTACATCAGGCCTCCGCCGCCAAGGATTGATGGATGAAAGAGAAAACAGAAAACTGAGGGTAAAGAACACAGAATGCAAAGCTGTTCTATCAGCAAATGCCATCTTGGGCTAGTACATACAGAGAAACACCTCTTTACTATATTAAGCATGTTATCCTTGAATCCTGTAACTAGTGGACGTGTGGGACAAGCCAAAAGCATGGGTTTTGGAGTCAGGCAAACATGCAATGGATTCCCAGGTAATTAATTAATTAGATTCCCAATTATTTCTACTAATTAGTAGAAATTGACGCTTAGGTCTTCAAGCTAAGCTCTCTTGGTTTCAATTTCTTCAGCAAGAAACGAAGAGTAACTCTAAAGTGATGTGAATAAACTTCAGTAATGCTGCAAAACACTGCACAGAAAAGGTGCTTCATGAAATGAGCTATTGTTATAGTTAATGCTGTTAATAATCACAATAATAATCTATTATAAGGATAAAGATATTAGAAATATAATGGTACATTATTTTGTATATAACATAATCATTAAATAGAATTAATTGTAATTTGTTTTTGATGAAATGGTAAAGTACATAAAGAAAAGTGCCGTACTTGGCATTTATACCACTTATGTACTTTATCTTAAAATGAGATATTATTTCTTTAATATATATCTATGTGCAGTTACGGATTGTGCTGTCTTCCTTCATTTGTTTGAATAATTATGTCATGACTGAAACTTATAGAAACCTGATTAAAAATCACCAATAATACTGTTGCTTTCCTGCTTTTCATGTTATTTAATACGTTGTAAAAAACAATTATATCTCTTAATAAAAAGCTATTTAAGCAACTGAGTAGTCAGTATCATTACCTTTTTTTTTCTTGCCTGGATTTTCAAGATAATCAATGATCATTTTGTAACACTGAATAATTGAGCTCTCTTTGGGAACCTGAAAATGGAAAAATAGAAAAAAAAAGGAAAACTGACTTTTAAGAAGTCATGAATTAGGTTCAGCATACTAATCTCTATCTCTGCCTGAGGGTTCTGCCACCCTCCCGGATTCTGGTTCCTACCCTCAGGGCTCTCAGGGGAGCAGAAGTTTGGAATCAAACAAGCATCTATGCTAATAATACTTAAAAGGCATTTAAGGAAACCATTAATCAGAATCAGGATGTTTCTAAAGTGGTGTTTGTCAGCTGAGACATTTAGACTTGTTCTAGAGACAAAGAAGAATGAGGTTAAATTAATCAAGTAATAACCAAACTTTTACTTTGGTAAGGAAATTAAACACTCAATCTGCAAATCAGATGAAGGGTGCGTGTAGAGCTGGATCTATATGGCACTGGAAAAGTATTTCAGAGAGGAATAACAACATGTGGCTTCATAGAATACTGAATCCTATTGGAGACTTTCCTCTTTTTTGGTAAGAGCAAGGCAGTGAGTTTTTCTCAAAACAAATTTTGCTCAATTTAAAAGGCATGTTATTCTGAGATTATATCATATTGTATCTCTATCTATACAATCTATTATCCATCTGTCATCTATCTGTCTATCCCAAAATGTGGAGGCAAGTCTAAATCATTCTCATCTAACTTTGCAACTTAACTGGTCTTTGAAATTCCCATTCTGGGTACTAGTGATGTAGAGCGAAGACTTCAAGGATGACCTTGTAGCTCTGACTGTTAATTGGTTAGATAAGCTTCTTAGTCTCTTTTGAGAAATACAAATACAATTCTAAATGCCCCCCTCCCCAACTGACTGAATGGATCATCTCTTGGCCAAGGGGACTCTGAGAGAAACCCTGGAAGCTGAATTCTCAGCCATAATGGGGTGAGAGGTCGGACTTGCCTGGTTATACCGTCTCCCTCATTACACCACCATTAGGCTTTCTTCTTAAAGCCTAAACAGAAACCAGCCCTTTCAAAGCACTCCACTGCTGATTTCAACCAACCACCTGATTGCTGCCCTTCCCTTTTGTGGCTTTGGCATAACCACCGACCAGCTTTTCTTCCTGATAAGACTGAGTGGTTCTTGCCAGTTTGCAAAGGATGCATATTGAGAGTTTTGGTGTCCTCTGCTTCACCTTTTGACATGAGAAGGCTGAAAACTCCACCCTTGGATTATACTAACATGGCCATTCTTTGAACATGGGTCCCATGGAGAGGCATGAAGCTCAACTGTGCATGTGCGTGTTTCTCCTTTCATAAATATTCATTCTCCTCCAATAGCTTGTTAGATATGTATATTTGGCCACCTCATTCAGCATAAATTCCTGTCTTATTCTTCCTACCTTAAAAGTGTCTGTTTTCAGCTTCGGTCCGGAGGCTACACTCCCCATCCTGTTGGAAGGGCCACCCTGCAGGCTGCAACACTTTATGAGAAATAAAGCTCTGCTTTCCAAATTCATGAACCTCATCATTCTTCAGTCAACACTTTCTCTAACTAAAACTCAGTTTCTCATCAGAGATTTATTTCAGTGATGAAGATGATCTGGTCCAGTGCTAAACACAGTGTGGTCTGAGGACCTGAAGCATCAGCATCATTTGGGAGTTTGTTAAAAATGCAAAATCTCAAAGTCTATCCCATACCTGAGTTAAAAATATGTATTTTAACAAGCTCTCTGGGTGATTTTGATGCATTCTAAAGATGTGAATTACTAATCTCGCCCACAGATATGACGTTCTTGATTTGTAGCCACAGGATTATTTAATTGCAAATTTTATTCTTGTTAGAGAGACTGGCTGTCCTGCTGAGATATCTATACCCTTTCACTTCCTAAACACAATAGGTGAGGAGTAAATGACATTTTGTGAGTCAGGTTCCTGTAGACATTGGTGCCTTCTTGTTTGGAGGCTCTAAGAGATGAAACATTTCCACTTTGTTGAGAAGGCCTTCATTGTTTTACCCCAAAGACTCAGTAGTTCTTCTTGGTGAGAAGAAAAAACTTTACGTGGGCCAGGTGCAGTGGCTTGTGCCTGTAATCCTAGTACTTTGGGAGACCAAGATGGGAAGATTGCTTGAGCCCAGGAGTTCAAGACCAGCCTGGGCAACATAGAGAGACCTGGTCTCTACAAAAAATTGAAAATTAGCTGGGTATGGTGGCATGCAGCCATGGTTCCAAATACTCAGGAGGCTCAGGTGGGAGGATTGTTTGAGCTTGGGAGGTGGAGGTTGCAGTGAGCTTTAATTGCACCACTTCACTCCAGCTTGGGTGACAGAGTAAGGCCCTGTCTCAAAAATAAAATAAAATAAATAATAAAAATAAAAAATAAAAGACTTTGTGAAAGAAAGGAAACAATACGGGTAAACTAGGTAAGAATGCAGGTTGTGGAATTATTTTCCATATTTCTATTATACAAGGTCAATAGCAGCTTCCCTTATTAACCTCCTTGGGCCTTTGTAAATGGTGATAATTATAGGTTTTGTTAATATTAAATGAGATAATTCATGTATAAAACTTATCCCTAGTCTTGGTACATCGTAAGCACTAAATACATGTTATTTGTTCTTGAGATTAATAGAAACTTTCCTGTAATGGGAATGGGGGCCAGAAGAGCAAAAATGTTGTGTGATTTTCACCCTTATGAATAAAATTAAAAAAAATACATAGGGACATACATTTACCCTATGACCCAGCAGTTCCACCTTCTGGTTATTTACCAAAGAGAAACACAACATACGTCCCCAAAAGGCAAGGCTGTTCATAAGAGCTTTATTTTTAAAGTTCTAAAACTGAAACAACCAAAATGTTCATCAACAGGTGAATGGACATACAAATTGTGATATTTTCATACAATAGAATACTAGTCAACCACAAAAATAAATGAACTCCTGATATACACAACAACAGGGATAACTCTCAAAACATGTTGAACAAAATAAGCTAGACATGAAAGTGTGCATATTGTATATTCCATGTATATAAAGTTCCAGAACAGGTAAAGCTAAGCTAATGTGATAAAAATCAGAGCAGTGGCTGCCTTGTGGGGAGGGTAGACTATAGAGGGGGCACTGGGAACTTTCTGGAGTGAAGGGAAATATTC